>NW_027187251.1:2492775-2559590 GCF_028583685.1 Petaurus breviceps papuanus
ACACACACACACACACACACACACACACACACACACACACACACACACTGGAAAGTCTAAAAAGTGGTAGAGGAAGGAGAGTGGGAGAAGACCACTTATTTTGCCATAACTTTAGGGACCTTGGCAGATGAGAAGCAGAAGACCTGGTTTTGCATCCTAGCTCCCATACTTGCCGGTTCTGTGAAATTGGGCAGATTATTTAACCATTCTGATCCTCAAATTCCTCATCTGTAAAATGAGATGGTTGGCCTTGATGACCTCGAAGGGACCTTCTACCTCTAAATCTATAATCCTAGGACCCAATGGCCTCTGAGGTCCCTTCCACCCCTAAATCTGAGTTCTAATTCTGCTTCAGATATTTTAGAGTTCCAATACTTTAGAGTTGAAAGAGACCTCATCTAACCCAATCCTCCCACTTTTTTCAAGGTGGGGAAACTGAGTCCCAGACAGATGAAATAACTTGCCCAGGGTCACATAGGGAGTAAATTAACAGAGCTGGTATTCAAGTAGAGATTTTGTGTCTCCAAATCCAGTGCTCTCTCCCCAGGACCAACACTCTGCCTTTGCTCAGATCCACCTAAATTACATACCCATCCAATACCATTTTACCTACTCCTTCCTCCTACGTCGGCTCTTATATGCAACTCACAAACTCTGATGGGTGTCTGTACCTCTTTTGCCAAGATGGTGATTCAGATGTAGTCATTTAGATGACATATCTTTTGGAGCCACCTTTGGGAGGGACAAAAGGTAACATCTTCATAGAGTACATTTATTTTCTGTTGATCTATGCCTCCTCATAGTTCTGGCACAGGTGAAAACCTTTAATAGGTTTTATCATTCTTCTAAATGTCTTCTAGTGAATACTTGGTTCCACAGGCTGAACTAGATGCCAATAGATCTTTCAAGATAAACCAGAGATTCAAAGGGATCAAAGAGGAACTCAGTTGTTTGTACTTGCATGCCAATGCTAGTCATTTATTTGGATTACAATGGCACAGGGAGGATTTACGTACATAAAGACTGATACAGTTTGCTTGTTTGTGGGAATAAAAGGCATTCTGTGTGGGCATTTGTTTTTTTAGTCAATAAATCTATTGAAATTATGAACCCAACCTCCTCCTTCCAGGTCCCTCATGGTTCAGATTCCTAGTCCTCAGGGAGTAAAGAGATATAGAGTAAAGCTTCTGATTCTGATGTAGGGTGTAGGAAGTAGATTTCTGTCATCCTGTGCAAATGTGTGCTGGAGTAAAAAAAAAATAAGCAGCAGCCCCTTCCCTTTTTAGGAAAATCTTATATATATATATGAGATTCTGAACTAAACCCACATGATTATTCATCTTGCCAGAAAATTTCTCATTTTACAAATAGATTCACCACAAATTTCCTTAAAATAGCAAATTCCCGGAGTGCATTTAAGGGATGGTTCACAAATTAGATTAAGGCTCTAGGGAAAGGAGAATTTGAAATTTTAATGTTACAGAAGGACTACCTTTGTTGTTGTTGTTCAGTCTTTTTCAGTCCTGTCCAGCTTTCTGTGCTCCCATTTGGGGTTTTCTCAGCAAAGATACTGGCGTGGTTACCATTTCCTTCTCCGGTTCAGATGAAGAAACTGAGGCAAACAGGGTTAAGTAGTCCTGTCCAGCTTTCAGTGCTCCCATTTGGGGTTTTCTCGGCAAAGATACCGGGGTGGTTACCATTTCCTTCTCCGGTTCAGATGAAGAAACTGAGGCAAAGAGGGTTAAGTGATTTGCCCAGAGCCACATGGCTAGTAAGTGCCAAGTGTATATTTACCATATTTGGACTCAGATCCTCCTGACTCCAGGGCCTGCACTCTGTCTGCTGCACCACCTAGTTGCCCCTAAAGGCTACCTTACAGAAGAGAATTTTGTAATGACAGCAAAATGAAGAATTCAACAGGAAGGTATGACTCAATGTACCAAAAACTTTTTTTTTTCTGAGTGGGTGGGTGGGGAGTGGTCTTGGAGGACAGACAAACCTTTACCAAATTCCTATGTAACTTACATACTTAGAAAGCTGCCTAGGGACAGTGAAATGGTAAGTGACCTGCCTATAGTCACGCAGCTGGAAGCTAGAGTTCATATTTTTCTGACTCCAAGGCCAACCCTATTCATTTGACCACTACTGCCTCTTGAACTTATAGGATCATATACTTAGAAGTGGAAGGGGCCTTATAAGCCAGAGTCTAGCTCCCACATTTTGTAGATGAGGAGATGTTAAACTACTTGTCCAGAGTCACTCAGCTATGGAGTGTTTCATAGTTTTAGAAATCCTCCCCTTGTGCAAAGTGAGGCTTGTCTCCATCAAGACCACTTGTGTGTGTGCATTGTTCTTTTTACAACAATGTGATGTAAATGAGTACCTTCCACATAGAGCAGAGGTTCTTAATCTCTTTTTGGTGATCTGGTGAAGACTATGAATGTTTTCTCCGAATAGTGGGATTTTGTTTGTTTGTTTTTACTGATTCTGTAAAAATGTTATTAAGCAACAGCTGGACATCTCTTAAAACTGCAAATCATCAAGAAAAAAATAATAAGACAATTGATCCATCTCAATAATAAAGACATTAAAGAATTTAGACAAACCACATCTTTTAAAATGGAAACCATTAATACTTTCTAGGATATCTACTTTACAATATAATACACAAAATACATAAGGAGAGGCAGATTAGAGTGAATCAGAACAATGTTTTTAAATACATAAAATGAAATAGGATTACAAAAGAAATCCATTTTATTGAAATAAAATCATCAAAATATTTTTAAAAAAACCTCCAAATCCACAGACCCTAAGTTAAGAACCCTTGAACAGAATGACAAATGTAAGCCCTTACATTAAGTTGTAGCAAAGGCTGGACTGAATTGAAAGTGCCTTTAGAATGGGAAGTGTGCTGCACAGTGCATCAGAGAAAATTTAACCCTTTCCTACTTGGATTCAGTTTTCTAAATTTCAGTCCCATTTGAATAAGATCCAGAATTAAAGAACAAAACAAAGCAAGCAAAAACAAACAAATAAAACCTTCTCTATGCTTCAGTTTCTTTGTTTTGCTTTTTTTTTTTTGGAGGGGGTAAGGCAGGGCAACTGGGGTTAAGTGACTTGCCCAAGGTCACATGGCTAGTAAGTGTTAAGTGTCTGAGTCCGGATTTGAACTCAGGTCCTCCTGACTCCAGGGCCGGTGCTCTGTTCACTGCGCCACCTAGCCACCCCAATGTTCCTCAGTTTCTTTATTTGTAAAATGAGGGGTATGGGCTCCATAGCTTCCTAAGATACCTTACAGTTCCAAATCTATGATTCTTTGATGATCTAAAATTCTTGAGGGAAAAAACTATTTTTACTTTGGTCTATGTATTCCCAAGGCCTCTAACAGTATGGAACACATAGTATGTGCTCAATAAATATTTTTTAATTGATTGTTTCCCTCTTGAACAGAGTTCTGCCTGGAAATCTTGAGCCTGAATAGAGAAGAAATGTTCTTTTTTTTTTTTTTTTAATACTTCTTTCGTCCTTTTCTTATCATGGCCCAGGTAATAAATATGTATCTATATCTATTGATAGATACAACTACACGAATGTATACATATGATCTATTTTTGGAATATGCTTTGTTCTTACATTTACACGTACATTTAGATATAGGTGTGTCTGGGAGTCTGGACATTCTTCAGATTCCAAGCCAAAGAAAAAGCCAGACAGAGAAGGAAACATTGTGGGGGCATCTGGCAGGAGGCCCAGTGCTCCTCTTTCCGTAACAGCGCTCTGCAATTCACTCCACAGAAGGAGAGACGCTTTTATCTCTTATGAAGATTTAGTGCCATCTTAAGCCGAGCTGATGCCCCTTTAAATGTGCTTTATTTAGCTTATGCTTTCCCTCTGTGAAACGTAACCGAAGACTTTAAAAGACCTTTAATTTCGTTTAATTTAATTCATTTCAACAGACATTTTTTTAAACCCTTGCTGTGCACAATGCAGTGCGTTGGATTCTTCAGGGATTCCCACGTATTTAGACATCCAATTCTTCCACTCCTGATAATAATAAAATAATAACAACAGCCATAGTAGGAGTAGAAGCAGCAGCAGCAGCAGTAATATAGCTTACATTTGTGTAACACTTTGAGGTTTACAAAATGCTTAACATTTATTATTTCTTTTGATTTTCACAAAACCCTAAGATAGATGCAATTATTATCTCCCACTTTACAGCTAGATGGCACAGTGGAGTCAGGAAGGCTTGCATTCAAATTTGTCCTCAGACACTGGCTATAAGACCCTGGACAAGTCACTTAACCCTGGTCTGCCTCAGTTTCCTCATCTGTAAAATGAGCTGGAGAAGGAAATGGCAAAACACTCCAATACATTTGCCAAGAAAACCCCAAATGGGGTCACAAAGAGTCAGATGTGACTGAAGGACGACTGGACAACAATGACAGTTTTACAGAAGGAGACAATGTGGGTCATAGCACAGTGTACGGCATATAGTAAGGATGAGACCAGAACCGGAAGGGACTTTGTAGGCCACCTAGTCTAACCCCCTCATTTTGCAGATTAAGAAACTGAAGCACAGAGAGAAAGGTTAAATAATTCCTCTGGCTTGTATGTTGGCACCTAATAAGTAACCAAGGCAAGATTCACACTCATATCCTCCCGACTACATGTCCAGTATGCTATCCATTAGGCCATCCTGCCTCACTGGCTGGGTTGCTGAGGGTCACACAGCTAATTAAGATTTTAGGCAAGATTAGACTCCATCCTTAACTCCTAATGCTAGCCAGAGGCATCAGGCACAGGGCCCATAACTGTCCAAGGTGTTCTGGAACCAGAATAAAATGTAATTGGAAATATGTAATCAAATAAATAAAAATACAATGAAACATAGATAATGTTACCATATTTTTTTTTAGTCAATGTGTGGCCTGCTAGGTCCTTATATATGGTTTAGTGGTCTCTGTTTCTATTTGATGTTGACACCACTGCACTCTCTCTTCCTGGCTCACTGATCCTTGCTTCCTCCATTTTACCAACCTCCAGGAAACTGAGCTCAGCTCACAGCTCTTCTCCATTCATATAGGCAGCTGGGTGGTGCAATGGCTAGAGTACTGGGCCTAGAGTCAGGAAGAATTGAGTTCAAATTCAGCCTTAGACACTTACTAGCTTTGTGATTCTGGGCAAGTCACTTAACCTTTGTCTGCCTCAGTTTCATCAACTGTAAAATGGGGATAATAATAGCATCTACCTCCAGGGCTGTTATATCAGCTGAAATACTATTAGTTAAGGCACTATTCCCAATAAGGTCATCCACTATTGGGGATAGTGCTCATACATATCCTGCAGGCCACTTTACATTTGGGTTTGCATGCATATATCCATTTTTTCACTCCCTAATTACCTCTTGCCCTTGAACTATTATGATAGCCTTCTAATTGGTCTCCAGCCTTAAGTTTCTCCCTACTCTAGTTTATCATTCACACAACTGCCAGAGTTGTTGATTTTCCTAAAGCATATGTTTGATTATGTCATTCTCCTGCTCAATAAATTCCAATGGCTCCCTATTAGCTCTAGAATCAAATGTTAGCTCAGTTTAGCCCTTAAAACCCTTCACAACTGAGTTCCAATTTACCTTTCCAACCTCATTACATAGTATTTCCCTTCATGCACCCTCTGAATGAATAAAAGAGAAAGTATTTATTAAGTTTTTAGTATGTGCAATTGTTGTTCAGTCTTTCAGTCGTGTCCAACTCTGTCCATGGGGTTTTCTTGGCAAAGATACTGGAGTGGTTTGCTATTTCCTTCTTCAGTATGTCCTCATTTTACACATGAGGAACTAAGGCAAGTAGGGGTTAAGTGATTTGCCCAGGGTCACACAGCTAGTAAGTGTCTGCGGTCATATTTGAACTCAGATCTTACTGACTTTGGGTCTTGTGTTCTATCTGCTACATCACCTAGATCCCCCTGCTATGTACAAGGCTCTGGGCTAAATTATGAGAATAGGAAAGTGAGATAGTCCTTGCTCTCAAGGAGCTCACATTACTATTAGAAAGATTAAACATATATAAGATTTCAACTTTAAGACAGATGGAAAGGTCTCATTGTCCTTAGGGTGCAATGGCAAAGCCAATGGTAATGTTCCATCTTTAATGTAATTTCTGCTCATATCAGATTCTAATACTGAACTCTTTGACTGTGCTATAGGAGTTCAGTGGCAAAGACTATTCCTCCCAGAGCTCTTTTTACACACCCTTTGATGGCAGTTCAGCAGTGGGTATTGGTATAAGATAGGCTCCTTCTACACGGTGATTTCTCCCCTGGATGATGGCTTTGAGGTCTGGTCTTCAGGATGCTGCTGTTGCCAGGGCTTTGAGGTTCAGAGTCCTGGTCTTATCTCCATATGAGTCTTAGGGGAGATGGTCATTGAGGTGGAGGCAATAATTTGACTTGCCTGGTACATGCTACCTCATGTTTTCCTCTCAGGTTTCCTCATTGCTTCAGCTAGGCTGACTTGCCCACTCTATAGGTGGGAGTTGTTGGTAGTTGGTGGAGATGGTTGGGTCCCTTCTCCATAGAAGTTGGTAACCTAGATGATGACTGTGGGGAGGGGGACATCTGGGACAGATACCACAAATGGGTAGCGAGTTAGGCCCAAGATTAAACATTAGGTGGAAAGTAGGTTGAATTGTCTTTAGAAAATTGTGAAATCTCCCAACTCCTCCCAGAAACAAAAGGCTGTCTTTTTAAATACCAGTATCAGAGTTTTTGTAAAGCTATGAGACATGGAACATATCAGTCTCTGAAGAACTGAAAATGAATGTCACACAGAGGGCAATGTTGTAAAGCATATGTTGAGCATAAGTTGGCTGCAATTTCTAAGAAATGGGGAACTTCAAAGAACAGCAGTAAGGATGTCATCAGGGAAATGCATACTAGGAAAGAAGACAGAGTAGTCATGTGATGAGGGCCAGCGTTGGTAGGTGGAGGGCATAGTATTCAACTGAGATCGATCAATCAACAAGCCTTTCTTAAGTGCCTGTTGTGAACTAGACACTGTGCTAGGCTCTGGGGATACAGAGGAAAATAAACAAAGCAATCCCTTCTCTCTTGAAGCCCATATTCCCTTGCTATCAGGAGATACCAAGGAAGGCCTCTAGCATATTGGGTGGACCCCCTGAGGCAGACTTGTGGGAAGACATAGAAAAGAGTTGGGCAGACATGGGTGGGTTGAGATCTGTATCACTGGAGGGGATATTCAAATTAATGAAGATCAAAAATCATTTGAGTATCTCTAAAACAGCGGAGTTCTGCTGCAAGTCACAAAGCTGTCCTTAAAGAGTCCATTACAATTTCATGCTATCTTACCTCAACTCTCTTATTATGGCTACACAGCAATCCAATTATTCACCTCATTAACTAACTACCTCTTCCATTCCCTACATTGATTTTTACAAACATCTTCTCTTCTTAAGCCCCCTCCCCCATTGTACATTTCTTTCAGTAGATGACCTCACCAAGATGGAAATTATCATCTAGGAACCTCCCCCCCCCCCCAGCTCCCCACTATTAAACCCCAAAGCTATGTCCTATCCTTGTCTCTTTGCCTCCAGTATCAGAGAATACTGATATTCTCAAAGTTAACCCTTCTGCCTCAGGCCTTGATTCCTTCCCTAACTATTTCTTCCTGAACATCCCACCTTCAATCATTCTCTCTTTCCCTCTCTGTCTCCCTTTTTTTCTTCCTCTCTCTCCTCCCCCCCCCATCTCTCTCCCTCTCTGCATCTCTCACCATTTGTTTCTCTCTATGTCTCTGTCTCTCTCTCTGTATATATATATATATGTGTGTGTGTGTGTGTGTGTGTGTGTGTGTATGTATATATATATGTGTGTGTGTGTGTGTGTATGTATATATATATATCTATATATCTGTGTCTGTCCTCTCCTTTCTCTCTCCTCTCTCTCCTCTCTCTCTGTCTCTATCCCTTCTGTGTCTGTATGTCTCTATATCTCTGCTTTCCCTGTCTCTGTCTCTCTCCTTCCTTTCCTCCCTCCCTCTCTGCTAGTGCCTCCCCTCTGTTGACTATTTCCAACATATGTTTATTCATTCTTGCTTGCAGGTTGTCTGTACCATTAGACTGTGAGCTCCTTGAGGGCACAAATTGTCTTTGGCCTTTCTTTATATCCCCAGTACTTAGCATAGCACCTGACACATAGGTGCTTTATAAATGCTTATCAACTAACTGACCATTGCTATCTCTCTGTCTCTGTCTTCCTCCTCTCTTCTTTCCTATTCTCTCTTGCCTTGCCCCGTTCATGAGCTTCTTCTACTCAGTCCACAAAAAGTCAGATAGATAGTATATACCCTACTCCCACAATTGTCCCCATTCTATGTTTCCATTCTCTCCCTGTCCACTGGATTATTCTCTCCTGCCTACAAAGATACCCATTCTTTAAAAACAACAACAGAACCTTCTCTTGTGATGTAATCATCCCTGCCAGCAATCATCTCTTATTTCTCTTCACCTTCTTGGCTAAAAACTCCTTGAGAAAGCTGTCTACACTCAATATTTCCACTTCCTCTCCCCTCTGCATTCTAGCTTCTGACCTCATCGTCTCTCTGAAGAGTTATCAGAGATTTTTTTCATTGCTAAACCCAATGGCCTTTTCTCCATCTTTATCCTTCTTGGTGCCTCTTCGGTCTTTGGCACTGCTGGTTAGCACTCTTCTCGGACACTCTACTCTCCAGGTTTTTATGGCACTTTTCTCTCTTAGATCTTTTCCTGCTTTCTGGCTGATCCTTCTCAGTGTCCATTTGCTGGACAAGAGCCATCCCACAAGGTTCTGTCCTGGGCCATCTTTTCTTTCTATGCTATCTCACTTGATTATCTCATTAACTCCCACAAGTTCAATTATCAGCTTGCTGCAGATGATTCCTATATCTTTATTTTCAGTCCTCATCTCTCTCTTGAGCTCCAGTCCCTCTGTCAATTGCCTTTTAGCATCCCAAACTCAACATGTCTAAAATAATCTTATATTCCCCCAACTCTCTTGTCTTCCCAACTTTTTTTGTTACTGTAGCCCCCAGCCCAAGTCTTTGTGGTTCATTGCTTAAGTTTTGATGGCTTAGAATGAGTATAATTTTTTTTTTAAAGCAATTGGGGTTAAGTAACTTGCTCAAGGTTACACGGCCAGTTATTTCTGGGTGTGGTGCTAAGTATCTGAGCCCGGATTTGATCCCCAGGTCATCCCGACACTAGGGCCGGTGCTCTAACTCGCTGTGCTACCTGGCCACCCCTGAATGAGTGTAATTTTTAAAATTTTGGTTATTTTTGATTCTGGTAAGAAACCTTGAGGGTCTTCCCCTCCCAGACTGATATTTTTGTGATGGTAAATTAGGTCATCTTTTGTCTCAGTTCTTAGCTTGTCATTGAAAGCTGACCCAGACAAACTGAGACCTGGGAAAGACCTTAATTTAGAAAGGCCAGGGTCATCCACTGCATCCCTGGCCATTGTCAGTCATCTTGACTTTTATCTTGCTACTGGGCTTTGATGACTCTGAAGGAGAGGAGGCTGCTGACTTTGCACAGCTCTGTCTCACTTAAATTTAATTCACTCACAAGTCAAGGCGCCACTCTTGTGATGTCATTGGTTCAAATGAACAACAACTATTAAAGTGACCTAGGCCTTCAATGCATGTAATCCTGGACTTCTCACATGTATTCACATGTAGATTATGTATATGCAATTAGGTAAAACATTTCATATTAGTCATTTAGCACAAGAAAACTCAAGTAAAAGGAAAATTGAGAGCAAGAAAAAATGAAAAAGCACACTTCAGTCTGGATTCAATCAATATTCTTTCTCTGGAGTCTGAAAGTATGCTTCATCATTAGGCCTTTGGGATTGTCTTAGATGATTGTATTGCTGAGGATAGAACAGTTCTTCATCAAACAATATTGGTGTTACTGTGTATGATGTTTTCCTGATTCTGTTCACTTCATTATGCATCAGTTCAGGTAAGTCTTTCCAGGTTTTTCTGAAATCATCTTGCTTATCATTTCTTACAACACTATAATATTCCATTATAACCATATACCACAGCTTGTTTAGTTATTTCAATTGAGGGGCATCCCTTTGATTTCCATTTCTTAGTCATCACAAAAAGAACTGCTATTTATATTTTTGTACAAATAGGTCCTTTTCACTTTTTTTTTGGATGTCTTTAGGATATAGTCTTTGTTTTCCCTGAGCAGAGAAGGGAGGAGGGGAAGGAGAGAGGAAGGAATACAATTTAAAAACTTTAAATAAAAATGTTTTAAAAATTTGAAAAAACGGCAGCCAGGTAGCACAGCAAGTAAGAGCACTGGCTCTAGTGTCAGGATGACCTGGGGATCAAATCTGGGCTCAGATACTCAGCACCACACCCAGAAATAATTGGCCGTGTAACCTTGAGCAAGTTACTTAACGTCGATTGCTTAAAAAAAAAAAATTGGAAAAAATAAGAAAAGAGTCAAAGAAAAAAATTGAAGGCCCCTCAGAGAGCTTTTTTATATATTATATTGAATTGATACTGCATTAGAAACTGAAGTGTCTTAGTATTATTATGAAAGTTTTGACCTCATGGACCACCCCCTGAAAGGGAATGAGGGAGTCCTTGGGATTCTAAGATCTCACTTGGAGAACCACTGCAAAATAATATAACAGACAGGGATTTGGACTTGGAGTCAGGAGAGTTCTGGGTTCAAATCTTAACTCTGATGTTATGAATACCAATGAACCTAGGCAAATTGCTTAATTACTCTGAGTCTTAATTTTCTTATATGTAGTTTTTTTTAATATATGGTTTATACCCTATAAAATGGGTATAATAATACTAGAAATGTCTGTTTCAGAGGGTTTCTGGAAGTATAAAATGAAGTAACATATATAAAATTCTTTCTGAACTTTTAAAACACCATGTAAATGACAGGTATTATTTTTATTGTGATATAAATTATTGTAATATAAAATAATTATTCTCTTCTTATTCAATGGAATTCAGGTAGAAACTATCTTGGGACAAGTCATTAACCTATTAATATTCTTTTATATTCATGTTCTATGGACTATTGCACAGCTAAATAAAATAGCTGCTTTTTGTAGTTGAATAGAAGTGTTAAGATGTAAGCTCATCTTCTGTTGGCTCACTAAAAGTATCCTCGAACAACTTTAACATATAGACTGATAGGGAGATTATCTATCTCAATCTGCTTCCACATGATCTAAGTTGGTAATTATAATAATAATAACAACAGCAGCAATACCAATAGCTAACATTTATGTAGATAGAGTAACAGGCCTGGAGTCAGAAAACTAATCTTCCTGAGTTCAAATCTGGCTGCAGACACTTACTAGCTGTGTGACCCTGGGTAGGTCACTTAACTCTGCCTCAGTTTCCTCATCCTTAAAATAAGCTGGAGAAAAAATGGCAAACAATTCTATTATCTTTGCCAAGAGAACATCAAGAAAACACTTATGGCACAATATAAATGTTTATTATTATTATTATTTATATTGTGGGCAGCTAGGTGGTGCAGTAGCTAGAGTGCTGGGTCACAAAGAGTCAAATACTATTGAAAAATGATTGATTTCAGGTGTGCAAAACAATTTGCATACATTATTTTATTCTTGCAACACCCCTGTGGGTGGGTGTTATTATCATCTCCATTTTACAGATGAGGAAATTAAAGCTGGGAGTGGTGAAGTGACATGCCCAGGGTCACATGTTAGTATCTCAGGCAGGATTTGAACTCCATTCTTGACTCCTAAGTCTAGCAATATATAAGGTTCTTGAATATTTTTCCTTTTTCATGTTTTAGAAGTTCCTCAACTAGGGATGGCTAGGTGGTGCAGTGAATAGAGCACTGGCCCTGGACTCAGGAGGACCTGAGTTCAAATCCAACCTCAGACACTTAACACACACACACACAAACTAGCTGTGTGACCCTGGGCAAGTCACTTAACCGCAATTGCCCTACCTTCCCCTTTCAAATAAAAAAGTTCCTCAACTTCATCTCTTACTTTGTCTAATCTGGACTCAGGGATGAAGTTACTTTTTATGTCTCCATGCACTGGTCAACAGTGCATTGTCATGTGACTTGGAGGTGAGAGTACTACTGAATTCCTTGTTAGACCGTGAGCTTCTAGAGAGTGTGGACTGTCTTTTGCCTTTCTTTGTAATCTCAGTGTTTAACACAGTGACCAACACATAGTAGGTGCTTAATGATGCTTACCAGACAAAAAACTAACAAAAACCACTTGAAAGCCTTTGCCTCCACCTGAAGAGATGGTGTTCAT
Source organism: Petaurus breviceps papuanus (assembly GCF_028583685.1). Taxonomy (NCBI): domain Eukaryota; kingdom Metazoa; phylum Chordata; class Mammalia; order Diprotodontia; family Petauridae; genus Petaurus; species Petaurus breviceps. The sequence goes on from NW_027187251.1 coordinate 2,505,118, forward strand.
TTTGGTATGAAATAGTATTGACACATAATGAAAGTATCCATGTCATCAGTCCAGTTTTGACTCCCTTGTGGTTTGTTGGCATTGGTATTGAGTCCCACCTGGGCTGAAGTGATTTCCTGGGGTGAGGCACTGACAATGCTGATTTAATTCAATGTATCTTGGTGTCTTGTAGCATCTTAATATGAAGGAGCACCCCTCCTTTAATCCTCCGTATCAAGGTGACCATTGCAGTGATTGTGAATAGGGATGGCCTTCAACCCTCATTTGCTGTCTGTTTCTTAGATTCACAGGGGACATTTTCATCACACTGTGGTGCTAATCCAGTAAGTGGCATTACCAGAGTCGAGCTGGTCGGTGTTGTAAGGTTCCTGCCAGGAACATTTATCAGTCTTAGGAGGGCACATAAAAACCTTTTTATACATTCCTTGACTTTGTCTCATAGAATGTACAATGGACTGCACCTTGAGGGTGTTATTGTTGTTAACAATAATTTACTTTAGTAGAAGGGAAAGTGCATATAGAAGGGGAGAGAATGGAGACTTAGGAGAACAAGGGTCATTGATTGAAAAGAATGAAGTGGGAGTGTATGGCAGAAGCAGGATGGCTATGGCTCACTGGATTGAGCACTGGGGGCAGGAAGACCTGAGTTCAAATACAGCCTCTGACACCTACTAGCTGTGTGACCCTGGCCAAGTCACTTCACCCTGTTTGTCTCAGTTTCCTCATCGTAAAATGAGCTGGAGAGGGAAATGGCAAGCTATTCAAGTATCTTTGCTAAGAAAAGCCCAAAAAAGGGGCACAAAGAGTCTGAAATAACTGAACAACAAATTATTTTTTTTGTTGTTATTGTTAGCTGGTAATCTTTGGAAAGGACAATGACCATTTCTTTCTGTGAGATAGGAAGGAAGAAAGTGATGAATGAGACACATGGAATTTTTAAGCTAGGGAGGCAGAGGTGATGATTGAGGAACCTCATGTTAGATGGCCTCAATTTTTTAAGTAAAGTAGGAAGTGAGATAATTTGCTGAAATTATAAGGGACAGGTGGGTGGCTGGAGTTTTGGGATGAGAGGAAAAGGTTGAGAAAACTACTTTGAGGAAAGAGAAAGGGAGTCCAGAAGAAATGCATAAAAAGATCCAGAAGGGAAGGCTTAGCTGAGGGTAAGTGGTATGAATTTAAAATGGATGAAATTAGTGTGGTTTCATGACTTTTTTCCATCAGTGTTCAGAAGCCTAGGAAAAATAACCACAGATTCTCACAGTTGTAACAGACCTTGGAGACCATTTTGTCCGGTCCATAGCTGAACAAGTAATTGAATACAGAGAGTTTAGCAAGGAGGAAATAGCAGAAGGTCTAGAGTAAGGGAGAAATTATTAGGGAATGATGAATCATGGTTCAAAAGTCTTATCATGAGATAGAGGCTAGGTAGAGAGGCAAGTAAAGTCAAAATAAAGGCAATAGACACAATGAATGTAGAATTTTATGGACTAAAGATTGCAATGAAAATAAAGGATACTAGGGAATTAAGAGAAAGAAAAAATTTAAGGAAAAAGATGTTAACAATAGTTTTAGACACTTGGAGTGTAAGATTGGATACACAGGTGAAGGTACAGGCCTGGAGCTCAGAAGATAGGTCAGTATATAGATGCAAAGATCTGAGAATCATCTTTGGAAGTGAATGAGATTGCTTAGGCCTGAGTTAATAAAGAATCCTGTTTATGCCGACACATGAAAAGTCAGCAGGGTAGACAGACAGAATCAATAATAACTTGAAGGCTGATTTTTTCCCTGGATAAATCAAAATAGAAATAATTTTCTTTTTGGCAAATGGAAGTGAAATGTATTTGTAAGTTTATGTGATTTAAAAATTTTTACTTCTTGGTTTGGAGAGATACATTAGAGAATAGAGGTGCCTATGGGATTTAATTAGATATTCATAAGGCATTGTAAGAGCTTCCAATGACATTGTACTTGAAAGTACAAAGCGTTATTACTAGAAATCTAAAAATGGGCATATATTTACCGCATGATACTTGATGACTCTTTGCCATAAAGGAACTACATCCTAGGAAGTCTTCTTGGTATTTTGGATGGAGATCTGAAATAACGGGTAAAATAGCCTCATACTGCCTAAACATTAATATTAATATAACTTGAATTGAAAAAAAAAAAACAACAGCAGCAACAACACTGAGCTTGTCTCTGGGAAGTGAAAACAAAAGCCAGACCTTCCCAGCTGTTTGAAAGCTGCTGGATAAAGCTTGTGGTAGCCTCTTCATGCCCAGAATCCTCTCCAAAAGCTCTCCCAAGAACTTCTTAAGGAAGTTCTTGTGTTGGTGTGTGTGTGTGTGTGTGTGTGTGTGTGTGTCTGGTTGTTGGTCTTCTGAGCTATTTAATTTGTCTCTCGGCCAGTGAAAATTTGGTAGATATCCTACTCCCCTTGTTTCTCTCTTGTCCCAATCTGAATAGGTCAGTTTGGCTGATGAACCGACAGCCACTTGCAGGCTATCTCTGAGGAAAGTGTAGTTGGCTTGTGGAATTGTTATAGGAATGTAAATTTCTAAGATCTCCCCTGCCCCTAGGCTTAAGTGCACCTGGAGCCTGGGGTGGGAGGCTTGTTTCTCCGCAGATACTTTGTGATTGGGCAGTAGGTCAAGAAGGTTGTTACATTCTCTGACCCAGGAGAAGGCTATATAAGCCCTGATGTGAGGCTTTGCTTTGGGGCTCACTTTGAAAAATGTTATGTGATTTCACCAGACGAGACTCTGGGCAGCCGTCAAGCCCCCCCGGCTTTGAAAAACCCAGATGCTGATGCTTCCCTCTCTGGTAACTGTGATTTGGTATGGATGTAATGGTTGAACAGTTTGGAAACCTGTCTGCTTGATCTGTTTCTCTGTCTTGATAATTCTGTCTATATACTCTGAAGTTCGGGGTGCTGACCTTTTTCCCCTGAACTAGGTAAACAATATATGTTTGACTGATTAAAGTAAGCCTGTTAACCCATTTTGAGTTGCTTTCCTTTAGCAAAGCAGATCTAAGAACCTGTGTTGGCAGCCACTCTGGGGACAATGGGGTGCTTGCTGCTACAGGAAGGTTCTCTGATCCTTCCCTTGTTTGCTCTGACGTCAGGGCTGAGGCTGGCTGTGTGAATTGGCCCTCTTGGAAATTCTTCCTTCATACAAATACAGAAATTATTGATAGACTCAGAAGGTAGCCAACAAGAATACTTCAATTTGCCCCAATCTACCATGTTCTCTCCTTTATGGTGCCGCTTTCCCTAAGGAATGACGTGCACACTATTTGTGCTTCTGCCCACTTTCTGTAATTTTTTTTGTCATTTTCAAGTGTTTACTTCACTTTCCCCAAGGTCAGAAGCATGCCTCATCTGTGTCCTCATACTCATTTAGTGACTAACTCTCTGGACTCAGTCTTTTTTCATCATTATTGCAGTCATCATCTTCATCCTCATCCCCATCATTCTCCTCCTCCTCTCCATATTTCCTTACATCTAGAGAGGGCTTCACAGTTTACAAAGTACTTTCTTCAAAATAGCTTTATAGAGTTTTGTAAGGGGTTATGCAATCCTGAGGAAGAAACTCAAGACTATGAACACAGCTGGTGTTTTCCTCACTGTTACATATTGATGGTAGAAGTTTCAGAAAAGAAAGGAAGATGTATGCAAAGAGCTGCCAAGAAGAGAACAAGAACTCTGCCCTGTGTTTATTATTATTCTGATGTTATTAATGGCAATAATAACTCACATTTATGTACCACTCTACATCTTACAGAGTCCTTTACATAGATCACCTCATTGGATCTTTGCATGAACTTTGGGAGGTAAGATAGTAGGTGTTGTTATTAGAGGCAGTATGGTGCCATTAAAGAAGTGCTAGATGGAATCCTGGATCTGCAACTTTCTACCTGTGTGTTTGGGCAAGATAGTGGGGTCATGGGAAGAAATGATTGATGTGAAATGAATGTAAAATAATACTCCTCAGTTGACTTTTGACAAGTCACCTAACTTTTCTGGACCTCAAATTTCTCTGTTGTAAAAAATTACAAGTTGGATTACATGGTCTGTAAGATCTCATTAGGCTCTAAACATTTTTTTCCCTATTCTGATGAGAAAATGGAATCTTAGAAAAGTAAAGCAGCTTGTCTACCCTCACACAACTGATAAATGTCTGAGGTGTCTCCAAGTCTAGAGCTCTATTCACTATACTCTGTGCATTCCCTGTCATATCTGTGATATTCCTGAAAGGGCCTGTTCTTCCAACTCTTAGGATTTAATTTCCAACTTACCACCTGCACTGAAGAGAGAAGTATTATCGAGGGGGAAAATGGGAGAGCTAAGTGGTACACTTAAGTGGATAGTCATATAAATAAATAGAGAGCTGGATTTGGAGTCAGGAAGACCTGAGTTCAAATTTGACCTCCTGCACCTATGAGCTACATGACCTTGGTCAAGTCACTTAATTTCTGTTGGTTGAAGTGTTCACATATGTAAAATGGGGGCAGTAATAGCACCTAACTCTGTGGCCATTGTGAGGATAAAATAATATCTATAAAGTGTTTTGCAAAGTGCTACATAAACGCTTGCTATGAACATTATTGTCGTTTTTGCTGTCATTGGGTGGCTAGGTGGCACAGTGAATAGAGCACCTGCCCTGGAGTCAGGAGGTCCTGAGTTCAAATCTGGCCTCAGACACTTAATGCAAAAACTAGCCATGTGACCTTGGGCAGGTCACTTAACCCCAATTGCCTTCCAAAAAGCAAAATAATAAAATAAATAAATAAAAATAAAATGGGGGGGGGTAGCTTAGTTAATTTCAAAAACTCCGTAAAGTTCTTTGTCTGTGACTGCTTTTAATATGGCATACCGGAAAGTCTGATGAACTTGGTCATAAGACCTAAGCTCCAGATCCTGCTCTGTCCATGTAAAATCAGGGTAATAGTAGGTATTTGTACTACCCACATAGAATCATAAAGGATAGACTTGCACAAAATAATGAAGAGTGAAATGAGTAGGACCAAGAGAACATTGTATGTAGTAACAGCAATATTGTTTTTAGCAAAAACTTGGAATGACTGTCATTTTTTACTATTATGAATACCTAAATTAACTACAAAAGACATATGAAGGAAGATGCTATCTGCATCCAGAGAAAGAACTGGTAAATAAAAATATGTATAGAATGGTTTTACATAAGTATACATATTTGTATCTAATGCTAGCCATCTCTAGGGTGGGGGAGGAAAGAAAAAAGTAAAAAAAATGAAAGAGTTGCATTCTGACTTTATTATATATTGAAAAGGAATAGCAAGAGGGGGATGGAGTCAAGATGGCAGAGGAGAAGCAGGACCTCCGCCGGGCTCCAGCTTCCACCCTCCCCAATCCATGTAAAAGGAAACTCTAAACAAACTTTGGAGCTGCAGAACCCACAAAATGACACAGAGAAGCTAACCTCCTGCTGAGGACAGCCCAGCAGGCCAGCAGCAAGTGGCCAGTGCAGTGCTCTGGAAGCCGAGCCCAGCCACTCGCGAGCCAAGGTTTTAGCCCCAGGGCGGTCCTGACCAGCCACTGGCTGGAGGGACTCCAGATCACCAGCAGCTGTGGCCATTTCCAGATTCATCAGCACATAGATGCAAAGGACAAAGTGAGAGGGTGGAGGTCCTGAAGTGCATGACCAGCATGACAGAGCATATAGAGGCCTCAGAGAGGGCACCCAACTAATACCTCCAGCAGCTAAGAAAACCCCAGCATTTGGGATGAAAGCTCCCCTGTCTGGTGGCAGAGTCCTACTGTGGCAAAAAGCTCAGGGGTCAAGTGACTGAGGGGCGACATGACCAGACAAAGAAAGCAAAACAAACAGAAGATTCCAACATTAGACTCCTGTTTCCAAAAAGGAGCAAAGCATGGAACAGGAGGAAGACAGTGAAGTCAGAACTCCTGCACCAAAAGCTTCAAAGGAAAATATGAGCTGGTTACAGTCCATAGAGGACCTTAAGAAGCAGATAAGAGAAGTGGAGGAAAAATTGGGCAGAGAAATGAGAACGATGCAAGAAAATTACAAAATGAGAGTCAACAGCCTGACTGAGGAAAATCATACCTTAAAAAAGACTGACTCAATTGGCAAAAGAGGCTCAAAAAGGCAATGAGGAGAGGAATGCCTTGAAAAGACGAATTTGCTAGATGGAAAAAAGAATCTCAAAAGCTCAATGAGGAAAATAGTTCCCTCGGATTTAGATTGGAGCAAAGGGAAGCTAGTGACTTTAAGAGAAATCAAGATGATGTTAAACAGATCCAAACAAATGAAAGAATAGAAGGCAATGTGAAATATCTCATGGAAAAAACCACTGACCTGGAAAATAGATTCAGGAGAGATCATTTAAAAATTATTGGACTACCTGAAAGCCAGGATCAAAGAAAGAACCTAGAAATCATCCTCCAAGAAATTCTCAAGGAAAACTGCCCTGATGTTTTAGAACCAGAAGGCAAAATAGAGGTTGAAAGAATCCACTGATCACCTCCTGAAAAAGATCCCAAAACGAAAACTCCTGGGAATATTATAGCCAGGTCCCAGAATTCCCAGATCAAGGAGAGAATATTATGAGCAGCCAGGAAGAAACAATTTGAATATTGTGGAAACACAATCAGGATAACACAGGATCTGGCAGCTTCTACACTGAGGGATCGAAGGGCCTGGAATATGATATTCCAGAGGGCAGAGGAGGTGGGATTAAAACCAAGAATCACCTACCCAGCAAAACTGAGTATCATCTTTCAGGGGAAAATATGATCATTCAGTGGAATAGAGGACTTTCAAGCATTCTTAATGAAAAAAACAGAATTGAATAGAAAATTTGACATCCAGATACAAGAAGCAAGAGAAGCTTGAGAAGGTAAAGAGGGAAAAGAAATCATAAGCCACTGATCAAAGTTGAACTATTAACATTCCTACATGAAAAAACGATAACTGTAACTGATGAAACTTTTCTCAGTATGAAAATAGTTGAAGGGAATAGAAATATATATGTCTATATTGGAGGGTTTAAAGGCATATGAATACATGTGTGAATGTGTGTATATATGCTTACAGGTATACATAGATAGAAGGCACAGGACCAATTTAATAGGAAGGGATGATACTTAAAAAGGGAAATTAAGAGGTGAGAGAGGAATATAATGAGAGTAGATGGAGAGAGACAGAATGGGGTAAATTATCTCATAAATAAGATGCAAGGGTAAAGGGTTACAATGGAGGGGAAGAATAGGAAGGCAAAGGGGAATGGGTCAACCTTATCCTCACTGAATTTGGCTGAGGGAGGGAATGAAATACACACTAAATAGGTTATCTCACCCTACAGGAGACTAGGAGAAAGGGGATGGGAGGGGGGATGATGGAAGGGAGGGCAGGGTGGTGGGGAGGGAAGTTGGAAGCACTCACTTTTGAAAAGGGACATGATCAAAGTAGAGAATAAAACAAGTGGGTGGTGGAATAGGAGGGAGGGAAATATAGTCAGTGTTTTACAATATAGCTACTAGGTTAATGTTTTGCATTAGCTACACATGTGCAATCTATACTGAACTACTTATCTTCCCAATAAAGGTGGGTGACAAGGGAGGAAGGGAATGAATCTGGGATTCAAAGTTTTAAAATCAAATACTTAAAATTATATATACATATATACTATTATTAATACTATCTGAAATGTAATTGGGAAAGAAGATATACAGGCACTGGGGCATAGAGATCCACTATGCCCTTCTGGAAAAGTCAAAAGGGGTATGGGAGAAGATATGGGAGAGAGCAGATTGGAAGAGGGGATATCCTGTGGGACTGATATTCTGGGGTGGTGGGTAGGGGAAAGATGGGGAGAAAATTTGTAACTCAAAATCTGGCAGGAATTAATGATGTAAATCAGAAGTTAATAAAGCATTTGAAAAATGAAAAAAAAGAAAAGGAATAGCAAGTTGTACATAATAGATAAGCAATTTCATGTACAATCATCTTTACATTATGGAAATTCTTGTTTTGATTCTTAAGTTCAGAATAAAATAAAATAATTTTTTTTAAAAAGAGTCATAGTGTCTTGGAGACCTGAGAGGTCATTAGTCCAATCTTTCCCTAAACAGAACAAGTAGCCATCCAGCCACCATGTGCAAACCTTCATAGATGGAGAACTTGTTGCCTACTGAGGAAGGAAATACTGCTTTTAGGCTATTGAATCTTCAGAAAATCTTTCTTTATATTGACCCTGAATCTACTTCTCTGTAAATTCTCACCATTGGCTCTAGTTTCGCTCTCTGGGTCTCTCTTCTACGTGATAGCCTTTGAGATATTTGAAGATGGCTAAAGTGTCTCCCTTCCTCTGTCAGACTAAACATCCCCAATGCCTTCAACTAATTTTTGTGTGACATTAACTTGTCAGCAGGGGAGAATCTTGTGGAAGAGGAGAGATGGAATATTTCATGGTGGGGGTAACTGAAGAAGGATGATCAATGAGCCAAGATCCCAGAGCAAATGGGAGGTGATTAGATCAAGGGAGTATGTAGAAGTTGGTTAGCCTTGGAAGAAATGGCCACTTTGAAAAAAATCAGAACAAAGGAATATAGAATGAAGAATGATATTGAGGGTTTTTGAGTTATAGAATTCAGAAGAAGAGGAAGCCCTTGGGGTGGCTAGGTGATGCAATGAATAGAGCACCAGCCCTGGAATCAGGAGGGCCTGAGTTCAAATCTGGTCTCAGGCACTTAACACATATTAACTGTGTGACCTTAGGTAAGTCACTTAACCCCAATTGCCTTGTCTTACCCCCTTAAAAAAAAAGAAGAAGCTCACAATGGATGGCTACTTTTTTCCTAGTAAAGTAGGAGGTAAGTTTCTTTGCTGAGAAGGAGAATGGATTGGTGGTAAAGGAGGTTTGAGGAAAGGAGGTTTGGAATAATTGTTCTGGGTGTATATAAAAAATAGATAAAAGCTTTTCTGCTTTTAGAAGAGTGAGAATGAGAATGAGAAAGGGAAAGAGAGAAAAAGAGATCTCCAACAGGCATATGGATATTTGAAGACTTCCTATGATTACTCTATCAGGCTTTGTGCCCAGTTTGTGGTCTATTTGCCTAACTTATCATCTATTTCTTTCTTTTGGCCAGGTGGTATATAGCTGACTCTTACCACAATACCTCTTCTCTTTTCCCTTCTTTGATCCTCATTCGCAGACTGTCCACCATATTTTTCCCATGAATTTCCTACAAGGAGTGTATCTTTTCGATACAGAATACTACTATATTGCTCTTATTATGTAATTTGTTTCTTTTGAATGAGTTATTCCCATTGCTATATTCTAGGCATGAATTGGATTCCATCAAGTCTCAGTGATACCTCTGAGATTTAAGTTATCCCCTTCTGTTGAAATCTTTAGTTTTGATTGTTTCTTCCCATGCTTTATACACCAGTCTATAAGTTTCTGAGGTCATAGTTATTTTCTGTTCTCTTCATGGATATTGTTTCCTATATAGCAGTTATTCTCTCCACTTTTATTCCTGTCTCTCTCAGTGATAGTTGAGTTTGCTGTTGTTTATGGGCAGTTTTCTCTCTCCTATTCCATTCTCAGATTTAAACCTTCTTAGCACTTTTTAAAAGTCTGTGGGCAACTTTACTTTTTCTAGCCTTTATTAGATGTACTCCATCCCTGGACAAGAAGAACCTGCCATTCCTTTACCTGAAGCCCTGACCCTGGAATCCAAACCTTGTTTTCTAATGATTGTTCTCACAATCTTCTTAAAAAGGTATTCACTTTCAAAATCTGTCTTTTTTTCTGAGGCCACTACTTTCAGTTAACACCAGTGATAAAAATTAAAAAAAAAAACCACCACTATGTTTGTCCTTAAAGTCTTTGATTATTTGTGCAAAACTTTGTAATCCTTCATAAAACTTTATAGGATTATTTTGAGAAGTATTTTGTAAACCATAAAGTGATATATAAATGGGAATCATTAGAATGATGATTCTGTGGTGATGAAATAAGGTTGGAACATAGAGAATTGGGCTGAAGAGTGGAATTGAATATACAAGCTGTGTTTATAGAATAGTAATCTTCTAAATGTCAGAAAGCTTGAGGCTAAAGTGAGGGTATTTAGCATGAATTGGTAAACTCTAGTAGTGATATCCAGAAATTTAATTTAAGCTATCCTTCCCAATAGTCCAGGCATTTTCTTTAACATAAATAGAGACACAAAGTGAGGCCTTGAACTATCCATTCACATGGCAATGTTTTCATTAGCAATGAAAATTGAAACAGATTCCCATTTCACTTACCAAGACAATTTCATTTTTATTTGTCCATAAAAGGTCAGAAATAACCCACAATTCTGTGGGATCTTTCTTATTCTCCCTTCTCTTTTACTTTAGAAGGATTTTCTAAGTCCCTCATCCTGCCAATCTTTTTCTTCTACTGCCCAATCCAGCTTTTACTATGCAGTACGAGGATGATCTGTTTTCAGTTTGCAGTGCCATTGGGAAATCAGTGCAAGTCATCACTACAGTGACTTTATCTTGAACAAGATCCACGAAGCCTCCCTGCTGATCCTATGTTGGATGCCATAGCTGAGCATGGAGACTGGGAAGCCAATCAGTCAAGGAAAACCGTTTTGCGGGAATTCTAGGCCTCTAGGAAATTAACTTAATCCCCCAATCCATTTCCTTTTTATGGATCCTTAGTGATCTGGTTTAAAATACCTGGGTGTTCTGGTCGGTGGCTGAGGTCCCCAAACAATCGAGAGAGAAAAAACAGAAATCAAGATTCTGTTTAGACTCCTTTCTATCTGGAAAATCACTAACTACAGTTTAAACAACTTAAGGAATAAAATTCCTTCTCCGTACGCTATTCCCTGCTTAATCACAAGCTAATAATAATAATAACAATAGTAATAGTCATAAACATAAACATTCAAATAGGTTTTAAAGTTGTCAAGTGCTTTATATATCTGTTTTTTCCTTTTAGCCAAGGAGCCTATAGGAAACTCTTGCAGCCATATCTCTTCTTTTCTTCCTCCTTTGATCTTTGTCTAGGTTCTGTCTACTGTGTGAACTGCATATGATGCTTGTTATACTTGGGATACTGCAGTGGTAGTAGCAGTTCAAACTAGCTAATGTACTGCCTTCCTTACGTCTGCACAAAGTCAGCATGTCATTGTATTAATTATCCAGCAAGTGAGTCTAATATCTGAGTTGTTCATCAGATAGTGTTCTCAAGTGACCCACAAAGTAGTCTTATCAGAGTTTCTCTGTCACAAGCATTAGAAACCCTCCAAAATCAGGACGCTCATCCTACAAACACACTGAGTATTTCTCCCTCTGACCAAATCACTTTTCTCACTCTGCCAAATTCAATATTGATAAAGGGATGAATATGATATATTGTTTAGAACTATAAAAAAGAATAAGAAATCATTAACTGTTCCTACCCCCATTTGAAACTTCCTAAAAAAAATCAATATATTTATAGGACACACAATCAACATATGGTAGTGCCATATTAGACATAGTGTAAAAAAGAGTTAAATACCCCATACATGGGGCTCTCCTACCTCTAGTCATCCAATTTCCCCTCCCAGATATTTGGAGTACCTAAGGAAAGTTTCAAAGCACTCATACCTGCTCATCATGAAAAGGACCAAGTAAAAGTTTGTGTGTGTGTGTGTGTGTGTGTGTGTATGTGTGTGTGTGTGTGTGTGGTTGGGGCTCACTTTGGGCCTGGTGACTCAGGTTTCAGACTGTTTCAAGAGAAACCTAAAGAAGCACAGTCCTCCATCTCACCCACCCCATGGTAGTCACAATAGCTATCAGTCTTCTCTGCTGTGGTCTTATTAACTACTTGCATCTTTGGCCTCATGTTTAATATGGATCATATCCATAGTGTTGACTTTAAGCAGTGTTGGTCATTATTAGATAATATCTCTGCCATGAGCACTTAGAGTTGTTTGAAAGTCCCACATGTTTCTAAAACTCCAAATTAGTTTGCCAACATGTAGACTAAGCAGAAGGCTCAAGGACAGGAAAAAGAAGCATCCTAGCCTACCTGTTCACATATAGACTTTGCATTTCCCTATTTTCTCATGCAGCTTCTTGCTTGCTGTATGTCATATATCCTTCTCCTTCTGCTACCTTTCCTTTTGAAATAATATGGCTAAAAAATATATGGGAAGAGAAAGTGCCAAAAAAAGGAAACTGCTGGTATACTAGGTGACTGACTATGGGAGATACTCAAGCTGTCATGTCATGATGATGATAGATAGATAGATAGATAGATAGCATTGCTATAGACCTTTACATTTTGCAATGTACTTTACATATATTATCTAATTTGATTTTTACAGCAACCTTGGGAAGTATTTGCTGCTTTTACCCCCATTTTACAGATGAAAGAACTAAAATATATAGTAGTTAAATGGCGAGGTCAAGGTCAAACAGGTATCTGGGTACAAAGCCCCAAGATGTCTTATGGAGGCAGTGCTCACAAAGGCTTAGTATTTACAGTGCTGATCTTAGGGTGAGAAAGAGCTGCATTCACATCCTATTTCTGACATTACTGGTAAGACCATGAGCAAGTCACTTGTCTTCCCTGACCCACAGCTTCCTGATCTTTAAAAGAAGGGGTTTGGACTAGCTAATTTTAAGGCAGGAATTCTTAACTTCAAGTCTATGGATTTATATTTTGATAACTTCATTTCAACATAATCGGTTTCCTTTGTAATCTTGTATACAATATTTTATGCATTTAAAAACATTATTCTGAGAAGAGGTCCATAAGTTTCACTAGACTTCCAGAGGGGTCTAGACTCCCAAAAGGGTAGGAATCCCTGATCTACAACTTTGATAGACTTGGCTCTTCTCAGCAATGCAATGATCTAAGACAATTCCAAAAAACTCATGATGGAAAATGTTATCCACATCCAGAGAAAGAACTGTGGAGTCTGAATGCAGATCAAAGCATATTATTTTCACTTTTTTTTCTTTCTTGTGGTTTTTCTCTTTTGCTCTGAGTCTTCTTTCACAGCATGACTAAAGTGGAAATATGTTTAATATGACTGTACATATATAACCTATATCAGATGCTTGCCATCTTGGGGAGGGGCTCAGAAAGGAAGGAGAAAAAAATTTGGAACTCAAACTCTTGTAAAAGTAAATTTCAAAAACTATATTTTACATGCAATTGGAAAAAATAAAATACTATTAAGTGCAAAAAAAAATTCCCTTATCTAAGATTACTTCCAACTCTAAATCCATGATCTTATGATCATCTAAGGATAAATTGGCACAGTTAAATAATCAGTCCTCAGCCATTATGGAATAGCCCACTGGGTACAATCCTGCATTGTGGGAGGTGAATGTAGAAATCATAAAAACTTATATGGTCTTGTTTGGGGAGTTAGAGAATACCCTTATCAAATGACTGAAGGCTATTTAGAAGGCATGTAAACAATCATCGTACAAATAAATGCTGTAGTGCATGCAAACAACTAGGAAAGTCCTGAACTAAGAGTCAGGAAAGGATTCTAAAAGATTTACCTTTTCCAGGGGACATCTATTGACTCGTGCAGTCCAATCACCTCCCTCTCTTATCCCTCATCACCTTGGCAATTATAGATGTCATTCATATCACATTGTCATGTCGCTTATATGCTGCATTGTTGGGGGTCAGGGGTTGGAAGTTGGAATGTTCTGTCTCTCTGGCACATTGTGAATTCTTCAAGGACAGGTATTGTGATTTTTGTACCCTCTGAGACATACAGTATAAGACTGAGGACAGTCATTGCTTATGGAATGGATAAATATAACCCCTGACAGTCTATGACTTTGATTTTGGTTGCAACTGTGCCTTGTAAAGTGCTTAGCCCTGTGCTAAGCATAGTAGGTGCTATAAAAATACTTATTCCCTTCCCTTCCACTTTTCTCATTTATCCCAAGGCTAACATCTTGCTTCATTTCTAGATGGCTCCCTCTAGTGGAAGAATAAAGGGGGGTGCTCAAACCTGGGAGTAGCATAATTGCTTTAAATACACTGTCAATGCAGCCAGTTATCATCACTGACATCTCTACCCTTAAGTACCTTGAATAGATGATATGGCCATCCTGAGCCCAATACAGACACACACAGACAAGTATACCACCCCCTCCCCAAAGAGAAGTCTTCCTACATTAGTATGGAACCATACCTCCATAAAGGCCCATCAATTCTGATGATAATGTTCTAAGTCAAGGTAGACAGTTCATGTCATATTAATTGTTATGCAAACGTTTTGGGGAGCTGATTTGGTAGAGTGCATTTGTATTCTGCCTGAGCTCAAGGAGTGAGAGATTTAGTGGTGACTAACTCTTCTAAAGGACTCTAGATCAGGATATGGCCTCTCTTCAAGTACGTGGGGTGGCACAACTCTGCCTGAAGGAAGAAGCAGACAATTGCTCATTTTTCTATGGAAACAAAGGCACATTTTGCACATTGGCATCTTCGAAATGTTACCTTTAAAGGCCAAGTCATTTTCCCATGTATATATTCAAACCGTTTGCAAAATTACTTGTGAGTAATTTAGTGGTGAGAAGAAAAATATTTTTAGATGTTCTCAACTAGAATCCTAGACTTGAGGGTAATAGTCCTTTTTTCCATTGAGGGGAAAACCCCCCAAAGGATTTAAAGTATTTTTCCCTGAGTATGAGGAGCTGAGAAAATATATGCCTGTATTTTTTGGCTGGTCATTGCTCAGCCATGTATCTATGTATCTATCTGTGTATCTATCTATCTATCTATCTATCTATCTATCTATCTATCTATCTATCTATCTATCTATCTATCTATCTATCTATCTATCTATCTATCTTTCTAGGCTTCTTATTGAAGGTCTCATTGGCAAATTGGTAAGAATTCAAAACTCATCCAGAGTTTGATAGATATGTTATAGAGTGTGTGAATACTGACATGTGTCTAGGTCATTCCAGCCTGCTGATAAGGGTGCTGTGCTAATAGGACAGAGTTCAGAGATTCTGTCCTCATATGGATCAGCTAGTTTCATACTATCTGTAGTCAGAAACTGCACTCAACAACTGGGGCTGCTCACCACCAATCCCATGCAGACTATGGGTTGAAAGACAGAAAGTCACAGTGGGCAGAGATGGATGAAGGCAAATTGCATTTTGTGGTGGTTGTTGAGTTATTTCAGTAGTATCTGACTCTTCGCGACCCCATTTGGGGTTTTCTTGGCAAAGATACTGGAGTGGTTTGCCATTTCCTTTTCTAGCTCCTTTTAAAGATGAGGAAATTGAAGCAAACGAGATTAAGTGACTTATCCAGGGTCACAGAGCTAGTGTCTGAGGCCAGATTTGAATTCAGGAAGATGAGTCTCTCTGATTCTACACTCAGCACTCTATCCACTACACTACCTACCTACCCTGCTTGAATTTGGGTTGCAGTTTTTCCATCTGCATATGGCAATATGTAAATCACAACCTCTCTGTGACTCAGTTTCCTCAGTTATTAAATAGGGATAATACTGTAATGCCTACCTCCTTAAATAGTTGTGAAGAATGAATGAGCCCTTGAAAGATATTTCTCCCTCATCACTGGTCAGTGTCATTGATTTTTCACAGGGATCCTCAAAGCAGGGTGCAGATATCTCTTTATATCCTCTCCCAGTGAGATAATAACGACCCCTTGGGGAAAAGAAAATAAGCCATGTTCCCACTGGTTACATTTGAAGTAGAAATCTCTATGCTGAAGAAGGTGCTTGGCTCTATTGTGCCTGGTTTTCTCAGGAAAACCTTCTTCTAAATTAGGATTTAAGAGATTTAGTCGACTAGATAAAATTCCAGGACCATTTGACTTTTAGATATGGATCAATCCCCATTCCATCCCCACCCCCAACCTTCATTTACTAATTGGCTGCCTGGTTCCCATTACTCTATCACCACCTGGGTTTCCGTGATAGGAATATTGCTGCAGGCTCAGTCAGCAGAGCCTGGGGGTATGCCTAGAGCAGCTTCCTATGGAAAGGATCTCTCTTAGAAGCCAAGAAGTTGATCTGCTCCTTGGACTATTAAAGGGGATAAAGGGAGAAGAAGCTAAAGGAGGGTCAGAGCTCAGCACTAACCTTTTAGTGTTTATAAGGTGATTGCTACTCTCTCCCATAAACTATCTTTTGTGGCTGCTGTAAGAAGCCGATAAATAAGCTGCATATTCCCTCAGTAGTGGACACAACTGGGTGGTATCTGGGGATGGTCCTTGCTCAGAAGAGAAGCCATAGGAAGGGGAGGAAACAAGGCAACAAACATTTATTAAAAATATACTATACATCAGGTTGGGTAGCTAGGTGGCACAATGGATAAAGTGCCAGTCAGGAAGACTCATCTTTCTGAGTTCAAATCCAGCCTCAGACACTTACTAGCTGTATGACTCTGGGCAAGTCTCTTAAGTTTGCTTCAGTTTTCTCATCTGTAAAATGAACTGCAGAAGGAAATGGCAAACAATTCCAAGATGTTTGCCAAGTAAACCCCAAATGGGATCATGAATAGTCCCGACACAACTGAAATGCCTGAACAATAGCATATGTGAGGAATTGTACTAAACACTGGATATACATATAAACAAAAACAAAAACAGTTCAACTCCAGGGCTTCCTTGACCACAGAAACACATTACATAACATCTCTGATCAGGAGAACACTTCTTATAATTATACTTTCATACCTCCTCTGACCGGTATTTCAGCAATATTTTAGTTGTGTCCAATTCTTCCTGACCCCATTTGGAATTTTCTTGGCAAAGATATTAGAGTGGATTGCCATTTCCTTCTCTAACTCATTTTACAGATGAGGAAACTGAGGCAAACAGTGATTTGCCCACAGAGCTAGTGAGTATTTGAGGCCAGGTTTGAACTCATGAAGATGAATTTTCCTGATTCTAAGCCCAGTGCTCTATGCATCGAGACACCTAAGCTTCCCTCTTGCCAGTACAGCACTCCATATAATTGGCATGTGATAGGTGGAATAATAAATATTACTACTACTACTACTACTACCACTATGACAACTATTACTACTAACTGTAATATTAATAGTAGTAGGTGGTACTTATTTAGCACTTTAAGTTGTGTGGACTATATCTGAGTTATACCTACAACAATCCTGTTAAAGGTAGGTATTATAGGTCTTATCTCTGCTTTACAGATGGAGAAAATGAGGGTAAGAGAGAGTGTGTCCATGATCACAAAACTAGTTAGTACTAGGGATGAGATTTGAATCCTCATCTTCCTGACTGCAAATTTGACCCTGTATCTTCTTTTCAATGCAATACTCCCTTAAGGGTGAGTGGCTTGTTAGAGGCAAGTAGGTAATGCTACGGATGAAGCAGATAATGTGCTGTATTTGGAGGCAAGAAGACCTGTGTTCAAATCCTACCTTACTAGCTGTGTAACCCTTAGTAAGTTACTTAAGCCTTAGTTTCCTCATCTGTAAAATGGGGTTAATAATAGCACCTACCTCCCAGAGTTGTTATGAGGTTCAAATGAGATAATATTTGTGAAGCTCTCTGCAAATCTTGAAATGCTACCTATTGTATTGTTATAATTGTTTTTTCTCCAGAACACCAGAGTGTCAGTTACTACGTTCATACAAATGTCTCCCACTTCTGAGTAATAAATGTAATTAGGACTGTACTTTATTATATTCTTATTTCTTATTCTGTGTGTGTGTTTTGTTTTCCCTACTAGATTCAAAGCAATTTTATTAGCAGGGACCATGACTTGTACAGCAAGTTTCCAATAAATGCGAATAATGAACCCTTTGAAATGCTCACATTATTCCACTTTTCACTGCATATTTCCATTGCGCTGAAACCAGTTGCCATATTTTAAACAAGTATAACTTTAAATATTGTGAATTCCAGTACATACAACCACTTCAGGGGATTCATTATTTGCACTAGTTGGGATCTACCTGTGTTTATTTTGCATCCTTCACACAGTCTATCATGGCACTGGACACATAAGAGATGATTATGGAACAAGAATGGGATGAATTGGTTTTGTTTGGTGCAACAAAAGAATCACTCAAAGGGGAAAACTTGGTATTGTTACCCTGGTGACTTCAAGAAGTTAATGATCTCTTATACTATTTAGTTTACAGCTGCCTCCTAGGGGTCGCTAGGTGATGCAGTGAATAGAGCACTGGCCCTGGAATCAGGAGGATCTGAGTTCCAATTTGGCCTCAGACACTTAACATTTACTAGCCGTGTGACCTTGGGCAAGTCACTTAAATCCAATTGCCCTGCCTTCTCCCCTCCAAAAAACAAAAAACACAAAAACTGCCTCCTCGTTTGTACTTGGTTTGTAAAATACAATTTTGTACTTGTTAGTGTGTTGCTGTGATATATATTCTGTGGTGTGTGTTTGGTTATCTTGTCATCTAGACTCTAAGTCCTCTGAGAATGTTGACTGTGTCTTCCACTTCTGAGACTGGTTATCTCAGTGATTTTGGGCATGGTGAATTGATCTAGAGGTTACCCTCATGTGGAAGTAAAACGATCTGGAGGTGGTAATGGCAACCCACTCTAATATCTTTGCCAAGAAAATCCCAAATGAGGTTATGAAGAGTTAGACATAACTGAAAAATGACTGAACAACAACAAAAATTATAAGAAGGCATAATTATAATAATTATAAGAATCAGGTAGGTTGCTCAGTGGATAGAGCACTGGGCTTGGAATCAGGAAGACCTGAGTTCAAATCCAACCTCAGACACTTACTGACTGTGTGACCCTGGTCAAGTCACTTAACCTCTGTTTGGCTTAATCCACTGGGGAAAGAAATTGCAAAGCATTCCAAGATTTTTGCCAGGAACACGCCAAATCCGGCCATCAAGAATTGGACACAACTGACCAATTGAACAACAACAACTATAACATAAAATTGTACAGAGCAGGAAAGGTGGGTCAGAAGGTGTTGGTAGATTGGTGACTGAACTTGTATCTAGGAAAACTTCAAGGCAGAGGGGTCTATGCTCTAACATGATGGAAGGAAGGATCATAAGACCATGGATTTTAGGGTTGAAAAGGATGTTAGGGATCATCATTACCAAACCCCTTATTTTACATATAAGGAAGTGAATTGATTTATTACAAACAGGTCCCCTGACTTCAGTCCAGCACTTTGTGTTCTGGGCCACAAAGTGATAAATCAATGCCAGTTAACAGAGAACTGCCTGTTTCAATGACCACTCGGAGCTGGTGGTTTTCACCAAATAAAATAGTATTTGTAAAGGGCTTTACAAACCTTAACGTGCTCTATAAGTGATAATAATTATTAATAACCCCTTTAAATCATCATCATCATCATCATCTCTCTGGGCACTGACAGGAAATTTCTGACAGGATCCAAGCAGCCCAAGGGTTAGCATTTCAGAGTCAATGTAGTCTGATGAGAAGAGGGCAAATGGCTTTGGAATGAGAAAATCCTTTCTAGCTTCCCTATTAGAGTGTAAGATCTTTGAAGGCAGGGACAGTTTTGCTTGTTTGTATTTGTATTCTTGGTGCTTAGCAAAGAGCCTGACATAGTCATATACTATGTAGTCATAGATTCAAACACTGTATTTTATTAATTCATTCTCTGCACTTCCTACTAGGGTGACCTTGGCGAAGTCACCTAACTTTTATGGAGCTCAGTTTCCTCTTCTATAAAATTCTCACTTTGGTTGGACTAGGAAGACCCTTGCTTCTGGACAGGTTCTAAATCTTTTGTGTTTTGTCCTTTTTTGAAGAGGACTAATGACATCGCAAGGGTGATGTCTTGACATGTGTGTGAACTGGATTTAAGTGAGACAGAGCTTCACAAAGTCATGACCCTCACTCTCTCCTCCAGAGACAAGTGGTAAGACAAAAGTCAAGATGACCAGGGGTTCTATGGTTCTTGCAAAGTGGAAAAAAAATCAGTTGGACCAGTTGTCTGGGCCTTGGCAGATATTAGTAGGCTGAATGGTGTTGCCAACAGGTTCTTGTAGTTGGAGTCAGGACAACCTGAATTCAAATACTGCCTCAGACTAGCCATTTGATTTTGGGCAAATCACTCTAAAGCCCTTATCTAGAAAATGAGGGCTGTACTAGAGGGGCCCTTAGGTCACTTCTTGTTCTAAAACTTTATTTGAGCCTATGAAATGTGGATTCTCTGAGGAGGCCTTTGTTTTATCCAAGTTGGCTTTAAGACCCAAGGGAATATGACAAGCCCCCCTCCCCCCCAACACACACACATACTTTATTTCCCAGAAAGCCCTTTGTTATAGATGAGCAGAAGTTGGGAGGAAGGAAAATTGATAGCACCCCCTCCCAGGCATCATCTGTGACATACCCTTTAATTTCTCCTCTCAGACCTGACACTCACTTCCTACTTCATCCTGCTGGGATCACAACCTGAAAAGCACAGATGCTGCTTCAGTGCTGGCCTTGGGATTTTTGTTTCCAAGTGGCTTTTGGTAGCAGATGTTGTTGTTTACTTTTCCATCCTTTCCTGGCCCCTCAGCTTCCCAAACAGCAGTTAGTGCTCATCTTTTCTTACTGTGTGGGAGGGGAGCGGGGAGCTTTGCTGCTTCTGTGGCTGTTATGGCTGGTGAGTCTCCACTGAGATGGTTTGGCCCTCTGGACATTTATGCCTCTCATTGTTTGCGTGCATTAGTTTCTTTGGACACCCTTTTTTCCTTATGGCTTACTCACATGCAGGATGGCCGTTCAATTAGATTCAGATGGTCTGAATATAACAGAGTTAGAACTACATGAGAAATTTATGTCCTTCCAATTTCAGTCCCTTCCAATTACAGTTGAGGGAATTGAGACCTGGACAGAGGAGTTCAAGGTCATACAGTAATTAGTAGAGATGAGATTTGAACCCAACCCTCCAATTCCATATCCAGTATTCTTTCCACTACTCTATGTCAGTCTTATAATGTCAATGGGCTGAGATACCTTTTTCCTATTGCTATTTTTGTGACCTAATTTGGGGTTTTCTTGGCAAAGATACTGCAGTGGTTTGCCATTTCCTTCTCCAGCTCATTTTATAGATGAGGAAACTGAGGCAAACTGTGTTAAGCGACTTGTCCAGAGTCACACAGCTAGTAAGAGTCTGAGACCAGATTTGAACCAGGAATATGAGTCTTCCTGACTCCAGGCCTGGGTACTCTATCCACTCTGGTACCACCTAGCTGCCCCCCTTTCTCCCATAGCATCAAATATAAAGTCCTTTATTTGGCATTTAGAGCTCTTTCATAAACGAGCCCTTTCCCACCTTTTCAGTCTCCTCATGCTTTATTCACCTGTGCACACACTAAGATTCAGTCCTACTGGCTTACTTGTAGTTCCTTGAATATGACATTATTTTTCACCTCCTTGCCTTTTCATGGGTGTCCCCCATGATTGAAATTCTCTGTCCTCTCACATGCACCTCTTGGTTTCTCTGGCTTCCTTCAAGACTCAACTCAAGTCCCATTTTCTGCAAAAATGTCTTCCCTGATCCACCTGGCTACCAATGCCTCCTTCTTCAGATTACCTTCTCTCTACTCTGTATATATATCCAATGGATAGACTATCTTCATTATGTCCAGGAAGATATATCTTCTTGGAGTCAGGAAGACCAGAGTGTATGTCTGGCCATAGGTACTTACTAACTGGGTGACCTTAGGCCAGTCACTTCACCTCTGTCTGCCTCAGTATCCTCATTTGTAAAATAGGGATAATAATGCCAACTACTTCCTAGGGATATTGTGATGTTAAAATGACATAATATTTGTAAAGAACTTCATAAACATTAAAGTGCTATGTAGATGCTAGATATCACCACCATAATTATTATTTATATGCTGTCTCCTCCAGCAGAACATACCCTCCTTAAGGGTGGGAATTATTGTTACCTTTCTTCATATTCCTAGCTGATTGCTTGACACATCACTTTATAAACACTTGTTGATTGGCTGACTGATGGAGGTTTTGGTCTGAATTTCAGAATAGGCATATATGTTGTTGTTCTTCAAGAGAAGCCCCCTACCTCTCTTGGTTATGCATGAATGTGAAAAGTGGTATTGTATTATGCACACAGCAGGGAAACTATAGATCAGGATTCTATTGCCTCCAGGGTCCCTTTGCCATAACTAGTGTCTATGATCTGGCTCAGGGCATCATACAGATCTCGCTTTAACCTCTTATCTCATGCCAAATTACACTGAAATTCATTTAAAATGATAGAAGGTATTCCCATTTGAAATCTTTTACCGTTAGTCCTTTTCTTTCAAGATAGTAGATTGAGCAACAAATGAGATATAAAAGAGGATTTTGATATACTTTAGTGATGTACCAAAAGTTTGGTCAAATTCAGTCAATTCTCTTGAAAGTCATCATGGAATAAACACATTCATACTCATAAGATGTAAGAAATGGAAGATGTCTTAGTGAAGCATTCTAGTGAAGCATTTTCTGAACCACGTACCATGTGATGTGAATAAAAGGTTTGTGAGAACATTTCAATGCTAGCAATATTTTCTCCCTCAAAAGTATTAAATATAAATTTATATGTAAATGAAATACTTATTATATGAAATAATTTTGGAGAATATGAAATAGATTCAATTTTCTTTATTTCACTGCAAAATTTTCCAAATTCTCATTTATCTCAGGAATATTCTCCATCTCTAAGATTCTCCAACTAGCATTTATATCAGTATATTTTAAGCCAAAAAGTATGAAATGGTCAAATTAGCTTGGGAAGGGCATATCTAATGTACTGTTGAAATAGTCTTTTTAAAAATCTGTTTTAAAGTTAAATAGTAACCCATGAGCACTAAAATCCAGACAGTTGGGGTGTTCAAAGTCACACAACTAGTTGGTGGTAGAAGTAGGATCTAGAACCCAGATTTCTAAACTCCCAGGTCAATATTTTTCTGCCTTACTAGACAATATCCTGTATATAAGATTAAAAGCTTGTTTTATTTTTTTCACAAATAAACATAAAGTCTTTTTAGCAGTAATTAAAGATTCTCTCACTAAAACAAATGCTGTAGTTGAGCTGAAACAACTTAGATGGTTTGTTCAGTTAATTCAATATTCCCTGAAAACTAATCCAATATTCTTGTGCTTCAATTTTATCAGCAGAAAAATGGAAAAATAATATTAGTCCTATTTGAGGGCCAACATAATATAGTAGAAAAGATATTGAACATGGATGCCGAGAAATGAAAGATATGAAAGCCTTTAGACTACTCAGGAGCCTCATCTTTATACGTCTCCAATTCTTTCTTCCATATATTTAAGAGGTGAAACGTTCTGAACAACATCAACCCCAAACAGCACTATAAAAATGAAACTGACTATATCTTTTAATTACATTTTATGTTTATTTTTAGTTTACATCATTCATTTCCACAGGATTTTGAGTTACAAATTTTCTCCCCATCTTTCCCCTACCCACCACCCCAAAACAATGATCCCACTGAATACCCCCTTTCCCAATCTGCTCTTTCCTTTATCCTCCCCCATCACCCTCCAACTTTCCAGTAGGGCAAGATGGATCGCTGTCTGACTACATATTACAGATAGAAAATGACTGCTAATTATTGATGGGTGTTTGCTGTTGTTGCTGCTCATCCTTTGTTCTTGAAGAGGACCAATGATATCACAAGGGTGATGTCTTGACTTGCACGTAAACTGGATTTAAGTGAGGCAGAATTGTACAAAGTCATCAGCCTTACTCTTTCCTCGAGTCATCAAAGTCCAGTGGCAAGACAAAAGTCAAGATGATTGGAGATGGCCCAGGATGTCAACTGCCTATTGAAGCATTGATTTGTACATTAATACCAATGACTAGTCAGCTTGCCTAAAGCCTGGAGTCACTTCTAAGTTAGATTACAGTTTTATCCTCACAATAACCCTGGAAGGTTGGTGCTATTGTTACCCCCAGTCTACAGATGAAGAAACTGAGGTAGAATGAGGTTAAGTGTCTTGCCCAGGGCCATACAGCTATCAAGTGTCTGCATTTGAACTCAGATCTTCCTGATTCCAAGTCCAGAATTCTATTTACTCCACCACTTAATGGCCTAGATGGAAGTGGAAGGAAGATAACAAATAGATGAAAAATATAACATATATATTGACACTAATTCTGTTCTCATTATTAATGACATGGGAATTCCAAACATTAACTGTATCTGTGGGGAAGTAAAAATGACCCCCATAGAAGTCAGTAAGATTGTCTGGGACTGAGCAAGTTGTTCAGTCATTTCCATTATGTCTGACTCTCTGTGACCTCATTTGGGGTTTTCTTTGTACACAGAGGGAAAACAAAACAAACAAACAGAAAACCTGCACTGTGGCGGGAAAAATTTCAACAAGGTTAAGGAATCAATTTTTAAGATAACTCAAAGGGGAGATCCCCACAAAAGCAGAAAAAATCACTGACATAATTATCAAAACAAAAAGGTAACTAAGACAACACCAGCAAATATAAAACTCCATTATTTTCCTGGTTATGACCATCTGAGGTAGGAGCAATATTTAGGTCCCTTCCTTAGGGACTAGGCTAAGCCTTTTTTCCCCTCTAAAAGGCAGGGGAGCTGTCTCTAAGATTTGATTGGTCCAGGAAACACGAACCCACTCTTCTAACCAGATGAATTTTAGAACTTAAAGGGGCCATACAGATAATGGAATCCCTTCATCTTAGATTTGGAGGTAAAAAGGAACTTTCAAAATCAACTAGTTCATTTTGCAGTGAAGAAATTAAAATACAATAAAGTCCATAAAAGTAAGGTGCCTTGACCAAGGTACCATAAGCAGTAAGTGGCAGGATCCTACACAGGTTCTCCAACTCCAATTCCAATGATGATGCCTACTCAAACCTATAGCCTTCTGATAATTTAACACAACCATAAATTTATAAATGAATAAACTGAAGACCAGAAAGGTTATATAGTGCCCACAATCACATAGCTAGTTTGCTGGAGAACTTTGGGGGGAAGGTCCTTTCTTCTTGCTCCAGATAACCTAGATTGACGTTATCGGCTCTGGATTGATTGTTTTTGGTTCAATTCATCAAAGGACTATTAATCACCTACTCTTTGCAAGGCACTATTCTAAGTGCTGAGAACAAAAGGCAAAAAATGACACAAGTCCCTCAACATGCACATAGCTAAGTATAATACACAGTGAATGCTTTAGGGCTAAAGGAGAAATTCAGATAAAGTGGACCAGGAAAATTTGGTGAGAGTAAAAATGCTTTCAATTTAGGAAATCAGGGAAGACTTCACAGAAAAGGCAGAACTTGAGTTAAGGTTTTAAAGTTCAGCTTTTAAAGAAGAGAAGGACTGTGAGAGTTGAGATGGAGATGGAGCACACATGTTGTGGGATGGAATGCATTTCTGGCATGGGATGGGGACAGCCAGCATTGAAGTGATCTTTGCTTTCCTCTCTTCTCAATCTGTTTTCTCTGCCTTCTGTGCATTTGCAGATGTTATTTCTACCATCTGGAAAGCCTTTGCCTTTGCACTTTTCTAATCCAAGAATGTCTCTTCCTTAGAAAGTTTAGAGCGAATTATTTATTCTGCTTACCACTAGGTCAAAGGTAATGGCACTAATGATCTCGTCACTTTTTTTTTTTAAACTGGTCCTGTGATTTTCTCAGTATAGGGAGCTCCTGGACTTAATTCCTTGTATCAACACAAATCAGAACCTGCTTGGTATTTTAGTTACAGAGTTCTTTGGGCATTGAGAGGTTAAGCAAGTGTGATAGTAATGGCAATTAAAGATTCCCCTGTATTGGCTTGGTTTTCAAATTGATTGTGTTAAAACCCAGAGTTTGTTAATCCCACCTGTGGGATGGGCTTGTTGATGTGAAAAGAAAGTCCTGAACTGGGAGGAGCTGGTGATGTAGATTTGGAGAGACACTAGAGAGAGGCGGAAGATCTTTTTGGAAGCAGCACCTCGTGGAGAGAGAGAGACTAAGAGAATTGGCCGCTTTGAATTGCCCTGGACTTTTGAGACCTGCCCCCTGAGCTGCCAAGGACTGAGGAGACATGGCTGTTTTGCTGGTACTTTGTCTGTCTGTTTTGATGTTATTTTGCCAGATTTGTCCACTGGTGAAAGACTGTCCTGTTGAAGAAGTCCTGGAACCTGGCATTTGGTTAAGAAGCCCTGAGACTGTCCTGCAGACAGAGAGTGAATACTGTCCACTGGTGAGGGACAGTGCTGTTGTTGCAGGGGTCTGGAGACTGTCCTGCAGACAGAGTGAATACTGTCCACTGGTGAAGGACAGTGCTGTTGTTGCAGGGGTCTGGGAGCCTTTCTGTTGGTTCAGAAGCCCTGAAGAAGGATTTTCTTGTTGTATGTTTACAGAAATCCTGGGAGAGGGCTTTGCTAATGTGTTCAGGGGTTCTAGGACTGTTCTACAGACAGAGGATAAATTCATGAAGGGATTGGCAATGTATCTTATGGCCTTGCTAAGCCTTGTCTCCCCAGGAACTAAGATTGCTGAGAACTTGCCTGGTGTCAAGATGAAGAAAAGACCTCCATTTGGGTATTAAGTGCTGTGTTTAAACTTGATGTAACTCTGGGGTAGATTCAATTGTGATCCAGGGGTGGGGAACTTTTGACCTTATGTTTGGAAACTAATCTCCATTTGAGAAGAGGGGCTTTGTGGTGGACTTAATTAAGGTATAGCCTAGGGGTGGAGAAGTATTTAGAACAGAGACTTTGTAATTGATTGAATGATTGGAAGGTCCTGGGGTGGGGTAGTACTTGGAGATTATTTAATTACACTTAGTAAATGCTGTATTTTGAATGATGTCATGTTTTGATCTTCTCTGTTCTTGGTTTGTCACTGAATAAAATGGAGAGCACCTATGCTGGTATTCTGAACCTTGGGAAGTTGCCTTTCCTTGGCATTACATTACAGCAAGATCCAGTGAAAGTTCACAAATGCAAAATTAACTCCCTGTTGTTGTTCAGTTGTGTCCTACTCTGGGACCCCATAGACCATAGCACACTAAGCCCGCCTATCCTCCCACTTGCATCCAAAGTCTGTCCAAGATCATGTTCTTTGCTTCCATGACACCATCTATCCATCTCATCCTCAGCCATCTGATGGCAGCTTCTCTTTAGGCAGAGAAGAGGAGAAGCAAAGCAATTTTGCCCAGCGACTATCAAACTTTTTGGTCTCAGGACCCCTTTTACTTTACGTTGTTAAAACTTATTGAGGACCCCAGGGAGTTTTTGTTCATATGGGCTCCAGTTATCTCAATGCCATATCAACACTGGTAAATTAAAAATATATTTATTTGTAAATTCATTTAAAATGAAAGTAGCATAAATAGCATTATTTATGAAAAATAACTATATTTTCTAAAACAAATAATTCGTGAGGAAAGAGGAAAATAAGTTGCCCAAGGACACATGGCTCATAGTGGAATAACACTTTAAGGTTCACAAAGTAGTTTATGTGAATTATGTCATTCTATCCTCACAACAACTCTGTGAGATGGATACTAGAGGCAGTACTCGTTTCATTTTATGTTAAATGAAGTCTACTCAGTGACATTATCCATGGCCATGAAGCCATGTCATGAAGTAGTGTCAGAAACAGGATATGAACCCAGGTTTTCCTTACTCCATTAAGTCCACTTAATGGACTCTACAAGATTCCATACAGTCCTGAAAAGCCAAACATTTATAAAGCAAACACCCTAGTTCAGTCTCCCATAATCTCTCATATGCACATGTTGAATTATCCTCCTAAACGGTCTCTCTATTTCATCCATCCTTTACACAGCTAGCAACTGTGTGATCTTCCTAAAGCACCAAACTGCCCTTACTCAATACAAATTCTTCAGTTTAGCATTTAAAGCCCCAATCTCTTTTTCCAGTCTTATTGTACATTGCTCCTTTTCTCATCCTTGCTGGTCCAGCCCAATTGGCCTCATCCTGTTTCTCACACATTTCATTTCATCTCCTCACTGGTTCCCTCCCCCTTCTCCATGCCTAGAATGCACTCTTTCAATCTTCCTTCTATCTTAGAATCCTTGGTCTCCTTTCAAAACTTAGCTCAAGACTAACCTTCTATAGGCAACCTTCTGATCCCCATAGCTTCTAGTGCCTTCCTTACAGCATTACCTTTATTTATTTTGCATACATTTTATGTACACTTTTATTGTATAGGTTACCCACTCTGATAGGATATAAACTTCTTGAGGGCAAGACATGTTTTATTTTGTCATTATTTTTACAAAGCCTGTTGTCCAGTTGTGCCCAACTTTTCATGATCTTATGGACCATAATATTCATGGAATTTTCTTGGCAAAGATATTGGGATGGTTTGATATTTTCTTCTCCAGTGGATTAAGGCAAATAGATTAAGTGACTTGATCATATGGCTAGTAAGTATCTGACAGGTCTTATTGACTCCAGGCCCAGTGCTTTATCTGCTGAGCCATCTTGCTTCCTCTAGGTACAGAGGCTAACAGTGCCAAATACGTATTAATATTTAATATGTAATTATTGACTAATTGGTAATATTTTAAATTTTAGAAAGTTTTAATGGAGGATGGTTTCTATCCATTGATCCCTAGGTTATGAGTTTAGTATGCTTCTTAGAATCCAAATCTTTTGAATTCTAGTCAGGTAATAAAATTATCAGCTATTATTAAAACAATAGCACAAGTTATTAAGAATCCCTAACTACTGCTTCACATTCAGTTTCATGGAGTCAGTCATAACTTGCTTCTCCATGCCAATTGGAACATGCATACATGTTCATATATATATATATATATGCTCATATAGACTCTGAGAATTTATGTCTGTGAGTATTTGGTGGAAATTAAGTGGAAGTGAATAATAAAATGGGGGAGGGAGGCACAGACCATTTAGCTGTCTGCAGTTTTTTATCTTGAGGGTAAAAAGCATTTTTTTCATGGCCAGTTTGAACTATTCTATCTCATAATATAAGTTAATATTGTTTTCTCTTCTTTACATTCTAGTGACCAAACTCTTCTGGCAGATAAAGGACATGGTAGAAAGAGGCAGCCCCTTGCTGGTATCTTTTTAGTGCCTAAGTCGTTTGAAAGATGTTTATAATCAACTGACATGGGATATTTATGTGTGTGTAAGGTCCTTTCTCTTCCAGACAAGGCCAAGAGTTTAGCTGCTTGTATCAACTCAGAGTTTCATCTAATGTTGGTTTTCTTGTGATACATCCTCTAAGCAATTTTTGAACATCTTGTTTAATCTCTTCCTTTTACCTTCTATCTGTCCTATTTTTCCTTTCTGTGAATTTGTGAAGACCAGGACATAGATGTATGACACTTATTAACATTCACTTATATTCTTATTTACAATTTTTTTTGCCAGATGTAGGATAGAATTATTGTTTGATCATATTACATATGAAGTATCCTTCAGTATACCTATTGCTTCAGAGCCTGCAACCTTATTTAGCCTAGAGAAGAGAATGCTTAAGGAGTACATCTGAAGGACTGTCACATGGAAGGTGGATTAGACTTGTCTTGACTAGACAGTAGACCTAGGAGCAGTGGGTAGAAACTTGTGACTGCAGGAGAGCAGGGGACCTTTCATAGTTCCAGGGTCAAGAGGAATGTTAGCACTTGTGGCTACAGGGGAGCAAGGGTCTGTCCTAGGTAAAAACCAGAGTGCAGACCAGGAGAGTAATGATCACATATCTTTCAGATCATACCATCTTGAAAGCCACCAAAACTTGCACAGCTACAGAACTAGTTCAGAAAATAATAGCACAAAAAAAACCCTGAAGCTTAGGACTGTGCCTACCAACCTCTAGGAGAGCAGAACCCAACTTTAACATAAAGTTCAAAGTCAGGAAATAGACTAGAAAAATGGGCAAACAAACAAAAAAGGACCTGACCATAAAAAGCTACTACTGTGGCAGGTAAGACCAAGACAGAAACTCAAAAGAAGACAACAATGTGAAAAAAGCTACAAACAAAACCTCAAAGAAAAATACTAATTGGGCCCAAGCCCAACAAGTATTCCTGAAAGAGGTGTTTTTTTTTTTTAAGGAAGTAAGAGTAGTGGAGGAAAAATTGAGAAAAGAAATGAGAATTATGTAAGAAAACTACAAAAAGAGAATTAGCAACTTGCTAAAAGGGGAACAATAAGTACAGAAGAAAATGACACCTTAAAAAATATAATTGGTCTTAAGATAAAAGAGGCCCAAAATTGAATGAAGAAACAAATTCCTTAAAAAGCAAAATTGGGCAAATGGAAGCTAATGACTCCATGATACACCAAGAAATAATAAAACCAAATCAAAAGAATGAAAAGTAGGAAAAAATGTGAGATACCTCATTTGAAAAACCACTGACCTGGAAAAAAAGATTGAAGAGAGAGAATTTAAGAATTAATTGGACTACCCAAAAGCTCTGATAATAAAATATCCCCAGACATCATATTTCAAGAAATTAGATCCAGAGAGCAAAATAGAAATTGAAAGAATCCACTGATCACTTCCTGAAAGAGATCCCAAAATGAAAACTCCAAGAATGTTATAGCTAAATTCTAGAGCTCCCAAGACAAGGAGAAAATATTCCAAGTAGTCAGAAAGAAATAATTCAAATGTTGTGACATTACAGGATTACACAAGCTTTAGCAGCTTCCACACCAAAGGAATGGGCAATTTGGAATATGATATTCCATAGGGCAAAAGAACTAGGATTACAATTAAGAATGTCCTACCCAGTAAAACTAAGTATAATCCTTATGGGGGAAAATGAATATTCAATAAAATAGAGGATTTTTAAGCATTTCTGATGAAAAGACCAGAGCTGAATAGAAATTTTGACATTCAAACACAAAACTCAAGAGAAGCATAAGAAGGTAAGCAGGAAAGAGTAATCATAAGGAACTCAAAAAAGTTAATCTCTTTAATTCCTATATAGGAAAGTGAAACACGTAACTCCTATCATTATTATCATTATTATGGGAATTAGAAGGAGTCCACATAGACAGAGAGCAAAAGTGTAAGCCCATTATGTTGGGGTGATCTCCAAAATATAAAAATAAAAGTGAAGGGGTGAGAAAGAGGGATGCAGTGGGAGAAGAGGGAAGGGAGAGGTAGAGGAAGAAATTTTTTCTTATATAAAAGAGGCACACAGAAAAGAGCTTTTATAGTAGAGGAGACAAAGGGGGGTGGGCAACACTTGAATTTCATTCTCATTGGAATTTGTTCAAAGGAGAAAGAATATATATGTATATATACATATATCCATACATACATACACACAGACACACACAAATACACATGCACGTATGTGGGCGTGGAAATCTATCTTGTCCAATAATGAAATAGGAGGGGAAGGGGATAAGAGATATGAGGGGAGGTGATAAAAGGAAAAGTGGATTAGGGGAGGCAGTGGTCAGAAGCAAAACAAAATATGGAGGAGGGACAGGATAAAAAGAGAGAGAAAGGAAGGGACTGAAGGAAACATGGCAGTTAGTAATCATAACTGTGAATGTTAATGGGATGAGTTCACCCATAAAAACAGGTGGGGGGGGGTAGCAGAATGAATTAGAAACCAGAATCCCACGATCTCTTGTTTACAAAAGATATGCTTGAAACAGAAAGAAACACAAAGTTAAAATAAAGGACTGGAGTCACATCTATTGTACTTGAGCAAAGTAAAACAAAACAAAAGTTTTGTAGCAATCCTGATTTCAAACAAAACAAAAATAGAGCTACTTAAAAGAGATAATCAGGGAAAGTATATTTTGCTAAAAGGTACTATAGACAATGAGTAATATTAAAAAAATGTTAAAGCAAGTTTCTCTGATAAAGTCCTCATTTCTCAAATATATAGAGAACCGAGTCAAACTCATAAGAATACAAGTCATTCCTCATCTGATAAATGGTCAAAGGATATGAACAGGCAATTTTTGGATGCAGAAATCAAAGTGATCTTTAGTCATATAAAAATGCTCTAAATCAACTATTGATTAGAGAAATTCAAATTAAAATAACTTCAAGTACCTCTTTATACCTATCAGATTTGCTAACATGATAGAAAAGGAAAATGACAAATATTGAAGGAGATGTAGAAAAATTGGGACACTAATGCATTATTGGTGAGGTTGTGAACTGGTCTAACCATGCTGGAGAACAATTTGGCACTATGCCAAAGTGGTATAAAACTGTGCATACTTTTGATGCAGCAATACCACTATTAGATCTGAACAGCAAAGAGATCAAAGAAAAAGAAAAAGGACATATATGAACAAAATATTTATAGCAGCTCTTTTAATGGTGGCAAAGTATTGGAAATTAAGAGAATGATCATCAATTGAAGAATGACTGAACAAGCTGTAGTATATGACTGAGATGGACTACTATTGTGCCATAACAAATGGCATGGTAGGTGGTTTCAGAAAAATATGGCAAAATCTATATGAACTGTTGCAAAGTGAAGTGAAAAAAGCTGGGAAATCATACACTGTAAGAGCAATGATTAAAAAAAAATGCTAACCATCTCCAGAGAGAGAACTGATTAACTCCTAGTGCAAATTGAAGCATAATTTCTCTCTTTATTTTTCTTACTTTTTAAAAAAATGGCTAATACAAAAATGTCTTGCATGATTTCACATTTTAATATTATTTTGCTTACCTTCTTAGTGGATGGTGAGGATTGAGAGGGAAGGAGAGAATTTGGAACTCAAAATTTTAAAAGAAAAGAATATTAAAAAATAATCTTTTTTTTTTTTAGAAAGAAACTCTTAGTTCCTCTTCTACTCTGAAATACCTTTACTTTCTCTCACCATTATATGGTGGATTTTCCCAGATTTGAAATGGTTCTAGGTTCAAATTGTCAACTGCACACTTCTCAATATGGGCTATAATCTTTTCAGAACCAGAAATGGGGTAAAAAATAAAGTGATAGAGGGAGGGGTGAGTGAAAGAGAGCTTCTTGGCATGTTCAATTTGGAACTGTATTGAAGTAAAGCACATATATTGGTGGTATGAGAAATATTTTCTGCTTGATCAGAATTTAGGGGAGAAGATCCATCTGTGTATTTCTGTCCCGATATTCCCTTAAGAAGGATTTAGACACTGAAAATATTCTTGATTTAGTCACTAGTATAGAAATTCTCTCTACCAAACACGAGGCAAAATTCTTTCAGTTTTTGGAGCTATCATTTGTCCTGTTGAAATTATAGAATAAATCATCCACATTTCCCATTTTCCCCAAATAAATAAGAAAACATCAACTCTTTTGGGTATTGTATAGAGTCATGTTACCTTTTCTACTTCTTCACATTTTTATAGAGTTTAATGGAATATTCTTAATTTGGGCAGTTTGCAATCACACATTTAGATTATAGATTAATAGACAGTAGACAATTATTAATATAGTTGCAAATAACCCTTCATACTCAAAGACTGTGTCAATGGAATGTGAACTCTGGAAGCTTTTGCCATGTTGGAAAGACTTGGATTACATATGAGTGAGAGACCCAGTCTGTTGTTTTGAATAATTAAGTATGTATATATTCCTTGCAATCAGACCAATCAGTTGGTGATGAAGTCTTTGGCCATGGGTACTACCCATGAAACAAAGAAAATTCAGGTTGACCTCCAATTTGTCTTTCTTGGTCCTGTTTCCTCATCTGTGAAGTGAGTAGGTTGCACTTGATGGGATATCTTCTAGTTATAAGAGATTCATAATGCTATAAAACAATTGTTTTTAACCTGGGGTCGATAAATTTTAAAAAATATTTTGAAAATGATATTTCAATATAATTGGTTCCTTTTGTAATCCTATGTATTGTATTTTATACATTTGAAAACATTACACTGAATAGGAGTCAATAGACTTTACCATCAATATCTGCTTCTGCAGTAATTGTGTGGAGTGGTATGAGAGAAAACAAAAGGTCATAAAATTTCACAATTTTAAGGTCATTTATAAACACTAATTTACTGTCGGCATCTTTGTAGATACCAGTAGATCTTTGTTCCGTGATGATTGACATGACATGCTATTGCAAGAATTGAAATGTATCAATATTGATAGTCTTACAATAAATCAGGTCTGAATAACAAATGAAGTGGCAGTTCAGTAAAAGAATAGATAGCTCAGGAGTGCTCATTAGACCAGCAAACAAAGGACATGACAGAATTGATTACATTTATATGCTGAAGCCACAAGAGATAAAATTTCAATATATGGGAAGGCTCAGGAGCAACGTAAAAAAAAAGGAACACCACAAAGATCATTATAGCTTATTTGCCAATGTCCATAGCAGAAAATGAAGAGCTAGAGAAATTCTCCAAGGATCTGGATAAGATCCCACTAGAAAAGCATGGCTACCAGCTCTGGATCCACCCACCAGGACAGTGACAGAGAAAGGAGGAGAAAGGGAGCAAAGGCAGAAAGAAGTTCCTCAGAAAAATGTGTTTGGAGCATAACCAACTGGGCCTTGGTTTCTGCATACTTTGTCTTCTTCTGAAAGATCACTTATTCCTATTGTAATTATTATACTCAGAAATATTTCCTGTTTAGTAGGTCCTGGGTATATACACCTCATGCTATTCCACTTTGATACACAATGGTTGATAATATATTAGCATTGTGACTTTCAAATATTTTGGTCTCAAGACTCTTTTATACTCTAAAAAATGATCAAGGACCTCAAAGAGTTTTTGTTCATATAAATTATGTCTATAGATATTCAGCACATTAGAAATTAAACTGGATTGATTTTTCGAATATTTAGTTCTTCCATTAATAATAATATGCTCATTGCATGTTAACATAAATAATATTTTATGAAAAATAATGACATATTCCAAAACAAAAAAATTAGTAAGAAGAGTAGCATTGCTTTATGTATTTTTTTGCAAATCTCTTTGAAATAGAATACAGCTGGATCCTCAATAACTGCTTCTGTATTCAATCTGTTGTGATATGTTGTTTTGTTTTTAAAGTTATATATATTTTTTCAATTAGCAAAAATCTGCCTTTTCTTTTGCCCTACCCCCAACTAGTCAAGAATGAAAGGAAAGCAAAACTCTCGTTAGTCAAAACCTATGTATAGCCAAGCAAAACAAATTTGCTCATTAGCCATATTTTTTTTAAAGTGTGTCCTTCACCTCTCTATCAGGCGGTGAGCATCATTTCATCATTAGTCCTCTAGAATCATGGTTGGTAATTACATTGATCAGGTTCCTAATTCTTTTAAAAATTATGTGTCTTTACCAGATCATTCTGCTGGTTCTCTTCACTGTGTATCAGTTCATACAAGTCTTTCCACGTTTCTCTGAAACTATCTTTTTCATCATTTCTCAAAGCATAATAGTATTCCATTACATTTATATACTATAACTTGTTCAGTGATTCCCAATTATGTTTACCCTCTCAGATTCCCATTTTTTTCACTTCAAAAAGAACTGTAAGTATTATTTGCACATGCTTATTTAGTCTATTTTGCTTAGGACTAGTCTGTCCCTTAATTTACCATCACACTAATTCCCCCCATTCCCTTTTCATCTTTCCCTCCTGTTTCCCTTTTGAGTGAAATGTATTCCTGTACCCATTGTGTGTGTGTGTGTGTGTGTATATATTTTTCCTCACTTTGATTAGCTCAGTTTAGAATGAAGTTCAAGTGTCAATGGCTCCTATCCTTAACCCTTCTTCCTTGTTTTGATAGATGTCTACTTGAACACCAGGACTTGATGAGATAATTTTCCCTATCTTTTCCCTTCTCCTCACCCTTCTCCCCATTGTATTCCTCTTTTCTCTCTTTTCATTATTCTCTTAAGAACTAAGACATAAGAACCACTCCTAGGTCTTATCTAATTAGACTCCTTCTATGACCACAGACAATAAGATTCACAAGGGACATGTAGCACCTCACCATTTTTTAATGTAATAAGTTTATCTAGAGTCAGGAAGATTGTATTTTTGAATTAAAATCTGACCTCAGACACTTACTAGCCATATGACCATGGGCAAGTCACTTCACCCTGTTTGCTTCAGTTTTCTCATCTATAGAATGAGCTGGAGAAGGAAATGGCAAACCAATCCAATATCTTTGCCAAGAAAACCCCATATGGGGTCATGAAAAGTTGAACACAACTGAAAACAACTGAACAACAACAAAATTTGAGTCTGAGGCACAATAGATTGTTGCTGGACTCAGTCACTTGCAGATATCACAAAAGTTCTGCGGGTTTAGAATTAAAAAACTTCAGTCTCCCCTTTGGTTTGGTATTCCCAACCTGGTTATCCTTCTGAAGTCATCAGACTAGGCTAGAGACTTGGACCTGAGACCCCAAATGACTCCCAGAATGTTAGCTACCTTGCTGCTTCTGGCTTCTGAATTTGATCCTCTTTATGTATACTACCATTATGTATGTTCTGTTTAGCATTTCTTTAGCCTTAAACACCATCCCTAGGCACTGGTTCCTTCCTCAGCTTGATCTGGATTTGTAGCCCCAAATCAGATCAGTCTGCATTCTAAGACCATCAGTTCTTTATTTGGAGATGAATAGCGATTTTTATCATGAGTCCTTTGAAGTTATGGTGGATCGTTTTATTCATCAGTTACTGAGAATTTCACAGTTAATTATCTTCATAATATTGTTATTCTGCTGGTTCTGTTCACCTTGTTCTGCATCAGTCATACATGTCCTCCTAGGTTTTCCTGAAATCACCCCTTTTGTCATTTCTTACAGTACAATAGTATTCCATCACCATTCATTGTTCAATCAGTTCCCAATCGATGAGTATCCCCTCAGTTTCCAATTTTTTGGCACCCCCCAAATATAAATAAATAAAATTGCTGATAGGATCCTTTTTCTTTTCCTTTGATATCTTTGGTATAATAACCAAAGTACATTTGGTATATAAACCAAAGTAGTATTATTGGGTCATTGGGTATGCAAAGTTTTATAGTTTTGGGGGCATAGTTTAAAATTGTTCTCCAGAATGGTTGGACCAATTCATAGTTCTACCAACAGTTTACCCATTTTCCCATATCTCCTCCAACATTTATCATTTTCCTTTTCTGTCATCTTGGCCAAGCTGATAGGTGTGAGCTGGTTCCTTGTAGTTGTTTTCATGTACATTTCTCTAATTATTAGTGATTTAGGGCATTTATTTCATATGATTATTGATGGCTTTGACATGTATCACTTGAGGAATGACTTGTATTCTTACAAAGTTTGACTCAGTTTCTTATATGACCTTTGTCAAAGAAACTTGCTGCAAAATTGTTTTCTACTTTTCTTTGAATTTTAGGTGCATTAGTTATTTGTATGAAAATTGTAAAAAATTAACCATTTTAGGGAGGACTATTTTAACAGGCAAATAAATCTGAATATTACTATTAAAATAGTTTTGACCTCTTTGACCTCCTGAAGGGATTTCGGGGACCCCCCCAGGTGTTATTGGACAACATTTTGAGAATGGTTGCTATCAGTACAAGTACTCTTGATTAAAATTCTGCCTCTGGTATTTACTACATGTGTGACCTCAGTCAAGTACCTTAACCTCCCTGACCTTCATTTTCCTTATTGATAAAATAAGAGAATTGTATTAGAAGGCATCTAAGGTCCCTCCTTGTTCTAGTTATATGAATTTTCTTCAGAGAAAAGTTTCAAGGGAAAAGGTGAAAGACTCCAGAAAAAGTTTCGTTGTGTTTTGAAGTAAGTGATTCCAAGTTGATAAAGCCCTTAGACAGTTAAGACATAACCACAAATGGAAGATGAGCTGAGTTAAGGATAACACGCTTATTTAATGGATTTTAAAATTGTGTTATTTTAAATTGCTT
Organism: Petaurus breviceps papuanus; assembly: GCF_028583685.1. NCBI lineage: Eukaryota > Metazoa > Chordata > Mammalia > Diprotodontia > Petauridae > Petaurus > Petaurus breviceps. The sequence continues at coordinate 2,542,981 of NW_027187251.1, forward strand.
TGTTAATTATTTCCCTTTGATGACTCATATCAGTGAAATATAAACTCGAGTATCTAATTATAAAGTAACAAAGGTCCCGAGTTGCAAACCTGCAATCTAGGCTGAGTTTAGCCAGGTGTTTTGTAACTAACTAAATGGTACTTCTTTTTTTTTTTTTTTTTTTGCAATTAGTAAACCAGCCAGCAGAAAATAAGTAAAAGTAGCAAATTATTTGGTGACCTTTTCAACCTGTGTCTGACCTTGGTGATTCATTTGCTAGAGTAATTGCCTGTGGAAATTGCTGGGCTTTTATCTGTAGTGCTATTAAAACACTAGTTGAAATGAGGTGGCACAGACGGCATTGTTAATGGGTTACGGGTGGAGTGGAAGACTTTGTGGGTGAGCCGTCAGACAAAAAGCTGAAAATAACCTTCTATCTCCCCTGGAAGAATATTGCTTGTTGACTGGCATTCACCAAGAAGGCCATGTTTGAATATGGTTCTTGCTTTTCATGTAATTCTAGGCAGGTTGTTAAATGAAAGTTTTCAGATTCTGCATGATTCGTGAGTATGGTACAGGGGAAAGAATGATGGATTGGGAGTGCTTGGGTTCAAATCCCTCCTTTGACTCTTCCTGTGTCAACTTGGGAAGTCAAGTTTCCTCACTATAAAGTCAATGACTTGGAAGTAGATGGCCCCTACAATCCATTCTAACTTTAAATATATGATCATCTGTGTGTGTGTGCATGTGTGCGCTCACGTGTCTGTGCATATGTATTGTATTCTCATAACTACAGAATCTCAGAGGAACTTTGGGGACAATCTAGTCCCACCCATATCTGGACTGGACTCCTCTGCACCATCCCTGACAAACTGGTCATCCATTCTCTACTTGAAGACATCCAGTAATAGGGAAATCCAATCCCCCCTAAGGCAGCCCATTTTACTTTCAGCCATATCTAGTAAAGAAGTTTTTCTCTGAATAGAGTTAAAACCTTTTCCAGAGGGAGAATTGTGAGAAATTCTTTTAATCTCCATATTATACTTATCTCCAATATGGTGTGAAGTAACCAGCTTAGAGCAGGAAGAAACCAGGATATTTAGTGGGAAGAAACTTGCATGGAGTTGGAAGAAACAGATGTAGCTGCTCATATCCCCCCGGATTATGACATTCATGGCAATGGATTTCAAATCATGAGAAATAAGAATTCAGAAATTAGTTGCTAGTTGCCATGCCAATGTTAACATTACCCCATCATCCACTCAAATGCATACTATCTATAAATTTGGATGAATAATGATGACAGACACCATCCGTTAAAAATGCTACTTTAAAAGACTTTGAAGTGCTATTATAATAGACCTTTCTTTGTACAAATATTTGTTATGAAACAGGTGAAATGAAACAATGGGTCAAATCTACCTTTCGGGTCACAGGTTCCTTATACCAGTTTTGCACCCAATATTTCTCCACTTCAAAGCAACATGAACAGCTTAATTTTGAATCATTTAAAAATGAGTATCATAGCTGCCAGAGTCCCTAAGGACTTATCACATGCATGGAGTTTAGAAATGCCTTTACAGGGCTTTGACTGTAATATCATCTGAGGGTTGTTTGGTTAAGGATTTTGCCTCTTGGTCACTGACATTTTATGTAGTCAAATAGTAAATATTCAGTCCATCCAAGTGGAAGATCATTACACCCCCCCCCCCCCCCCTGATATTGGAGGTTAAATCTTTAATAAAATACTCTGAATTTTGTTCTTAAAAATAATTCTCAAGAGTTACTGTCCTCCAAATAAGATGGTGAATGAAAAAGTCATCAGGTGTAGCAACAGGGGCTTTCCGGTGCATGATAAGTAAAGAATTAAACTTTTGAAACCCATAGACTTTTTTTAAAAATAGTATTTTATTTTTTCCCCACTTAGATGCCAAGAAAAATTTTAGCATTCAGTTTTACAAGATTTTGAGTTCCAAATTTTTTCTCCCTCCCCTCTCCCCTCCCTTTTTCTGAAAATGGTAGGCAGTTTAATATAGTTTATACATGTGCGATCATGTAAAAATATTTCCATATTAGTCACAGTTGTGAAAGAAGAAATAGATCAAAAGGAAAAAAAATCATGAAAAAGAATAGAGTAAGTGAAAAAAATACACTTTAATCTGTGTTCAGAGTTCATCAGTTCCTTATGGATATGGATGACATTTTCTTTCGTGAGTCCTTTGTGCTTGTCTTGGATCATTGTGTTGCTGAAAAGAGCTAAGTTTTTCATAGTTGATCATCACCCCATGTTGCTGATACTGTGTACAATGTTTTCCTGTTTCTTCTCATTTCACTTTGTATTAGTTTATACAAGTCTTTACAGGTTTTTCTGAAGTCTGCATGTTCATCATTTTTTATTATACAATCCTATTCCATTACATTAATATACTACAGCTTGTTCAGCCATCCCCCAGTTGATGGGCATTTCCTCAATTTCCAATTATTTGCCATCACAAAAAGAGCTTCTATAAGTATTTTTGCACATGCAGGTCCTTTTCACTTTTATATGATCTCTTTGGGATATAGACCTAGTAGTGATATTGCTGGATCAAAGGGTATGCACAGTTTGGTTGCCCTTTGGGCAAATTACTCTCTAGAATGATTGGATCTACAACTACACCAACAGTGCATTAGTGTCCCAATTTTCCCACTTCTCCGGAATTTATCATTTTCTTTTTCTATCATATTAGCCAATCTAATTGGTATGTGTGGTACCTCAGAGTTGTTTTAATTTACATTTCTTTAATCAAAACTAATTTAGAGCACTTCTTCATATTACTATAGATAGCTTTGATTTTGTCATCTGAAAATTACCTATTCATATTCTTTTACTACTTATCAATTGAGGAATGACTTGTATTCTTGTAAATTTGACTTAGTTCAGGGTGACTAGGTGGTGCCATGAATAGAACACCAGCCCTGGAGTCAGGAGGGCCTGAGTTCAAGTCTGTCCTCAGACACTTAACAGTTCTTGCTGTGTGACCTTGGGCAAGTGACTTAACCCCAACTGCCCTACCTTCCCCCCTCCAAAAAGCAAAAATAAAATAAATTTGACTTAGTTCTCCACATATTTGAAAAATAGGGCCTTTCTCAGAAACGCTTGCTGAGAAAGATTTCCCATCTTTCTATTTTCCTTTTAATCTTGGTTGCACTGGTTTTGTTTATACAGAAACTTTTTAATTTAATATAATCAAAATGATCTATTTTACATCTTGTAATGCTCTCTATCTCTTATTTGGTCATGAATTTTCCCCCTTCCCAAGGTAGACTATTCCTTGCCCTTCTAATTTGTTTATAGTGTCACCCTTTATGTCTAAATCATGCCAAAGGTCCAAAGAAAATACCTTTTCTAATATTCTATTTACCTCCTTAGTTTCTTTCTTATTTATTTTTTCATTGAATTTATCAAGTTCTGAGAGGGGACAATTGAGGTCCCTCATCAGTGTAGTTTTGCTGTCAATTTCTTCCTGTAACTCACTTAATTATTCCTTTCCAAATCTGAGTGGTATACCACTTGGTATATATATATATATATGGTTAGCTATATCAATATATAGCTTCATTGTCTAGGGTACCTTTTAGCAAGATGTAGTTTCCTCCTTTTCTCTTTTAATTAGATCTGTTTTCACTTTTACTTTGAGATCAGGATTGCTACACCTACTTTTTTTTTTTTTACTACAGCTGAAGCATAATAGATTCTGCTCCAGCCCCTTATCTTTACTCTATGTCTCTCTCTCTCTGCTTCGAATGTGTTTCTTGTAAACAACATATTGTGGGATTTTGGTTTTTTGATCCAGTCTGCTATTCACTTCTGTTTTATGAGAGGGTTCATCCTATTCACATTGCAGTCATGATTACTACCTGTGTATTTCCCTCCATCCTATTCTTCCTCCTGTCTTTTGTCTCTCTCCTTTCACCCTTTCCCTCCTCACTAGTCTTTTGCTTCTGTCTACCATTTCCCCTGATCTGCCCTCCCTTTTGTTAGTCCTCACCTCCATGCCTTTTACTTTATCTACCCCCCTCCTACTTCCCTTTCAGGTAAGATAGATTTCTATAGTCAACTAATTGTGTATATGAATCCCTCTTTGAGCCAATACTGATGAGAGTAAGGTTCAAGCAATGCTGATCACCCACTCTTCCCTTTTCCCTTCCACTGTAATTGGTTTTTTGTGCCTCTTAATGTGAAATAATTTGCCCCATTCTACCTCTCTCTTCCTTTTTTCCTTCTGTACCCATCATGATCCTCTTTCTCATCCCTTAATTTTTTATGTCATTCCCTCAAATTCACCTTATATCCATACAATCTGTCTATGTATATTCCTTCTAGCTGGACTTTTTGTGATACATTTTTTGAGAATTACAAGTATCATCTTTCCATGTAGGGATGTAAAGAGTTATCTCTATTGAATCTCTTATGTTTTCTTTTCCCTTTTTACCTGTTTATTCTTTTCTTGGGTCTTGATATTGGAGTTCAGATTTTTAGTTTAGTTCTGATCTTCTCCTTATGAAAGTTTGAAATCCTTATATTTCATCAAATGACCATTTTTGTCCTTGGTGCATTATGCTTAATTTTGCCAGGTAAGTCTTGGTTATAATCCTAGCTCTTTTATTTTCCAGAATATCATGTACTATGATCTCTGATTTTTTAATGTTACAGCTGCCAAGTCCTGTGTAATCCTGATTATGACTCCCCAAAATTTGAAATGTTTTTTTCTGGTGATTTGTAGTATTGTTTTCCTTGACTGATAGTTCTGAAATTTGGCTATAATGTTCCTTGAAGTTTTTATTTTGGAATCCCTTTCCTGAGGCAATCAGTGAATTCTTTCAGTATTTTTGCTCTCTGGTTCCAAGACATCAGAGCAGTTTTCCTTGATAATTTCTTGAAAGATGCTGTGCAGGTCCTCCTTTTGATTATGACTTTCAGGTAGTCCACTGATTCTGATATTGTGTCTCCTGGATCTGTTTTCCAGGTCAGTTGTTTTTCCCATGAGGTATTTTACATTTTATTCCATTTTTTCATTTTTTAAAAATTTGACTGATTCTTGAAGTCTCATAGAGTCATTAGTTTCCATTTGTCCAATTTTAACTGTTAAGTTGTTGTTTTCCCCAATGAACTCTTGTACTTTCTTTTCCATTTGGCCAATTGTACTCTTTAAGGAGTTGTTTTCTTCAGTGGATTTTTGTATCCATTTTTCCATTTGTTCAATTCTGCTTTTTAATCTGTTGACGACTCTTTTTTATACTTTGCTTGCATCACTCTCATTTCTTTTGCCATTTTTTCCCTCTATCTATCTTGTATGATTTTTAAGCTTTTTTATTTTTTGAGCTTTTATGTGAATTTTTTCTGGATTTGAGATCACTTCCCATTTTTTCTTTGGGGTTTTACCTACAGGAGATTTGACATTGTTGTCCTCTTCTGAGCTTGTGAATTGGTCTTCCCTGTCACCATAATAAATTTCTATGGTCAGATTCTTTTTTGTTTACTCATTGTTTTTAGTCCTTTTTCCTTTCTTTTAAATTTGATCTCTCCTCCCAGGGTGAAAAGGGCACTATCTTAGGCTTCTTGTGCCTGTGGCTGCAAACCTTGGCTGTTTACCTGGTGTTGTGCTGATGTTGCCCTGAGCCCCCTGGGGGACCCTCAGTATGGTGCTGTGATGAGGGGTGGGAGGTGGGGTGGCTGGTGCTGCTGGAGGCTGTAGAACCAGATTGGGAGCCTTGAAACATAATTTTGAATTTGACCTGAATACCAACTAGCTGTGTAATTTAAATCATTACTTTTATCTTTGTAGGCTGCAGGTTCTTTATGTTTAAAATGAGTACCATTTGACTAGGTAGTCCTTCCCAATTTTAAAATCTATAATTCTTTGGGCAGGTACAACCTTTTAACACGTAATAGTGCCTGGAACCTCTTATCATGGCACATCAGTCTGCCACTGTGGTCTTATCACCCTGAAATATCTGCCATGCTAGTTTTTTCTCTCATTGGTGAGTTCCTAACAGGGTTTCCATTTGGGAAGGGGCACAGGCAAAACAACCTTTATTCCTCTCATTGCTGTATTTCTGAGTTTCCAGATTTCAATACTTTGCCTTTAGTTCCCTCCATTCTTTGGCTCCCTTTTCAAATTGGAATGTAAGCTCTTTGGGGGCAGGAGCTTTCTTTTTATTTGTATTTCTATCCCCAGGGCTTAGAACAGTGACTGATAAATAGTAAGTGCTTAATAAATGCTTATTTAAACTACTTTTCAAGGATGTTCTTTTAATTCTTCTAGCAGCAGAATACAACATGGCAGATTCCCATATCTTACCTGGAAAGCTCTGCTAGGCTGTCATTCAATAAGATGGGCTATTTGTGTGCTGAAATGTATATTAGTTGTTTTCTGAGACACAGGAATCTTCATGGGCAAAATATATGTGTGATGAAAGAGCCCCATATAATGGCTCCCCACTATTTTCTTGTTATTTTCTGCAGGGGGACTACAACTACTCCTGCTGAACATTTATTTAGTGCTTTAAGGTCTGCAAATTGCTTTAGCTATATTATCTCTTTTGATCTTCACAACAACCCAGTGAGATAGGTGCTATTAAAATGTACATTTTACAGTTGAGGAAACTAAAGATAAGAGAGGTTAAGTTACTTGTCCAAGATCCCACATCTAGGAAGTAGCAGAGGTGGGATTCAAAGTTCAGTCTTTTTGACTTTTAAGTACAGCACTCTTTCCAATATACTATCTAACTGCCTACTTAGACTTACTTTTCATACATCTCTAATTCTTTGTGTGTGAATTTCAATTTTCATTTCTTAAATTTAAAAGCATACTTTTCTATGTATGTATATATGAAAAGATTTTTAAGCCTGTCATTTTCTCATTTGGGGCCTTAAATGTATAGGGCTTTGATCTTTAGCATAATTGATAAATGACATATAGACATACATCTATGTCATTATTTTAAATTTTTTATTGATCCTTTTGGCTACCTTACTTTCCAAATAAATCCCCTTCGCTATCCATCAGCCCTAATTCTTAACAAAAATTTAAAAAGAAAGAAAAATTGCAGTTCATCAAAACCAACCAACACATTAACCACATAACCGAAGGATGTGCTGGAGTCAGCCCATACTGACTCATGAGAACCAATCATCAAATTTCCTATTTCTTCAGAAATGCTACAAATCCAGGTTTGGTTTATTGTTTTGTTTACTGTCTAGGCTTAAGAAAATAATGATGAAAACATTAATAATTAATTAAATTAAACTTCAAAATGTGTCCTGAGTAATTTTTTTTTCCTTCAGAGAACTGTTTACCAATTCTCTGAATATTTGCCAGCACACCTCTGATTATGATAATATATGTAGCATTCCACACCTATAGGCCCTTGCCTCTGTATAAAAGGAAGGGAGGTACATTTTTCAGTTCTTCTTCAGTGCCAGACTTGGTCATTATCGGTACAAAGCATTTAATTTGAATTTTGGTGCTTTGTGTTTATACTGTAGTCACTGTCCAAAGTCAAGATTACCTAATGGTCAATAAATACTTAGCAAGAACCCACAAGGTGCAAGGCACTATACTAAACTCTGGGGATACAAATATGAAAAAGACAGTCCCTTCCCTCAAGGAACTGATACTCTAATGAAGGAAGATAATACACAAAAGGAAGCTTGAAAGGAGGGTAGTGTGGAAAGGAAGGAGGGCGATGGAAAAGTCAAAAGTGTACAAACTGAATTCAGCCAGGTGGGAAATAAGGTCTCTAAGATGTCTCTCCTATCTCCCCTTCTCCTGACATGGAGGCTGAGGAGTTCATGGCTCCCTGCTCTAATCAGAGGGGCAGAGAGCACTGTGTGTATTGTTTTTTCTGCTTATTTTACAGTCTCAGTTCATATAAGTATTTCTCTGGATATTTCATATTCATATTTTCTTATGGCATAGTACTTACATTCATGTGCCATATATATTTTTAAATTGTACCCAAATTCATGGCACTTGTAAAACATTTCTATGGATATTTTGGAGTCTGTGAAAACTTTATTTCTGTCTTTGATCTCTTTTGGAAATGTGCCTGGCAGTAGGAACTCAGGGTCAAAATTTATGGACATTTTAGTTTCTTTTCAAACATAATTACAAATTGCTTTTTGAAACGCTGTTTCAAGCTGTTAGGTCAATTCAAAGCTCCACCAACAATGTAGCAGTGTGCCTATTTTTCCCTAATTCTGATATTGACTATTTCCATTTTTGTCATCTTTGCTATGTAAAGTAAAACTTCAAAGTAGTTTTGATGTGTTTATCTCTTATTACTGATTTGAAGCAACTTTTCATAAGGCTATAAATAATTTATAATAATTAATCTGACAAGTATTTATTTATATCCATTTGGCTACCTGCCCATTGAGATAGATGGCCTTTGATCTTAAATATTTGTGTAAATTCCCAAGTGTCATGCATAGCAGACCACTCTCAGCCATATTTGTTGCAAAGATTTTGCTTCTTATCCTTGCTGCAGTGACATTTTTCTTGCAAAAACTTTTCATTTTCATTTAGTTAAAAAAATCCGTTTTATATTTTGTGATTACCCCTTTTCTTTAGTAAAGAGCTCTCTTCCTTGCCATAGCTGTCAAGAATGCCAGATCTTATTCTCCAATAATTTTTTAATGGTGTGATCTTTAACATTCAGGTCACATATACCATATTGAACTTACTGTGGTAAATGGTACAATATTTTGGTCTATACCTAATTTCTGCCAACCTGCTTTCTAGCTTCCCAGCATCTGTTGCCAAATAAGGAGTTCTTCCTCAAGCAACTTATGTGCTCAGATTTATTGAAAACTGTTGCCAAATTCAGTTGTTTCTGATTCCTCCTTAGCTAGTTTCTTCTACTGATCCGCTGTTTAATTTTTTAACTAATATCAAACAGTTTTGATGATTACTGCTTTGAAATATAATTTGAGATCTAGAAATGCCATTCCTCCTTCATTTTTACTCCCCCATTATTTCCCTTGAGTTTCTAGACCTTTTATTCCTCCAAATGGATTTTGTCTAGCTCTACAAAGCACCCTCTTCATAGTTTGATTGGTATAGCAGTAAATCTGTAAATTAATTTAGGTGGCATCATTTTATAATGGTACTGTAACTGCCCTAATTCTTATGAGATGCTGAATTCTATTGAACTGAAATCTTGTTCCTTGCAATTTCTATCCACTGTTGGTAGTTTGACTCTTTAGTGCACAGAAGAATAAGATTCATTCTTATTTATTTTATTATTATTATTATATTTATTAATTATTCTAATTAAATAAAACTTATTTATTAAATTTAGTTTTAATTATTTTAATTTTTAATTAAATAAAATTTTATTTAATAAAATTAAATTAAAGAATTAAATAATTTATTATTATTATATCTTATTTATTCTATATCATCCCTCCACCACCTGTATTTTTGTTTTCCCCCCTTAATGTATCCTTTCATATTTTGCCCCAGTCTGAGTGAGAAATGCTTTTCATTATCATTAAAGCTAAGTTTGTCTAGCCTCCCTCCCTGCCTCCTAGAAAATCTTCATGTTATAATTGTTCCATGCAACTCTGGGATCAGTATGGAGTATTGAATTAGAGTCTGACTCCCACAGTCTTGGAGAGAGAAGACTTGGGTCTGAATTCTTCCATTGCTTCCTTATCACCTCTGTAACCTCAGAGTCATTTCACTTGTCCTCCATATGCTCCTCTGTAGAATGAAGGGTATTAGACTAAATGATATCCAATTTTCCTTCTAGCTCTTAATCCTGCCAGCTAATGATTAATCTGTCAAGAAAAGTCTTAGGCATAGAAAAGCCTGGCTTTCAACACGGTGTTGGACAAAGACTCTCCTGACATGTTTGTGGAAAGGATGAAAAGATGAGGATTGGATAATAGTATACCTAGGTGATTCTGAACTGGTTGCTTGACTGGACCCAAAGTATGTTGATTAATGGATGATATTCAGTTTGGAGAGAGGTCTCTAGTGGAGCACCCAGGAGTTTTGGATAAGCCCAATTCTACTCAGGCATCTTATCAGTAACTTAGATGAAAGCACCATTGGGCATGCTAATTCAAATATTGTATGATACAAAGCAAGGAGGGATAGCTAATGCACAGGACAATAGAACTGGGATCCACAAAGATCATAATAAACTGGAATAGGAGACCAAAGAAGACGTGTGAGAGAGAAAAATAGTACATTTTTACCTTGGAGTAAAACATTTGTCTGCACTGAATGAGGGAAACATGGGCAGAAAGAAGCTCAGATGAACAAGACAGGGATTCCAGCAGACACTCAACATGAGTCAGTAGTATGATTCAGCAGCATCAAATGAGATAATATTTGTAAAAACACTTAGAATAGTGCTTGGCACACAGTCGGCACTTAATAAATGTGTATACTCCCTCTTAACCACCAATAAAGTGATGCAGTATTAGGCTTCATTAGTGGATATTTAGTGTTCAGGTAGAAAGGGTTCACAGTCCTACTATACTATGTTCTGGTGAGAATGTATTTAGAATGTTACATCCCTTTTTAGACACTGCATTTAGGAAATCAAGGTGGAAGAAATCCAATGGATTACAAAATGGTGAAGGAAGTTGAAACCATGTCATATGGATTGGTTGAAAAAAATTGGATCTGTAATATTATAGCTAAAAAGCTAATTTGACCCTGAGATGCACTAAGAAGATCATAGCTTCCAGGAATAGGGAGATGATAGATGTATTGTGTTCTCTGCCCTCATCAGACTTACTCTGCAATGTTGTTTTCAATTCTGGGAGCCGTGATTAAAACAGAAGAAAAGGGAAGGAGCATTGATTAAATGTATATTATATGCCAGGCACTGTGCTAAAAACTCGACAAATATTGTGATTCTCACAACAACCCTGGGAGGTATCTAGAGGCTATTTTTTTTAATTCACATTTCACATTTGAGGAAGTTGATGTAGGAAGTTCAAGTGACTTGTGCAGGGTCACACACCTCTTCCATATCAGAGGATGGATTTGAATTAAGATCTTACCTATTCCAAGGTCCAACACTCTATTCACTCTATATGCCTCCTAGCTGATGATAAACTGAGGGCCAGCCAGGATGGTGAAGGGCTTTGAGTCTGTCATATGAAGAGTGGTGGAAGGAAATGGGCATATTTATCCTAGAAAGAAGAAGGGATGACCTGGGACATGATAGCTGTACTCTAGTATTTAAAGGACTCTCAGGTGGAAGAGGCATTAGATTAATCTTCTTTGCCCAAGGAGGCAGTCCTGGGTAGAAGTTGCAAAGAGGCCAAGTTATGTTCTATCAGGAAAAACTTCCTACAGTTGTTCTTTTTATTGTTGTTCAGTCATTTCAGTCATGTCTGACTCTTTATGATTGCATTTGGAGTTTTCTTGCCATGTCCTTCTCCAGCCCATTTCACAGTCAAAGAAACTGAGGCAAACAGGGTTAAGTGACTTGCCCAGGGTGACACAGTTTGTAAGTGTCTGGGGCCAAATTTGAACTCAGGAAGATGAGTCTTCCTGGCTCCAGGTCCAGCACTCTATCCATTGAGCCATCTAGGTATTAGGGCTCTCCAAAAAGGAAGAGGACCTCCTGGAGGAGGAGTGAGCTCCGCCTCCCAGAAGTCTTCAAGCACAGGCTGACCAGTTCCTTGTAAGGTATGTTCATGTATGGGTCATATCTAATGTCTTCTGATGATCCTTACAACTCCCCAATTCTGTGGTTCTGTGACCTGAGTATGTTTAACTTGGAGAAGAGAAAGAAGATTCAGTGAGGATGACTCAATAGATGTTTGTAGTGTTTGAAGGGACCTCATATGGAAGGGAGATTGTGCTTATAACATGACTGGTTCTAGAGGGTGGAACTGGGTCCAATGGGAGGAAGCAGTAGAATGGCAGATTTTCTTCAGTCTCAAAGAAAAAAAAAACAAAATCAAATTCTTAACCATTAGAGCTGTCCCCAAATGGAAAACCTGTCTTGTGAGGTAATGAGTTTCTTTTCACTGGAGGTGTTGTCAGCAGCTAGAAGAGCTCCTGTCCAGGATACTGTACATAACATTCATGGAGCTGTATTCTATGGGCTGGGAGGTCTCTTCTGACTCTGAGAGTCTATGATTCAATGATTCTTTGAAACTCTAAGGCAGGGGTGGAGAACCTGAGGCCTCAAGGCCACACGTGGCCCTCTAGGTCCCCAAGAGTGGGCCTTTGAAGCCAAGCTTCACAGAACAAATCCCTTTAATAAAAAGATTTGTTCTGTAAAACTTGGACTCAGTCAAAAGGCTGCACCCAAGGATCTAGACGGCTACATGTGGCCTCGAGGCCACAGGTTCCCCACCCCTGCTCTAATGCCTCGAGAAGAGTAGCTACATCCCACTGATGATCTGAAGTTTGGGGCATATGTTTTAGGAGGCTAAGAAAAGGATTAGTAATAACGTACTCCAGAGGCATCATGGGACAGTGGAAAGAGTAAGACACTTGGAGTCAGAGGACTTAGGTTTGAGTTCCAGCTCTGCTGTTAACTGCCTATGTGAACTAGGAATACCTAGGGGGCCCAGTGAAGCGATCATTGGCTCTGGATTCAGGAAGACTTGAATTCAAATCCAGCCTCAGATACTTATCAGTTGTATAACCCCGAACAAGTCATTTGACTTGTCTACCTCAGTTTCCTTAAAAGCAAAATGTGGGTAATAGTAGCACCTACCTCTTAGGGCTGTCAAAAGAATCAGATGAAATAATTTTTGTAAAACATTGTAGCCCCATATCTGGCAAATAGTAGGTGCTTGAATGCTTCCTTCCCTTTTTGGGCAAAACACCCTCTCTGAGCCTGTTTCCTTGTGAGTAAAATGAAGGATTGGACTTATCTCAATCCCTTCCAATTTTAAATGGGTGAGGTAGAGTTCTGAGTCAGATAGAGACAAGGGCTGGTCACTGTAGACCTGCAAGTTTCATCAGGGCCAGAAGAGACTAGCAGGGACAAGTGAGGGTAGATGAAAAGCTCCCACTTGGAGTTGGGGCTCTAGGGAGTTCACAATCCAGAAAGATTCTAGCTGAAGAGCGTGGCTGGGGGCTGAAATGCATGGTCATTTGGGTAGATGAGAGTGTTACTGAGACATTAGCCAGGAGTCAAGGAACCAAGCTAATTAAGTACCTAGTCAACAAAGTTGGGAGTGAGGGTGTAAGTCAAAACCAAAACAAAGCAAAGCAAAGCAATACAAAACAAAACCCAAGAGAGGAGAACTAGTCAGATAGCCACAGTGGGGGTGAATGGCAACCCTTTCACCTGGCTTTTATCTGCTATAATAGCCTGGTAACTTTGTTTATCTGGAGTTCTTAAAAAACTGAGAGCTGATAATCATCTAGGACTTGATATTAGCTATCCAGATCTTTTTTTGTGTTTCTTCTAGTCCTTCTACTACCGTGTTTCCCCGATAATAAGACACTGTCTTATTAATTTTTTTGGACAGAAAAACACCAGAGGGCTTATTTTCAGGGGAGGGCTTATTTTAATGAACATTGACAGCAATTTTAATAAACAGGTAAATGTGAACAAAAAAATGTACCTTTATTCAATAAGCAAATCACTGGGGAAGAACAGGATGACGCGCTCACTGCTGCAGCTCTGATTGGATGCAGCTCGAAGCGCGGCGTGCGTTTCACCGTGGGGGGGGCACGGTGCATACAGAGGGTCCCATAATGTAGCGTGTAGTGCAGGGGATCACCTTCACTACAGTAGCAATCTCAATAGGGCTTATTTTCAGGGGAGGGCTTATTTTAGAGGAATCTTACACAGTAAGGGAAGGGCTTATTTTCGGGATAGGTCTTATTATCGGGGAAACACGGTACTATTTCATGATACCCAGGCTTAGCAGTCTTCCAAAATGCATATACTCTTTGTTCTTTTCAAGGTTGCAAAGGGAGGTACCATGGCCTCAGCCTCTGAACATGTTGCCCAGTGACCTGACCTCCTGGCCATTTCTATGGCATGTTTTGGGGAGATCATCCCACTTCTCAACTTCCACTCACATGTCACTTCCTTTTCCCTTTTTCCTACAGCCCTCCTGTATGCCACCATTTTTGGGAATGTCACCACCATTTTCCAGCAGATGTATGCTAACACCAACAGGTACCATGAGATGCTCAACAGTGTTCGGGACTTCCTGAAGCTCTACCAGGTGCCAAAGGGACTCAGTGAACGAGTCATGGACTACATTGTGTCAACCTGGTCCATGTCCAGAGGCATTGACACTGAAAAGGTAAGAGACTGGGAACTTAGGAAAAACTACTTGTTACTTAACTTTCTCCATTGCATAATTTAGGGGGTCAATTAAATGCAATTCAACCAAGATTTATTATACACTACTTCCTTATTATATATTATTACCTCTCATACATTGTATGGTCCAGCTGCACTAGCCTTCTTCCTAACGTGTTCCTAACATGTCATATTTTTTCCCATCTCTACACCTTTACACAGACTGTCGGCTTCGTACCTATAATGCACCCCTGCCTCACCTATACCTTTCAGACTCCCTAGTTTCCTTCCAAGCTCAGCTCAAGTCTTCTATAAGAGACCTTTCCTAATCCCCCCACTTGCTAGTCCCTCAAATTACTTCCAATTTATTTTGCATACTCTTATATGTATACACACTATCCTCCCTAGCAGAATATAAACTCCTTGAGGGCAGGGCTGTTTTATTTTTATCTTTGTATCACAAATGTCTAGCATAATACCTGGCACATAAGAGATACTTAAAAGTTTATTGATTGATCAGTTGGGTACTTACTATGTGCAAATCTCTAGAGATACAAATATAAAAGTAAAATATTTCCTGCCCCACCTAAAAGCTTACATTACACTGGAAGAATAGAATATGTATACAAAGACTAGCAGTATAATTTGGGATCAGTTGAGCAGCTGTTCTGGCCCTCAGTTTTATCATCTGTGGAATGGGGATAATTATCAAATCCCTATCCATCTCTGAGAGTTAGCCTGTGTTGATTTCATATTGTTAAATTGTTTGAAGGAAAGTTTGGTCAAATTGCCCAATAGAATGAAAAAGAGAGTGAAAAAATGCACGTGTGAGAAAGGGACAACAATTCTAAATTATGCAGATGTGGATTTACCACTTTGTGAATTATTTTAAAACAAATATTTAATCCTGGCCACCTTCTCTCTGAAGCTAGGAAGGTTTCTTGTTCTAGTCAGTGTGCTCAGGGAATTCAAATTTGTTTTCATATTGGCTTGAGCTGAACATTATTAAAAAAGGCAAATCTTCTATAAACATATGGCAGACTATGTTTATAGAAAGGCAAATATGAATGGATTTGGATTATTTGTGTGACTGCTTCTTTAATATGCATGGTCAAGAGCTGAAGGTGTGACTTAAATTGAATATCAGCATATCCTCATCCGGGAGAGTAGCATTTGTGATGCATCATCTTCTTTATCCTCAAGACATCTCCACCAACCCCAGAAAGAAAAGAGGAAGGATCTGGGAAGGTCTCTTCCCATTTTACAGATGGGAAAACTGAAGCAAACAATGAGCTAATCCTTTTTCATAGGGAGCTTAGATCCCTGACCACCCACCTTGGTTTCTTTGTGATCTTGCTGGAATACTCTTTTTGGGAATATTCTTTAAAACTAAGCTGGAGAAAGTAGTCAGAGATTGATGAAGGGAAAAGAGTCATGTGTTTCAGTTTAGAGGACAGGATAATATTGCAATCTGCTGTCCATAGGAAAGATTTTCCTTGCCCTTTCCACTACGACTGTGACTGGCCTAGGTAATTCCTATGTGTGATGGATGGCATGGGCACCATTTACTCAAGGCTCTATGTCTTTGGATAAAATGAAGAGAGGTGCGATGTGGGCAGAGGGCACCCAGTTCCACCACACTGGACCTTCCTTTTAGCCTCTGAACCTTTGACAAACTTCAAGGAAAGACTCCCCAACAGAGTCATGAAATTTGTATTAAGGTCCCCATCCTGATGACCTCTCTATACAGAAGAAAAATCAGCTACTCCTTCAGCCCCCACATATAACCCAGTCACATGACATAATAACAATTTGCTTGACTACCCTTCTTGTGGAGGTTAACCTACCTGGAAAATAGTATGCTGGAAAGCACTTCTGTAGGGAAAATAGATTATGCTCTCGTAATGATCACTCTTCCCAGCTTTTTTTTTCTTCCTCATATGGCTATATCATATTTGATAATTAGGAGGAATGCTTAGAAATGGTGCTAGATTGGAGTCAGGTGACCAGCTGCTGAAGGCTGCCTGCCAGCGAGCTATCTGATCTGAAACCAAAGTTCACTTCACCTTTTTGGTCCTCTTCTTCCCGCACTGTACAATGAAGCATTTGTGCATGATGACTTTTCAGGTCTCTTACAGCTGTGATTCGAGATGAGATGACCCAGTCTTCCATGCTGACACATCCCTGTTAATGTTTAGAATCTTTACAGCAAATGAAGGAAAAGGATCCCTAGAAAGCCAAGTAGCAAGAAAGGTGAAGTCTAGGGAGCTCAGATTTGAAGCTCCTATCTCAGTGACAGAGAGAGAGAAAGAGAGAGAGAGAGAGAGAGAGAGAGA
>NW_027187251.1:2559690-2560107 GCF_028583685.1 Petaurus breviceps papuanus
GAGAGAGAGAGAGAGAGAGAGAGAGAGAGAGAGAGAGAGAGAATGTGTGTGTGTGTGTGAAAGAGAATGTGTGAGAGAGAACATATGAGAAAGTGAGAAAAGAGAGAAAGGAAATGAGAGAAAGTGGGAGAAGGTAAGAAAGAGAAAATGGGAGAGGGTAAGAAAGAAAGAGAAAGTAAGAGTGAGAAAGAGAAAGGGTGAGAGAACATAAGAGAAAGTGAGAAAAGAGAGAAAGCAAGAGAAAGGAAATGAGAGAACATGGGAGAAGGTAAGAAAATAAGAGAGAAAGTGGGAGAAGGTAAGAAAGGAAGGAAGGAAGAGAAAGTAAGAGTAAGAAAGAGAAAGTGAGAGCAAAAGAGACCCTGAGAAAGAGAAAGAGAGAGAAAGTGAGAAAGAGAAAGTAAGAGTGAGAAAGAG
>NW_027187251.1:2560117-2582617 GCF_028583685.1 Petaurus breviceps papuanus
GAGAAAGAGAGAGAAAGTGAGAAAGAGAAAGTAAGAGTGAGAAAGAGAAAGTGAGAGAAAAAGAGACCATGAAAGAGAAAGAAAAAAAGTAAGGGAGATACAGTGAAAAAGTAAAAGAGAAAGTAAGAAAGAAAATGAGAGAAGGAAAAAAGTAAAGTGAGAAAGTGAGAAAGTTTGTGTGTGTGTGTGTGTGTGTGTGTGTGTGAGAGAGAGAGAGAGAGAGAGAGAGAGAGAGAGAGCACACTTGTTGGAGCAAGAACTAACAAAGACAAGCTGACTAATAGCGATGGCAGTCCATAAATTCTGCTGCCCAAGCCCTGTTGCCTCTCCCTCACCCACACCCATATACACAGGGCTTTGGGAGTGCTGCCCATGAATAAAACCTCATTTCAATACCGAGATTTCGCTCTGCTGGCAGCTGCTGCTAGATAGAGCAGTGCTGCTTGATCCTGGGAAAACCAAATATTCAAAGGTGAATTCATCTAGAAGATAAATCTTGGTTCCAAAAGAGTGGGCACAGTTCTGACATGACATGCTGAGTTTTCTTGCATGCGGTATGCTTGGAGAGAGGATATACCCCTATTCATATTTGTGGTTTTTATAGTTTGTTTTTCATGGCTCTTCATCTCCCTCACTCCCCATCCTCCATATGTAATCAGTTGTCAAGTCTTGTTGAGTCTACTTATCTAAGATTTCTTACATCTAGGAGTATGTTGGTTAATGTTTAACAATTGACTCTCCAAAAAGAAAAAAAAAAGAAAAATGTGTGTGCAACAAACTTTTAAATTTAGTCTGCACAACGGAAATTTTCTCCATCATTTTCTTAATTCTAGACAATTAGCAAAACAATAACTCAAGCCCTGACTGATAGCACTTGCTCAAGGTGTAAACCCTCCTACTGAAAATTTAGCACTTGGCTTACACTAGTCAGTTGAAGTTGGGCCCCAGCACATCTCTGCTTATATTCATTCTTTTCTCCCTTTCCAAACCAAAGACACCTCAATTCAGTCCTTCATCACCTCTTGCTTGGATTATTCCAAGAGCATAGCAATTGTGTGTGTATGTGGGGGGGGGGTGGAGAAAGAGAGAGGAAGAGAGACAGAGAGGAGAGGGAGAGAGAGAGAGGAAGAAAGGGAATGAGAGAAAGAGGAAGAGAAAGAATAAGAGGGGAGAGAAAGAGAGAGAGAGAGAGAGAGAGAGAGAGATGAAGGGAGAGAGAGGGAGGGAGACGGAGGGAGAGACAGAGAGGGAGAGAGAGCATCCAGCTCCTCTCCCTTCTTCAATCCATCCTTCAGAATACTGCCAAATTGACATTCTTAAAGCACAAGTCTGACCATACAATTAATTGCTTAAGGAGCTTCCGTGGTTCTTTTGTGCTCCTTGAAACAAATACAGACTTCTCTGTTTTATGCTAAAAGCCTTTTCTAGTCTGACTCCAGACTCTCTTTCCTGGTGTATCACTCCCTGTCATGCCCTCTACATTCCACGTCTATTTGCATGACAAATAGTACATATAGTGTACATACAAGTTGTACAGTGCTTGGTATATAGTAGGTATCTAATAAATGCTTATTGAATTTAATTTAATTAGACCTAGATCTTTAATAAGTGTTCAGTTTCAGCCTTGACAGGCTGATTTTATATTCTACTTTTTTTTTAGTAATTTTTCAATCAGGTCCTTCTCTTTGCTGACCTCGTTTAGGGTTTTCTTGGCCAAGATACCGGAATGGTTTGCATTTCCTTCTCCAGCTCATTTTATGGATGAGGAAACCGAGGCAAACAGTGTTAAGTGACTTGGCCAAGGTCACACCACTAGTAAACGTCTGAGATTGGATTTGAACTCAGAAAGCTGAATCTAGGTTACACACTTAGTAAATGTAAATGTTGGGACCTGAATATCAATATGCTCATTCCTAACCCAGGTTTTTTTTTTCCATTACACAATCTTGCCTCTACAAAAAGGAAGCCATAGTCTTGTGGTAGCAGCAGGAATGACCTTGACAGTTGCCATCTTCTGTCTTTTCCTAGGTTCTCCAGATATGTCCCAAGGACATGCGGGCTGATATCTGTGTGCACCTAAATCGAAAGGTGTTCAAGGAGCATCCAGCATTCCGGCTTGCCAGCGATGGCTGCCTACGGGCACTGGCCATGGAATTCCAGACAGTTCATTGTGCCCCTGGTGATCTCATCTACCATGCTGGCGAAAGTGTTGACAGCCTGTGCTTTGTGGTTTCAGGCTCTTTGGAAGTGATTCAGGACGATGAGGTGGTTGCCATCTTGGGTAGGTTGTTCCTACATATAGATACATTCCTGATCCTTGGGCTACATTAACCATTGGGCAGAAGGCATAGATGCTCGGGTCCTGATGATGTCAGGCGGTACACTTTACTGAGGGCACACCAAGGCCTTAATGTGACTACATTGGTTGACCAGAAGAATCTTCTTGCATACATGGGTAACTCTTAGAGATCTCATGCATATAGCTGACCCAATTTTCTATAATAAGGAATGGAGGAAAGAGGAGAGATTATAAGACAATAGATAATCCAAAAACAATTTCTGTTTGACTTTAGAATGCTTTATATCACTTCTTCCTGCCCTTTCATATTCATACCCCCTCAACTCCCTAAATTTGTTCTCATTATTATATTTTTCTCAGATGGTAGGATTATAGACTTAGAGGTAGCAGGGTCCTCAGATGCCATTTTAGTACCACCTCCTCACTGTGGACTCTGGAGACTGAGGGACTTGCCCAAACCCCACAGATAGCAAACATCAGAGGCAGAATTTAAACCCAGTTCCTCTGACCCCAGAGCCAGTGAGTTTTCTATTGTATCACATTCCTCAGTTTACTCCAAGATTACTTTTCAGAATGATTTTTATTTCTTGGATATATCCTAGCTCATGATGGGGGGATGTTTGGGCAGGAGAAACTTGAAGCTCTCACTTCTCTGATCTTGGTTCTGTGACTAACTAGGTGGGTAGCCTTGGTCATGCACGCTCTGGGCCTCCGTACCCTCCTGTCCAGAATGAGAGGTATGGGTTAGATGACTTTTACGCTGTCATTCTGTATCTAGGTTTATATTTCTGGGCTATAATGAAGTTTCAAGGCTCTATGTGGATTTCATTTGTCTATATTTCATTTGTCTCCCAGTGGCCACAACCACAGATAATGGAGAGTGGGCTATATCAGAGGTCATGATGCAGGTCACAGTCATCACTTTGTGGTCTCTAAAAGTAAAATGTGTTTTATCTTCACCCTTGATATAGGGTGTCCCAAAAGTCTTAGTTCAATATATAACTCATTGCCCCTTATATTCACTAATATATTACTAATGTCTATTCCTGCAAATGAAAAAAAAACCAGTAATAGTAATTCATTATTAATGTAGTGTCTTTCATATATGAAAGTGCAGGTCTCCTTAGTGGGATATGAGCTCTGGGTTGTTTTCTAGTAGTGGTGATGGGTCATTGTGGGCCATCCACATTCCCTCAGCTGGTTCTTCTTGTGTGTTCTCACATGGCTAGCTTAGATTAGGGGAGCAGTTTGCCTCAGATGTGTGTGTATGTGTGTGTTTCCTGTATAAAGCTATCTGGTCAGAATGGAACTGGTGTTCCCTCATTAGCATTATACTTTGACATCCAAATTGCTGACCAGGCCTAAACATATGACCCAGAATCCTTTATACCATCAGTAAATTTATCTCTGAAGAATTCCCAGTCTAATACAATGCAAGCAGGAGTCAAAGGGCCATTTGAACAAAAGGCGTTTCAGATACAGGCCTCCCATATCCTTCTCCCAAGAAGGGAGGGGCTGCTGGATAAATCAGTCCAGTCAGATAAATGAGGACATGCCTGACACCGGCTGATCTTCCTCCTCCAAGAGACCCTCTTGCCTCTTGGTTCTGACAGCTCTGGATGTGATAAGGTAAATCCTCCCTGGGATTTAAGCCACATCTATCACTGACACCAATATGAAAAGCATTCCCATCTATCAGACTGTAGAGCCAACCTCACCAGAGCCCCTGCTCCTGGGAAAGGAGTGAGGCCCAGGCCTTCATCTGTGTGCTCTCTCCTCTCACAGGCAGGGACGATTGTGGGAGTAAAAGGCAGTCACTGGTGAAACTGAAGCTTTGTTTGAGCAGTTGTAGATGACTTAGCATGGATGGTATGACTGGGGCCTGGTTCTCCCTAATCTTGCTTTGTTCCTTACCTCACCTGATTGATTTCTGCTATTATTTTGAAAATCCCATACATGTGTCATGACATTTATCCTAGAAAAAAATGAACGATCATGGACCTTCTCATATTGTTGCTTCAATTGCTTCTGGTGTAATCATGATAAAAAGGCCCTGTCTGAGGAAGATGAATGAACCCTAAAACGCCTTCTGCTGACCAAATGAGGGAAGGATGAAGCCCCATGCAGGGGTGGGGAACCTGCGACCTCGAGGTCTTTAAGTGTGGCCCTTTGACTGAATCCAAACTTTATAAAACAGATCCTTTTATTAAGGATTATTATTAAATATATTATATATAAACAATATATAGTAAAAATGAATATAAAATATAACTTATTATTAAACAAATCCAAACTAGATTCAAAGGGCCACACTTGAGGATCTAGAGGGCCACAGGTTCCCTACCTCTGGTAGGCATTAGCAATACAAAGAAGAAATGCCCTCAAGGAGCTTGCAGCCTTTCCACTGCAGCTTGGCGCCTCTCTAGCTCATGGCCATGAGGCACGGTCATAGATTTCTTAGTATTTACAGCTGAAAGCAATTTCCATCCCATGTTTCTGCTGCATTATCACTGTAGGATCTTCCTCAGGGCCTGGTGCCTCCTCACCCTGTAATACACCATCTTCCTCTACAGCCTTCTCACCTCAAACATTTCCTCAGCCATTTCAGCCCCTTTCTTCCATTGGTGAGTTCCTCCTGGAGCCTCCATTGTAGGGAGGAACCCAGGCCTGACAACCTTCATTCCCCTCCTGACTGTGCTTCTGACTTTCTAGACTCCGACACCCAATGCCATGTCCCCACTCTGGATACCTTCATCAGTCTTCTCCCTCATTAGGAGGTAAGCTTGGGGCAGCTAGGTGGCATAGTGAATAGAGTACTGGTCCTGGAGTCAGGAGGACCTGAGTTCAAATTTGGCCTCAGACACTTTACACACACACACACACACACACACACACACACACACACACACACACACAAAACTAGCTGTGTGACCTTGGGCAAGTCACTTAACCCCAATTGCCCTACCTTCCCCCCTCCAAAAAGCAAAAAAAAAAAAAAATTGAAGGTAAGCTCCTTGAGGGCAGGATCTGCCTTTCTTTTTGCTTGTATTTATACCCCCAGCACTTAGCAGAGTTCCAAGCTTTCCATTTTACAGATGAGAGAACTGAAGAACAGGAACAGAGGAGAAGAGGCTTGCCCAGGCCCACAGAAGGAACATGAACTTGAACCAGGCCCTCTGACTCTAGGCCCAATATTCTTTCAACTATTCCATGCTGTTATCCTAAAATTCACTTTAAGAAGAAAAGTGTCAGTATCCACAAATGGTTTTGATATTTGTTTCTAGGGCAGCTAGGTGGCACCATAGTGTACAGAGTACTGGTCTTGGAATCAGGAAGACTTATCTTCCTGAGTTCAAATCTAGCCTCAGACACTTACTAGCTGCGAGATCCTGGGCAAGTCACTTTACTCTATTTGCCTCAGTTTCTCATCTATAAAATAAACTGAGGAAGGAAATGGCAAACCACTCCAGTATCTTTGCCAGGAAAACCCCAAATGGCATCACGGAGAGTCAGACACAGCTGAAATGACTGACCAAGGAATTGTTTCAAAACAAAACAAAGAAATATTTTTTTCTTAAAAGAAGAGAATAGATATCCCCTGTCCTTGGAGAATTTGCACACCCAACTTCCTGAAGAGAGCAGTTTGAGCAAAATGATCCTTTAAGACCCCTTCTAACTCCAGGGTTCTTTTCTTCAGGATTGGGAAATGACACGTCTTCCATATGATCCCTTTGAGGGCTCTTGGAGATTAGTGTTCATTTATCAAATCTCTTTTAACTCCCTCTTAAATCATCAAGTTTAAGCTTATGGATTTTGAGAGGCAGGGGATCTGGGGAGGAGTCGGGACCTATGATTTCATTATGTTTCCAGCATGGAAGCTCCTTCTGTAAGTACAGATAAAAAAACTCTGTAACTCAGTATTAGACGGTCACCTGGGCTTCTGAGAGATTAAGTGGTTAACCACAGGTGGTTTGTGCCAGAGGTAGGTCTTCTTGTCCCTAAACCTGGCTGTCTAGAAGAATAATCTCACTTTCCTCTCATTGTCAAAGGAAGGGAAGAAAATTTAAAAAGGCTCCGGTCGCCATCTTGCCTCTGTCAGGACTGTGCCATTAGCCTCTCAATGTGAGCGTGCTCTAGGAAGAGGCAATTTGGTATCTCTCTGTTCTTTATTAGTTGATCAGACATGGATAGATAGAAGACTTTCATCACTGTTCAGTGCAAAGTGTGATCTATCTCCCTTTCTTCTGTCTTCTGAGGGCAATATTGATATGGTTTGTTTCATGGTGATTGATATGCTTCTGCAGCTCTTAATGCAAGTTTTGCACTTTTTATTCTTAATTTTTCTTTATAATGGCATGTCTTATACTCCTGTACATTTCTTTTTACTTCAGTGAGGCAAGGATCAGTTCAGTTTAGTGCAAAGAGCATTGGGCAGGGTGGTCAAGAGGCTTTGGGTTCTAGTTCCAGCTGCCCATGTGACTTTGGACAAGTCCCCTTTATCTCTTTGGGTCTCAGTTTATTCAAGTGTAAAATGAAAGTGTTTGCTGGGTCACATAAGAAGCAGCTAGGTAGATAAGTTCATAAAATGCTAGGTATGGAGTTAGGAAAACCTAGGTTCAAATCTGGCCTCAGATACTTACTAGCTGGGTGACCCTGGGCAAGTCATTCAAACTCTCTTTGCCTCAGTTTCTTCACCTGTAAAATGTGTATAATAATAGCACCCACCTCCCAAGGTTGTTGAGGATCAAATGAAATAATAATAGTCCCTCCTTCCCCTCTCCCTCCCTCCTTCTTACCTTCTTTCCTCTTTCTCTCCCTTCCTTTTTTGCTTCCTTCCTTCTTTGCCTCCTTCCTTTCTCCATTCTTTCCTTCTTTCCTCTTTCTCCTCTTTCCTCTCTTCCTTCTTCCCTTCCTCTCTCCCTCTTTTCTTCCCTCCCTTTTTCTTTTCTCCCTCCCTTCTTTCCCCCCCTTCCCTTCCTCTCTTCTTCCCTTCCTTCCTACCTCCTTTCCTTCTTTCTTCCCTCCCTCCATCTCTTCTTTCCTTCCTTCCTCCCTTCCTCACTTCCTTCCTTTCTTCCTCCTTCCTTTCCTTCCTTCCCTCCCTCCTTCCTTCCCTCCTTCTTTCTTTCCTTTCAGGGAATCATTATTTTTAATTAAGTTTTAATCCAAATGTATGCTATGCCCTATGCCTAATGCTTCCATCTCTATGGTTAAACCCACATATAATCCCCTACTCTTAGAAGAGAAGAGCTATGGAAGTTACACAGGTCTGATATATAAAATATTAGAGTTCAAAAAGATCTGAATCCATTACAATTATATTATACATGAGGAAACTGAGGTCAGAGCTGGAAAATGACTTCCCTAAGAAATTGCTTCACATTACCATGTGGCAGCAGAAACGGATCTAGAAACCAGGTGTCCCGACCCTAACCCATTGCTTTTGCTCTGCCCCATGCTACATTTTTATTTCTCGTGCCAATCCAGTTCCTGGTACATAATAGGTTTTTAATAAATGTTGGTTGATTGATTGATTTCCCCTGAATGTTGGGTTGTGACTCAGTGAATAAGTTTGGCCACACCTCTGCCTCCCAATGTTGCCGAA
Source organism: Petaurus breviceps papuanus (assembly GCF_028583685.1). Taxonomy (NCBI): domain Eukaryota; kingdom Metazoa; phylum Chordata; class Mammalia; order Diprotodontia; family Petauridae; genus Petaurus; species Petaurus breviceps. The sequence continues at coordinate 2,568,022 of NW_027187251.1, forward strand.
ACCTGGGGCCCAAGAACACCTTTGTCTTGCTCTTAGTTGGGACCCATCCAGTAGACCAAGGGCTTTTCCTCTCTAGCAAGATAACACAGTCCAGTAGTCAACATCCTTGTATTATCTCACCATAGATTTAGAGATGCTAGAGAAATTAGAGGGCATCTAATTCCCCTAATTTTATATATGAGGAAACTAAGGCACAGAGGGTAACAGTGACTTGTCGAACATCATATAAGTAATAATAGTAAGTAGAACTAGGATAAGAACCCAGGTTCTGGACTACAAAGCCAGCATTCATTCCACGATGTGATCTTGGGCAAGTCACTTAACCTTTCTTAGACTCAGTTTCATCTTCCATAAAATTGGATTAATAATAGCACCTTCTTCATGAGGTTGTGGTAAAGCTCAAATAAATCAATCTACACAAAGCAAACTTTACTTTGTGCACTTTTAAAAATGTCACTTATCATCATTATTAGGAGCTGGGGTGGGATGTGTCCTTTCCACCAAGTGCTCATATATGCTTCCTTTTCATAGTCTATTTTTCTATGGAATGTCATTATCTGGCCACAATATAACATTTTGGGGGGAGTACCTCTCCTTCCCCATTCCCCAAGGACAAGCTCAGTTTACTATGATGGAATAAGTACAAAGTAGCATACTTAGTCTACTCTATGTACTGGCTGGCCCTGGATTCTAGACTTTCACATCTCATCTGACCATCCAGTTGCCGAGAATATCCAGACCATCTCACCATCTGCCTGTCATCTTGTTTATACCCTCTTATCACTCCCCTTAACCACTTTTGCCATGTTCACAGTGATCAAATCAATAGTACCATTGCTTCTAGAAGGGACATCTCTTATATATCAACTTACTATCTGTGATCTCCCAGAAACACACTTCCCTGGCCACCATTGCCCTGTACTAATTGTATACCCTACCCCTACTAGAATGTTAGTTCTTTGAAATCAGAGACTATCTCATTTTTTGTATTTGTGTGTGTTACACTTAGCACAGTGTCTGGCATGTGACCAGACCTTAATAAGTGCTTTTTTCATTCATTCATTCATTCATTCATTCATTCATTCATTCATTCGTTCGTTCGTTCGTTCGTTCGTTCATTCATTCATTCATTCATGTGTCATCAGTTATAAGTTCTTTGCACAGAGTTAGCTATTTTTTTACTATGCTGGGGCAACATGAAGAAAGAGCTATCTTAAACTTGAGGAATTTTTGTCCTTTTGTTGATGGTAAGCAGAACACTATGGCCACGTTCCCCCCAATTCCCAATTAGAATAATTGGGGTTGAGGAAGGAACACTGATCTTTTGTACAGCAATTGGCATGAGCTAAACATGTGTGTATGTGTTCTTTGATTGAATTCCTAAAAATAATGACCAGTTTACCCCTGCTTTATAAATTTGACCTTAGCTTAGTGAGGTTTTCTTGGAGTTTTATGAGGGAAAAGATAGAAAAGAGAAGAAGGAGTGTGTAGAAATGAGGAAATAAAAGGGGAAGCAGATAGAACATGGATGCTTGCTCTCAAAGATCCAATGTTTCAGGGCATTTGGGAAATTAAAGATCACTCCCAAGTCTCATATAACCTCATAACTCTTTAGAAAATAAATGCAAAGTGATTAACACCCTGTTTTTTTAAAGACAAAACAAAAATCTAGCAGCATTTCATTTGTGTTACTGATTTGAAGCAGAAAATGAGCAGCATTCTTTTTGTTGTTGTTATTGTTATGAAAACAAAAATAAATGCAGACATTTCTTGAGACATCGAAAAGAGAAGAGCATCTGAAAAATGCAGAATGATGGTTCTGGCAGAGGTGAGTCAAGGAAGGGCAGACATTTCCCATCATTTGTCCACAAGGGGAGGGGAAGCAAGTAAGTTCTCTGTTGACCCTTTGTTCTGGGACTGGTGAGAGGGTAGCAGAGAATGCATTTCTGATCCTCTCTTCAGGTTGGCAATTGTTTATCATTGCCCGAGGGATCCGCAGAAGTTGCTGAGTCTCCTATTTATTGCCACATGCCATATATTATCGAAAGGAAAAGAGGATAAGTTCAAGTACATCTCAAAAACCCTAGGATCAAGTTATCATTCTCCAGTCTGAGAGGCAGCTGTGGTGTACAGCAGTGAAAAGAGCATGAGATTCGAAGTCTGGGGACCTGTGTTTAACTCTTGGTCTTGTTCTTGCTGATTGTATGACCTTTGGCAGGTCACTTCCCATCTCTGGTCATCAGTTCCAGTTCCATAAAAGAATGTGATCAGGCTAGATCATCTCAAAGGCTCTAAATACTGTGACCCTATATTGTTCTTCATCAACCAATACAATTACAATAGATCTTTGGTTATTTACACTAATGGAAGGTAACTGTGGGTGGAATAAAATAAAACATCAGCAAAAGCAGGAACATTTATGTTGATATTGGGATGTATTTCTACAATGGGGGATAGAGGGTGGGAATTAGACTGACCACATAACCCTGTTTTGCTTAAGCTGTTATTGAAATTATTTTGCATTTTGCATTTTCTGAACAACAGTTGGAAGAGGTACTTGGGAGCAGACAAAGCCAGCTTGGGAATTAATCTTTGCTATGGGTAATCTACATATGGGTAATTGAAAGTTAACTGTCCATTAAACAAACTCACCCTCCCCAACTACCATCCTTCTCAATAAAAGCCCAAACACTTTAGGTTCTGTATTTAGGTTCTCCTGCTGACTTAATTGTATCTAAATGTAGTTGTGAAGAACAGAGAATAGCCATAATATTGCTGTGCACAATGGGCCTATAGCCTACCTTTCAAATGGATTTTCCAGGGTTTTTCTGCAGGGCATAATGAAATCTCTAAAAAGGGGCCCTCATAATAATGTGTTGGGTGAGGTATAAAACCACTTTGGAAGTCATCTGTATCCTAGGTCCACTCTGAGTCTCGTAATAGACATTAGTTTCTTTATATAAAATTTATCCATAGGTTGTCATCTTAGCACTAAGAAAAAAAAACCCATTTATTGGCCTATACCATGTCAGGAGGATGTGCTCACTCATTTTAGTAAACTTTGGCTATTTTATTCAGTCAAAAACATTGAGTGAACACACAATCAACCCTATACTGGACATTTAGGAAAGAGCCCCCAGTTTATTGGACATCATCTCTTCCAATTTCTTTTATAACCACAGCCACAAGACTAATCTTCCTAAAATACCATGTTTATCAGTCACTCACTTGCCAAAGGATTTCCAATGGCAGCCAGCCTAGTTGATAAAAACCAGTGTCAGGAACATCATGATGCTGGTGACCTGCTTTCCTCTGGCTACTTTCCTTGACATCTAATGCTAGAGCAAGTACCTGGAATATGGAAGTAGCATGATTTTATAGATTGAAATTTAAGCAGAGATGTGGACCCTGGAGACCTTTCCATGTCCCTTGATTCCTACACTACTGAGTTTAGCCTCAGGGAAACTTGTTCTTTCTCTGTGTTCTTGAGAATATGGAACATGACTTATTATTTATATGTGTGCCTTCCAATAGAGGAAAAGGGAACCCAGACTGGGTTGGTCAGATCATAAAGTAGAAGATGAAAAAGATAGATAAAGGAGGTAGACTCTTTTAGCTGAGTATGTATCTGATCAGATGTCTTCCCTACCTCACTTTAGTTCTCCACCACTGGTCACCTCCAAGAACCTATTCCTGAGTAAGTGACAACTTCTCTAATAGACCCTAATCTTGGTCAACATTTGCTGTAAAGTGATGATAAGGTCCCTACTTCAGGTGAGTTTTCCATTTAATTAGTGAAGAAGAAACAAAGAATGTTTCCTCTCTAAGCAACATTATTTGTAAATATAAGAGTACTTTGGGCAGATAGGTGGTACAGTGGAGAGCATCTGGTTTGGAGTCAGGAAAACTTCATTTTCCTGAATTCAAATATGACCTCAGACACTTAATAGCTGTGTGACCCTGGGCAAGTCACTTGCCTCTGTTGGCCTCAGTTTTCCCATCTATAAAATGAGCTGGAGAAGGAAATAACAAACCACTCCTCTATCTTTGCCAATAATATCCCAAATGGGGTCACAAAGAGTCGGAAGTGACTGAAATGATTGAAGAACAACAAAAATGCTTTATTTTCTTTCAGAAGCATCACACTTATTTTGGATTTCATACTTTATTGAATAGAAAAAGGGAAGATTTTAGGAATAACATTATTTAGCTTGAAGAAAAAATGTCTAGCATGAAGTCCTGTTCAAGAGGGTATACCTGTCTCTGAAGAGAGCTGGATTGTTTTTAGAGGATCTGTATTTAAATCCCAGCTCTATCACTTAATACCTGTGTGAGTGACTGTAGGCAAATTACTTAATCTATTGTGACCTTAGTTTCCTCATCTACAAAATGGAGAACTTAGTGTTGAACTGGGTCTCTTCTAACTTGAAATCTATGATCTTAAAATATTGAGGGTAATCATTATCATAAATTAACCACTGGTGACCAGCCAATCACCATTTCCACTAAGAAAATTTCTGTGGTTCCAAAGATCTGTAATTTACCTGGTATGGGTACTTCTTTCCCCAATGCACACCATGACTCATTTATACCACAGTCATTGTGAATTGCTGTGTCCAAGAAAAAAAACAAATTAGTCATCTGGTGGGAACCTGGTCATTGTTAGACTCTCCTGGCTTTCCTAAGTTGGTTAGGACATCCTGTACTCAGGATATTGACAGACATTCAATGAAATAACATCAGTGTTTTTTAGCTACCTCGGGATTTATCTCATTGTGTGTCTTCAACAAACTTAATAAGGATAAATAATAATCACCACAACAATAAGAATGTCAATAATTTATTTTTATAATGTGTTTTTAAGATTTTTATATGCTTTTATATTTTATGTGTTATGTTATATTATAAATGTTATGCTAATGTGTTTCATGTTATATTTTTATGTGTTTTTCTCATAACAACCCTATATTATGGGTAAAGAAAACAGGCTCATAAAAATAAAGTGACTTGCCTATGGTTACATATTTAGCTACCAAGTCCCCAGGTCTCCTGATTCCAAGTCTGGTACCTTTTGCAGTACCCTCCATCCTAATTCAGTATGGGGGAAGGGTGACAGAGGGATTTGCAGGTGTTACACTCACACTCACACACACATACACACATACACACACACACATGGAGTCCGCCCTGTAATTTTTGAAATGTCTCAATGCAATCTCTACAAGGAATAAAAACGTTTTGGGATATTGGAGAGGAAGGTTAAAGCTGCCCAATTAATAGCTTGTTCCTCACCCATCCCCTGCTCCCAGCAGGGCACTCATCCTCTCAGTTCAACCTTCACCAAAGCTTATAGACTTAGGACTTGGTTATAGGTGTTAGATGTTCAGGTTCTGTTGCTCTAAGAGATCTTAAAGATCAGATAGGAATCCATTACAAGCAGCTGCCCTGCACATCCATCCGTACACACCTGAACTCATACCTAAAGTCAGAAGACCTGAGTTCCAAGATGTGACTCTTATATTAAATAGTTCTTTGTGATTTTAGAAAAGAAAATTAACCTCTCTATGCTTCAATTTTCTCATCTGTAAAATATGGATAATAATTAATGCCAGGTGCTTTAAACCTATAAAGCCTCATAAATGATATGTATACATAATATGTAATTCAGTACATAGCATATATCATACAATATTATGAAGCTAATAAAAACTATTTAGAATATCCTAAAGACACTAGGGAAAATAGAATTTAGGAGGAGTTTTGCAGGTCAGAATATGTTGTCCCTATATAACTATGTAGTTAAAGTGTCTAGGGAAGGCACTGTGCCCAGGGTGAGAGGTCTATGAGAATAAGGACAGAAGAGAGAGAAACACAGCTAGATCTCATTCAGATGGCTACTGCTCCAACTGTCAAAGTTGTGGGTCTAATGATGTCACTCCCCTACTCAATAAACTCCAGTGTCTCCCTATCACCTCCAGAATCAAATATAACATCTTCTGGTGTTCAAAGCCCTTCCTAACCTGTTCCCCCACCTTTGCAGTTTTTTATACCACACACACACACACACACACACACACACACACACACACACACACACCCCTACCAATAAGCAGGCTAAGATCTTCTTAAATGATACAAAAAGTTTCCCTCTCTATCCAGTTACTGTACCATTTCTTTCCTCCTTTTCATAGCCATACTTGACTATGCCAGCCCAGACCAGATGTTTTCATGTCCCCATTATTGACTCTTCAAACCTTATAATTCCTTCCCCATTACCACAGTTCTGCTGAACATGCTTTCTTAAAGGTCACCAAGTTCAATGGATTTTCTCAGCAGTCACCTTCCCTGACCTTCCTCCAAACCTGACATGGCTGATCAAGCCATCTTTCTGTATTCTCTCTCCTCCTCCTCCAACTAATGCTATGTCTCATCCTCTTCTCTTTCCTTCACCTCCCACAGCCAGTGAGTCATCAATCCTATTGATTCTGTCTCCAAAGGATGTCTCAATCTGTCCCCCTTTCTTTATTTCTATTGCTATCTCCATCCTATAGGCCCTCCTTTCCATGGGGATAGACTTTTGAAATAACATCCCAACTGGTCGTTAGACTCTCTCTGCCTAATTCTCTCTTCAAACTTTTGCCAGACTAATCTTCCTCAGCATCCGGTCATTGCACTCCTCTGCTCAGAACCTTTAAAAGGTTTCTGATGACTTACCAAATAAAATTCAAGCTAGATTTGGCATCCATGGCCCTACAAAATGTGATATCACTCTGTGCTTTAGCCAAATTCAACTAGTGTCCACTCACTATGCACATTTTTCACCACCCACCTCCATATCTTTGCTAACACTGTTCTTGCCCTCTCCTGCCTCGGTCCATTCCTAACCTATTAAAATCTTAGCATCCTGTATACCCCAGTTCAGATAACATCTCTTCCATGAAGTCTTCCCTGATGAACTCTCCTTATTTGCACTTGTTTTGTGTTTTTGTTAAATGCTTATTTTTCTGTGTTGTGAGTGTTTGCACATGTTATTATATCACTCTTCTAATCAGAAATGATGGTGAGTAGATTCTCACACAGGCTGCCCCATGAGCAGGATCAGCCACCTTGATTAGTACCATGGTAAGAAGCTAGGGAGCTTTTCCTCCTCAGCTGTAGCCCTCCAGTGGGTGGCTAGAAGATAGACCTCTACCACTAGCTGCTACTGAGGGAAAATAGGAACTTTTCTCTTCACGGCCCACCAAAATTGCCCAATTCCTTTCTGGTACAGGGTGTCCTCTCTCAGCTGGAGAGTGACAACTTCCCTATCTCTGCTGGAGTCATCTCAGGGCTACATCCTACCATAAGACTTGGACAAATCATTTGTCTTCCTCAGGTCCTTAGTACCTTGTGAGATGCTCTCATACCTCCCGTACCAAAATACTATATGGCCTTTCCATGAACCATGAACTGAACATCGATCCTCCATTATGTGTTGTCTCCCCCAATTAGAACAGGAACTCCTTGAAAACAGCAACTGTCTCAATTTTCTGTTTGTATCTCCATCACTTAGCAAGGTGCCTAATAAATACCTTTCCATTGCATTCTACAAGGATGAGAAATCTATTCTATTTGACCTCAAATCATCCAATGCCTAGTATAGTTCTCTGTATTTCATAGTTGCTTAATAAATGTTTGTTGAATGAAAGAATGAATGAATGTGTATATTGAGCTATCCTCTCTGGCCAGGTATAAAATGCAAACATGGCTATCTCATCAAGACCATCCATCCACCAAATACCAAGGGACCTTGGCCTTCATATGGTGAGCCTAAGATTATTATCTAGAAGATCTTATTCATCAGTATGTTTATTTGGGATAGAGAATACACAGTGGGCAATGAGTTGGGCCTAGAGTTGAACAGGAGAAGGTAAGCAGGCTGGATTGACTTCCAGAAATTACAAAGTTCCCTGTGGTTCACCTGGAAAGAAAGACTTGGTGTTTCATTTTTGTTTTTTCAAGCTATCAATATTCTGATGCTGTTGTTTTGGGGCAGGGATCCATGGAATAGAAAGATCTTTGAAGAACTGAAAATGACTCTCACATGAGGGTAATTGAGAGGTGCCAGTCTGGGGTGAGCAGTCTGAAACATAAAGTCAGTGAGGAAATCTGAATAAGAACACAAACTATATATGCTCTCTGGGAAATATATGGAAGGAGGCAAAAAAGGGTTAGTCACATGGTGAGAATGAGGGATGACAGGTTGGCAGCCAGAGTACTCCACAGGCAACTTTCTGATGTCAGAAGAAATTGATGAAGGTCCCCAACACATCAGGTGGATTGTCTGAAAACTTCTGGGAGGACATTGATAGGATGGGCAGGTGTGAATGAATTTTGATCCGCATCATTGGAAACAATATCCCGATGAATGAGGTCATAGATCCCTTTGCAAATTTAACTAATGATGTTGATGATGGCTTTTGTTGGTCTTACAAAGTGCTTCTCCCCTATGTTTTCTTATTCAGTTCTCTGACAGAGGTCACAGAGGGTGATATGTGGGAGAACATAGTAGTTGCCCCCATTCTCTTAGAATTGAGAGATGGGCCCAAAAGTTCTCTTAACATCTCCTTAGTGATTTTTAAGATCACATTATCATGGACTCGGAACTGCAAGGAACCTCAGAAGTCATTTGAGACCCAAAGAGATGAAGTAACTTTTCCAGGGGCACACAAATAGTCAGTAGCAGAATCAGGATTGGAGCCCAGGAATTCTTACTCCATACAATTTTTAACTCTGCATTATGATACTTACCTTTCAGAGTTCTAGCACCTTCCCAAAGGAATGCTCTTAATTAACCATGTGTTTTTTTTCTTCTTCTCCTTTAGGAATTTAAGGAGTGAATTGTATACTGATCTCCTTTTTGCTGGATCAGAGGCCTTCTCAAAATTTAGGCTTTTCTCTTTTCTTTGTTGATAGAAGCAAAGAAAAACCAACATAATATCTCAGTTGAACAACAATACAATACAAATAAAATCTGATTAAATTCCAGTCCTTGAGTATAAATATATTATTCCTATATGTGCTCAAGAGTTGGTACTCAGAGGCCACTTGATGAAAATTTCATTCATGTCCATGAATCTTTGATGTGCAGACTAACTTCTGTAGGCCCAGGCATGAGAAGATGAGGTCAGAGACTGCCAGCAGCACTCAGTTCTGTGGTAAAGAGATGAAGATGAGCTTTCTAGCTACATGAGAGAGAACAGGAAGCTGAGTTTACAAAGGCATGGAAACTTTGCTCATGCATTTTTCCCCAGGGTCCCAGAGAATCCAGAATTAGGCAGCTGTAAATGTGAAGAAATTAAAGTATTTTTTAATATTAATGACTATAAATAAAACATTAAGGAAGAGATGAACTCTTTGGTTTATTGATAATAATTGCACACATTTGTATAGTGTTTTATAGCTTACAAATGGCTTTCTGCATAGCAGTCCTGTAGGAAGTGGACCCAGCTTAATAAAGGTGCTTAATAAATGTTTGTTTATCGATTGACTGGTTGGTTTCCATTTTAAAGATGTCACATGGATTTGGGGAGAGAATGCTGAACCAAATCAGGATGCCTGGGAAGACTTGGCAGTGCTGACTCTGCCTGAATTGTAGGACCTTGGACAAGTCATTTTGACTTTATAGACCTCTACTTCCTAGCTACAAAATGAGGGGGTTGGAATAGATGACCTCTAAGGGTCCTTTCCATTCTAACATCCATCACTCTTCATACAGGCACTGATGTCTGTTGATTTAATAAAAATGGTCAATGCATCATTATTCTAGATCAGGGAACTGAAGGTCAGAGACTCACCCAAGGTCATATCAATAGGAGCAACTGAAACGTGATCTTAGGTCTTTTGAATCCACATTCAATGCTTTTTCCATAATGAAAGATTCCCGATGTTGAATATGTTACCTACTTGACAGTTGGGTGGGTAGCAAGATAGGGAGGATAGAAGAAGAACTTCTAAGGTAGATTGTTTCTTTTCACCCCCATGGGGTTAAGAAGACCAGAGCAGATGTAAAAATGGAGTAGAATGTATGGATTCTGCAACCACCCCTTTTCACAGATGTGATAGTCGCCATCCATTGGAGCATGTCTTTAGCAGCCTTGGCAATCCAGATGGCCATGTCTTAAGCACTGCTCATTTTCCTCTGGTAGGTCAGATAGACAAGAGAGAAGTAAAAAAAAAAGAATGAGGCTGAAAAGTGTTGATGAATTGGAGATAAAGAGAAGTAAGGAGAAAGTCTGGGTCAATTTCCAGTTTCTGGAAATTCCCAGTTCCAATTTCTGCAATATAATAGGATCATAGGATCATAGATTTTTTTTTTGCTTTTTGGAGTGACTTGCCCAAAGTCAACCAGTTAGTAAGTGTTATATGTCTGAGGCTGGGTTTGAACTCAGGTCCTCCTGACTCTAGGGCCAGTACTCTACTCACTACACCACCTAGCCACTCCATAGGATCACAGATTTAATCCTGAAAGGGATCTTAGCGGTCACATCCTTTCACAGAAGAAAAAGCCATGACCTTCATAGATAAGTGACTTGCTCAGATCCACACAGGGAGTAAGTGGCAGAGCCAGTTTTTAACCCATATCCCTTGACTGTAGTACCAATACTCTTTCTGTTGAATTGCTGACCTTCCACTTAGCCTTGTGGCCCTGAAGAAACCATTGAATCTTGCTGAGCCTGTGATTCCTTATCTGTAAAACGAACTATGTGGGAAATTAGATGGGGGGATCTCTGGGGTCCTTTTCTGCTCTATTATGTCACACCTCTACACTTGGCATGGTTGAGTGGCCAAATGTAATTGCGTCAAATGACCCCACCATTTTGAGTAGAAAGGACCTTAAAGGTCATCTATTCAATGCCTTCATTTGACAGATAAGGAAACTGAGATTCAGAGGTATTCTAACATAGAACAATTAGTAAATGGCAGAGTAGGATTTAAATTTAGTTCAGGTCTTCTGACTTAAAATTCATTGAGATCAATTCACCTAGACTCAGATGAGCACATCTTCAGCATCATAGGGTGTTACAAGGACTAGAAGATGTGATTGCTACTGCAGGGTTAGAGAAGAATAAATGTGCTGATTTTCAAAAAGGGAGGGGAAAAGCCAACAATTATAGGCCAGGGAGCTTGATATATTTTGAATCCTTGCCAATTTCTGGAACATATTATTAAAGTGATAATGAATGTCTAGAAAAGGAAACAGTGACCAGAAGATCTTGGCTTCATCAAGAATAAATTAAATCAGACCAACATGATTTGATTTTTGACAAGGTTATGAGACTGATAGGGCAATGCTATGGAGTATACCTATATTTTATCCTAGCATGTGGCATGATTTTTTTGTGAATAATATGCAGAGATGTACATTTAGGTGAATTCAGAGCCATTTGAATGGATTGACCCAAAGAATAGTTAGTAATGGTTTTATGTCAATTGGGAAGGAAGTCTCTGGGGGGATTGCATTAGGAATCTGTGCTGGCCCTTGTTCTGTTTATTGTTTTTTATCAGTAACTTGGATAAAAACATGGATGACAAATTTATTAGAGTGAGAAGGATAGTGTCTATGATTAGGGAGGTAATTTGCCCTAACCAGATTTCATCTGAAGTATTCTGTTTAATTCTTGCTAGCATATTTTAAGAAGGACATTGATAAATGGAAATGTGTCAATTCAGTTCAGAGAGAGGTGACCAGGATGATGTAGAACCTCCAAATTATACCATATGAAGATCTTTTGAAGAAGCTGGGTATACTTAGCCTGGAGAGCAAAATACTTGTGGGATGGGGGCAGCAGCAATGGGATATGATCATTGATTTCAAGGTTTTGAAAGACTGGCATGGGCAAGATGGATTAGACTTGTTTTGGATGGCCCCAGAAGACAGAATCAGGAGTGATGGGTAGAAGTCATATACATGCAGATTTAAACTTGACATATAGAAAATCTTAGTACTTAGAGCTATCTAAGAGCAGAATGGACAAACACAGAAGGTAGTGAATTTCCACTCACTAGAAGTCTTCAAGTGAATGAGCACTTTCCAGGTAGGTAGTGGGGAGGACTCTTGATCAAGTATAAGGTTGGGCTAGGCAGTTGCTAGAATCTCTTCCAACTCCTATTATGTGATTCTAGAGTCAGTCTAGGGCAGCTAAATGGTACAGTGAATAGAGTGCTGGGCATGGGGCAAGAAGAGTCATCTTCCTGAATTCAAATCTGACCTCAGACGTTTCTTAGCTATGTGATCCTGGGCAGGTCACTTCACCCTGTTTGTCTCAGTTTCCTGAAGAAAATGGCAAACCACTTCAGTATCTCTGCCAAGAAAACCCCAAATGGGGTCATAATGGGTCAGACATGACTGAACAACAACAAAAGAGTCAGGAAAAACCTATTTATAGATCCAGCCCCACCATTTACTAGCTCAATGCTTGTGAGCAAGTCACCTAATCTCTGTGAGACTCAATTTCCACATTTGTAAAATTATTCTACCTTCCTCACAGGGTTGCCATAAGGGAAACAATATGTAAATCTTAAAAGTGCCAAGTGCATTGAATCATTTCTATCTGTAAAATGGGAAATGTAAAATGTAAAAAAAAAGTCTCTGCCTTGCCTCTCTATAGGGGATATTATGACAATAAAATGAGATAATTATACTAGAATATTTTGAAAAAGTACCGATGCAACTAGGTTGTACAGTGATTAGAGTTCTGGACTTGGAGTCAGGAAGACCTGAGCTTAGATTCTGCTTCAGTCATTTACTATGTATGTGGCTCTGGGTAGGCCATTTAATCACTCTCAGCTTCAGTTTTTTCATCTTTAAAAAGGGGATAATAATATCACTGCCTCCCATGGTTGTTGTGAGAATTAAATTAGATACTATATGTAAAGCACTTTACAAACCCTGAGGTACATGTGTGTATGCGTGTGTGTATACACACATACATGTATATACACATAAACACACACACATATATTATTAGTAAGAATGAGGGAGCGATGGTATCATAGGAAGGTAGGTGAGAGCCATATTATACAGAGCTTTAAGTAACAGGCTAAGATTTTATTTTTGAACTAAATGCTCAATCCTTCTCTGGCACTGCCATTACTACTATGATCGTCTGCCCCAACTCAGATTCAATCAGTCAATAAGCAAACATTTATTGATTAAACTCTTACTTTGCACCAGTATTGTACTAGGCACTGTGGATAAAAAAGACTGGCAAAAATGATCCCTGCCCTCAAGGAGCTTATCTTCTAACAGGGGAGACAACATGTAAATAAATTGGTACCAGTTACATTCAGAGTAGATATAAAGTAACCTTAGAGTAACTGGGGTAAGGGTAGGAGGGAGACTGGGAAAGGCTTCTTGCAAAAAGTGAAGGAATCCAGGGAAACTAAGAGATGAACATGAGGAAGTAGAACATTCTAAGCATGGGGGCTGGTCAGTCTGAAAGCAGGAAGATAGCAGGTGAAGAAATGTGTTAGAAACAAGTTGTCCCAGTAGAGCTAGATTATCAAGTGTGTGGGAAGCAGTGAAGTGTAAAAAGGCTAGACAGGTAGGAAGAAGCCAGGTCGTAAAGAGATATACCGAAAAAAGAGGACTTGATATTGGATGCTGGAGGCAAAAGAGAATCACTAGAGATTATGAGTCTAGAAGTAACAGGGTCTGATCTAGGCTTTAGGGAAATCCTTTTAGCAGTTGGAGGAAGGTTGGATTGGAGTGAGAAGAGATTTTGAGGCAGGGAGATCACTTAGAAAGCTAGTGCAATAATCCAAGCAAGAGAGGTAAGGGCTTGAACTAGGGTGATGGCTGTGTAAATGGAGAGAAGATGTAGATGAGAGATATTGTGAAGGTGGAAACAAGATTTGACAATTAAATCACAGAACCACGAAATTGGAAGGGACCTCAAAGGTGACCTAGACCAGCTTTGTGTTGACCTAGACTTCCACAATAAATCATCATTCAGACCCTTCTTAAAGATCTTCAGAGACAGGGAGGCAACAATGTCCCAAGCTAGCCCAGACCACTGGGCTACCTCCAGTTGTTGAGCGGTTTCTTCTCACATCGATACAAAATCTATATCTTGGCAATTTCCACCTCTTGCTCCCAATTCTAACTAAAACAAAGGGGAATAAATTAAGCCCCCTTTCACATGACATCCTTCTCATATTTGAAGACAACTCTTTCATGTTTCTCATCTTAGGTCTCACTGGTCTTCATTGTGCCTTAGAAATTGAGGTCCACTCTCTAGACCTGCTTCTACAGGCTTCTGTCCCAGATCCCGTTCATAGTTCAATGAAATCCTATCTACTTTGTGGTATTGAAGCCTTGTCAACTCCCTTTCACTTATCTAACATCTTCCTTTTTTGTTGTTGTTGTTTGTTTGTTTGAACAAAGGCATATTTCTTTCAAGTTCAGAGCAAGAACAAATATGTAAACATTTCCCCCATAACTCCATGGTATACTCTCCCCTCCACTAGCTCAGTCTTTGGGGAGAATAGACTCAACTTAGCTCATTTCCTACATAGCATTGGTTCTACCAAGTTCAGTGGGTCCTTTTCTCAG
>NW_027187251.1:2583876-2662788 GCF_028583685.1 Petaurus breviceps papuanus
GAAAGAAAGAAAGAAAGAAAGAAAGAAAGAAAGAAAGAAAGAAAGAAGTAAAATGGGAAAAGGAAAGTGGGTCTGTCTCTTCAAACTTTTTCTAATGCCTTATATATTGATGTCATAGTCATTTCCCAAAATTTCAAACTCTAAGGGCCCTTCTTCTATCTCTGACATACTTGGATTCCATGGATATCCATTTAAGATATTAGAATACTGTTTTAATGTACTCTTTCTCACATTATGAACAACATAGAGGTATAAATCAGTAGATCAGTAATGCAGTTTGCCAGAGTTCCCTTTTGTTTCTGGGTAAGTGATCACTGAACATTAGTGAACAGGACACAAAGATAGCTTCAGAGATGGGCTTGGCCTGAGAGTCTGCTTCAATCAGGGAACTTATCCTCCAGTGACACACATGACTTATGAACAACTGGGGACCAATCTTTTTTATATTGTTTTTGGCAGTTTTTTTTCAAGCTGTATATGTCATAAATAAATTTCCCTTTTGTGAGCATCATCCTAGATTTGTTTTGAACCTGACAGTCCCTCAATAGATGCCACATATTCTTATATGTTTCCTATGTTAGATAATTTATACCCCAAATGCCGCTTTGACAGCAAGTGAGATAGTATAATTTTCAATTTGGTTTGAAAAAAAGAATCAAATCCAAGTTATGGCAACATGGGGGACTCCGCAGACCCTAGCAATTAATCATAATTATCTAACCGTGAAATGCATCTATGGGATGAATGATACTCCCTTCCTCATCACTGTCAAAGTACTGGAGAAGGAAAACTTCCTAAGAGCAAATGCAATTAGTTATTCATTGCCTCCCTTCTTTCCACTTTTCTTAAAGGAAACAGATTTTCATGCCTTTCAACAGAATCAACATGAATAGAGATGCTCTTTATTTTTATGCTGTCAGCGTGGTATTGCTGCTGAAAACACCACTCTATCTTATCCCCCCGCCATTATTAGAATGGAATCCCCTTGAGAGCAGGGACCCTTTTTTGTATCCCCAGTACCCAGTAGCTTGCTTTGCACATAGTAAGGGCTTATTAAGTCCTTTTATCATTCATTCACTACTGAAAAATCAAGTGTAAATTAATGTTTACTATCTCATGTTTCAAATGCCTCTGTAAAGCAAACAACATTTTCCAGGAGGAAAAGCCATCTCCCTAATTTATTTTAGTTTAATACCAGGAAGCAGTTTGTAACAATTGAAAGAATATTTGTTCTGGAGTCAATGGACCTGGGTTCAAATTCTGCCTTCGATGCCTACTACTTTTGTGACTTTGGTCAAGTCACTTTACTTCCTTAGTCCTCAGTTTCTTTATCTGTAAAGTGAGGAGATTAGACTCAATGGCCTCTGAGATCCCTTCCAACCCTCAGACTTTGATCTTCTGAATTTTTATAACAATAATGATAAAGCCAAACTGACATTTAGGTAGCACTTTAAAGTCTGAAAAACACTTTACAAATATCTCATTTTATTCTCATAGCAACCCTGGGAAGTGCTATTATCCTCATTTTACAGATGAGGACATTAAGGCAGACAGAGGTTAGTCAATTAGCATTGATTTAGCACATGTAATGTGCCACGTTCTACATTAAGTGCTATAGATGTTAACAAAAGCCAAAGAATAAGAAGTCTCTCCTTTTAAGGGGTGCATGGTCTAATGGGGAGAGGACATGCAAACCACTATGCACAAATAAGAAATATAGAAGATAAATTGGAGAGTCTTAAAGGGAAGGAAGTTTAAATAAATTTAATTTAATTAAGATTAATGGAAAGGCTTCTTGTAGAAGGTGCGACTTTGGCGAAGCTAGGGGGAGCTAGGAAGCACGGCAGAGTACCAGCTCTGGAGTCAGGAGGACCTGAGTTCAAATCCAACCTTAGACACTTACTAGCTGTGTGATCCCGGGCAAGTCACTTACCCTGAACTGCCTCAAAAAAATTTCTTAAAAGGAAACCAGGGAAGTTAGGAGGTGACTTATTCAGGGTCACATACCTAGGAAATGTCTTAAGCTAGATTTGAACTTGAATCTTTCTGCTGATAGGTTCAGTATTCTATCCACTGAGATGCCTAACTGCCTTTCTTTCCTGATTTTCATTTAAATTTAGTGGAGTTGAAAAGTGTGGGAACTAGAGCCAGTTTCATTTTCCATCGTCCTTATGCCTCTTTTCATGATGTGACACAAAGCAGTTTTAGTTGAGTGTGATTCATTTGCTCTCCTACATAGACTCAATTTCCACAGTCATCTTCATGTAATGACTTTTTAATTTTCTTCTGCTACCCAGCTTGTCCATCCCAAACCTGACCCCCTTTTTCCAATTCATCTTTCTCTCTTTCTCTTTCCACCTGTCAGAGAATTAGGAACCAGATACAGCTTGTGGCCAGGATGGCTTTGTGGCTCTGTTAGGAAGCAAGATGGATTAGGTGGGTTCTCAAGGGCCCTCTCAGGCGGCCCTAAAAGTTTCTAATTCTGCTTGGTAAGAGAGACATTTATTTATCAGGGAACATCAACATACTGATAAAAAATGAATACAAAGGAAAAGTTGGAAAAGGAGCTGCAAATTAGTTTATTCAGTGTCTGCAAATGAGCTAGTTAGCTTAGTGTAGGAAACCCTAAGAGTATCTATAACCTATTCAGGAGGTCCAGGAGGTCTTCATAATAATAAGGCATCTTAATTTCTAATATGGTAAATATTGAATACTCAAACCCACATAAACAAAAGCTCTTCAGAGTTCTTAATGGTTTTTGCAACAGCAGGATCTGAGTCCAAAACAGGTTGGAGGGGGTGACTAGGGGGTGCAGTGAATAGAGCACTGGCCCTGGAGTCAGGAGGACCTGAATTCAAATTCAGCCTCAAGACAGTTAACACTTATTAGCCACGTGACCTTGGGCAAGTCACTTAACCCCAATT
Source organism: Petaurus breviceps papuanus (assembly GCF_028583685.1). NCBI lineage: Eukaryota > Metazoa > Chordata > Mammalia > Diprotodontia > Petauridae > Petaurus > Petaurus breviceps. The sequence goes on from NW_027187251.1 coordinate 2,586,801, forward strand.
GCCCTGCCTTCCCCCCAAATAAATAAATAATAAAAAAATAAAACAGTTTGGAGAACCACTGGCTTAGTTATTTGGTTAGAACAGAGTATTGCAGAGACCAAGGTCAGAGGTCTATGGATCAAGAAGCTTCCTAGATAGACATTCCTTTGTAGACATCATCCCTCAGCTGGGGCAGCCATCTCACAAGTGCTTGGCTTCTATCATAAAGAAAACTAGGCAAGAGAGTAGCTTAGCATATCTCATTCCACAAATTGTTACCTTGAAATAACTAGAAACCCATATTCTAATGACAATGGGTCAGTAACACCATCTTCATGGGTGAAAAAGGGCATAGTATTTCAGAAACAAATAAGAGACTAGGCTCCTGAAGTTGGAAGTATCAGTTCCATTTTCTTCAGGTCAGATGTTGGAAGGCCTTGAATAAGGAGGTACCTGGAAAACTTGAACAGCCATAAGTCTCTTGAAATATAAAAATCCCAATTTGTAGGAAAACTTCAAGATCTGTCCAAGTACTTAAATTACAGTTGCCTCCTTTGCCTTTCAAGAAAACAGTTGTCCTGGTAATCATGGTCAACCATTGGGTACCTCATTCCAACCTTGAGGCTTGTCTGATCTGTAAAAGGAGAGGCTGTTCATATGTCTAGAACACATTGCTATATACCATTTGTAATTTCTTTCTCTTTTTCCTGCTATGTTCCTCATAGTTCCCTGGAGATTCAAATTTGTGTTTTTCTCTCCTGGAAATCTGGAGGCAAAATGACCATGCTTTCAAAGCTATTTTTAATCCTCAGCTGTACAATAGAGTACTGTTTGGGGTTAAGTTTCTATCAATCATCCTATCTCTCTCTCTCTTGCATCTTCATTCTTTCTCCACTGACTTTTTTGCATACTAAGGTGCTCAGCCCTTGCCTTTCCAAGGACAGTCTTCTTTGGGTCTAACAACTCCCTTGAGCTCCATTGTGTTGCCACAATCAGGGAGGAAGGGAAATTGATCATGGAATAGGAAGTGGCTATTGCTGGGGTATTACATTCTTGTCCCCTTTGAGGCTGGTAGGCAACCTAGAAAGGCAGATCTGAAACAGGTTTCTGAGTCAATGAGCTAATCTACTCCCCTCATAGTGTACAGGCATCATCATGAGTGACTGTGATTTCTCTGTGGCAGGGTAGTCCAGCACTTGCATTTTTAGTTTCCCTGGGTACTTTCCTCTGAGACCCATTTTTGTGTTCCTGTTTATTGGATGGTGCCCTAGCATGTCTAGATTCCCATGTAGCAGGTTGAGATCTTAAGGCACAGCATATGCCAAAGGATTGGGCAGTGATGACACTGTGTCACAAGGTCAGCAAAAGATATATCCTTAAAAAACACCTTTCCTGTTATTTAGGGATGTTTGTACCAGAGTCACAACACCCTGGTAATCAGAGGTCTCAGGCCCATGACATAGCCTATATATCTCCCCTTCAGAGTCACACTTCTTGAAAAAGTAATCTGTAGTAACTGGCCAAACTTCCTCCTCATCCTCTTTCACTGTTTATTATTTGGCTTCCATCTGTACTGCTTTACAGAAATTGTTCATTTTGAATGGCATGGACCATCAGGTCTCATGACCTTTTCTCCCTGGAATAGAGGATGTGCTACATCTTCTTTAATGTCTTTTCAGTGTTTGATACTATCAACATCTACTGGGACCATCTGGAAACTCTTCTGCTTTGACTTCTGTGATGGAACACTATCGCTGCTTTCCTTTAATGTCCCTGACAATATATCTTGCTGCATCCTTTCCTGGCTTCTCTCCTTCACCCCCTGCCCCCTGCCTAAGATTCTGTCCTCAGCTTGCTTTTCTCACATTGTCTTTCTATAGTCTTCTCCACTCTCACGAATTCAGCCATCTCTGTTATCTAAATGACTTTCAAATCCGTTTCTAGATGTGAACTTTCTTAAAGTTCCAGTTTCTTGATGTTTCACCAGCATCCCTAATTCGAGTAACTCCTGTGTCCAATTTAATTTTTAAAAAGATTGTCAACCACATGTACAAAAGTATTTCTAGTAGCTCTTTTTGTGGTGGCAAAGAATTGGAAATTGAGGGGATACTCATCAACTGGGGGATGGCTAAACAAATTGTGGTATATAAATGTAATGGAATATTATTGTGCTATAAGAAAGGATGAGTGCAGGGATTTCAGAAAAATCTGAAAAGACTTACATGAACTGATGCTGAATGAAGTGAGAAGAACCAGGAAAGCATTGTACACAGTAAAAACAACATTGTGCAATGACCAACTTTGAAAGACTTGGGTCTTCTCAGCAATACAATGATCTAAGACACTTCCAAAAAATTAATGATGCAAAATGCTAGCAATGTCCAGAAAAAGAAGTATGGAGTCTGAATGCAGATCAAATCATACTATTTTCTCCTTTTTTGTTTTTTTTCTTTCTTAAGCTTTTTCCATTTTCTTCTGATTCTTCTTTCACAACATTAATAATGTGGAAATATGTTTAATATGATTGTATATGCATAGCCTATATCAGATTGCTTGCCTTCTTGGGAAGGGGGGAAGAGAGAAAGGAAGAGAAGGGGAAAGTTTAGAACTCAAAATCTTAAAAAAAAGTGAATGCTGAACACTATCTTTACATGTAATTAGAAAAAATAAAATGCTATTAAGTGGGAAAAAATTGTCAAGCACCTACCATGTGATTTTCCCTATGCTATGCACTGAGAATATAAAGATGGAACAGATACTGTTCCCAAGATCACAATTTAGTAGGGAGAATTTAAGATGAGTACATAGATAACTATCATTTAAGCTACAATGCGGTAATTATGCAGAAACAGTGTTACCTAGTGGTTAGAAAACTGTTCTCAAATTCAGGAAAACTTGAATTTGAGTTCTTCCTTTGACAAATACTGACTATGTGACTTTGGACAAGTCATTTCCTTTTCAGTACCCAAGGCAGTTTTCTAAGACTATAAGTTGCAGAACAGGGACCAGCTGGCACATGGAGATTCTTCACTAGGACTTCCTTGTACCAATAAAGTCACAGGTCTAGTCACTCAGCACCTAGCATCTTTGCTAAAGAGGACTTTCTTGCCTCTTCAGTCGTTCCAGTCATGTCTGACTCTTTGTGACCCCATTTGGACTTTTCTTGGCAAAGATACTAGACTTGTTTGCCATTTCTTCCTCCAGCTAATTTTACAGATGAGGAAACTGAGGCAAACAAGGTTATGTGACTTGCCTAGGGTCACACAACTAGTGTCTGAGGCCAGGTTTGAACTCAGGTCCTCCTGACTCCAGGACTGGTGATCTATCCACTGCACCATGTAACTGCCCCTGGAAACTCTTTTAAGACTATAAATTGTAGCATAATTGCTGACTTGTACTGTTAGAGGGAATTTTCTCACTGAGAGATCCAATAACAATAAAAGCACAGGGCCAGGGGAAAAATATTTAAAAGAGGCTATTTTCCCTCAGATCAGTATTAAAATTCTTTTGTATTGGAGCATACATAATTGGATGGTGGGTGGAAGGCAGTGAAGAAGGATGTGGGTGTCAGCAGGTACAGTTCTGCATGGCTAGGATACTGGCACCTGTTAAGAAATCAATAATCCCACTGGCACTCAAGCCATGCACACCACACAATCACAAACAGCAAGAAGGACCTCGCTGTCAGACAAGGAAGCAGTTACTACTAACAAATCACATTTGTGTAGCGCTATCAGGTTTGCAAAGTGCTTTTCTAACAACAATCAGATGGATTCAATAGTATACATATTATTCTCATTTTTCAGATTGCATTCTAGCATTATGGATGCCTCTGATATTGCTCTACTTGTTATGGCATATTGTAGAGAAAAACTGTGTTCAATTTCACAGATCAAATTTATATGCAGGACAATATGAATCCAGAAATCCCACACCTTCAGCATTTTAGACCCTGCCTCCTAATGACCTGTTGTGTGAGCTCATATGTCTTCCTCAGAATCTAAGCATTTGGAAATGGCTTCTTGGAAGTATGGCCTATCCATATATTCCTAGGGTAGGAGGATACTCAATAATACCATGTCTATCTGTGGTTAAGGGGCAACTAGGTGGTGCAGTGGATAGAGCACCAGGCCTGGAATCAGAAGACTCATCTTCATGAATTCAAATCTGACCTCAGACACTTACTAGCTGTGTGACCCTGGGCAAGCCATTTAGCCCTGTTTGCCTCAGTTTCCTCATTTGTAAAATAAGCTGGAGAAGGAAATGGTAAACCACTTCAGCATCTTTGCCAAGAAAACCCCCAAAAGGTCACAAAGAACCAGACACGACTGAAATGACTGAACAACAAAAATCTTTGGTTAACAGGAAGTAATGAGGAGTTTGGCCCTCAGCCAAATTATTAGGAGTGGAAGCCACTGATCTGAAATGGCCTCAGTCAACATTAACTTATTTCTTCTCCGTGTGAGGCAATGTGATGCAATGAATAGAAAGTGGACCATGTGCTTCTAAGGGTCCTCCTGTCTCTACTATGAAGGCAGCTTGTATTTGGATGACATAAAGAAACTATCCTGGGATGAAAATACTTTTATTGGTTGTTTTTTTTTCTTTTTAGGAAAAGGAGATGTGTTTGGAGATGTGTTCTGGAAGGAAGCCACGCTTGCCCAGTCCTGTGCCAATGTCAGAGCCTTAACCTACTGTGACCTGCACGTGATTAAGCGGGACGCTCTGCAGAAAGTGCTAGAATTCTACACTGCTTTCTCTCATTCCTTCTCAAGAAACCTCATTCTCACATACAATCTAAGGAAAAGAGTAAGTGAATGCCTCTTGGATTTGTTGGTGCAGTGTTGAGCCACTGTCTTGACTGGAAAACAGTCAGTTGGAAGCCAGAGATAAGGACTTTGGCTGAGATCTTGTTGTTGCCTGATTCCAGAGGCCCACACTGTGGAGAAGTAGAGAAAAGTGATGGCCTTTGGTAGAGGTGAGGAAGGAGTGTGTGTGCTCTCAGGAAGGAGAGGTGGGGTTTTGGGTTTTGATTTTTTTAGTGTGGTCTTCCTCTGATAACACCTAGGCCCTATGCCATTTTAAGGATGTACAAAGTATAGGTGTTGCCAGTCTTTGATTTTCGAGATATGCGCCTTCCAAAGATAAACTGTTATCTCCATGGTGATTGTGGTTTGCTATGGGGCATGATTGTTGTTAACAGGTTAGTAATGCAATGAAAAGAGATGAGAAAATGATTTAATCAGGTCCAGGAAATATGGAATTTATGAAATTTGATATCTCAGAGGATTTTTTTTTTTCTGTAACTGCCAACTCAACTGCTTTGGAAAATGATTAACAATGCATGAGCCAGACAATTTTTCATCTGAAGTGCTTTCTTTAAATCTCAAATCATCCAAATTGCTCCATTGATCTCAGCGAGTATTAAACTATTTGTCTTGTATCCTTTAGATTTTCATCCTTGTTGGTTCCCATGCATTTCATCCTGCTTTTTCTTGGTTAAATCAGTCACAGGATAGCTAGCCCTGGTGCAGTACAAAGGCAGGGGGAGAAGACAAGTCATCATTCTGAATGATGGTTATGAGAAGCCAAAAGCAGGTAGCAAGATTGGTTAGGTTTGAAGGATGCCCAGTTTCACATCCTCATCAACCATTTCCTTTTGTTTGGCCATGCTGGACCCGGACAACCAGAGACTAGAGTCTAGTGCTGTTTGCCATGAACCAGCATCTCCTGACTCCTAGTCCCATTCTCATCTTGGCCATTAACTAGTTGTATGAACTAGGGCAACATGACCTTTGGGAGCCTCAGTTTCTCCATCTGTAAAATGAATGAATTGTGTTAGATCCCTTCACACTCTACCATTCTTTTAGAAAGGTCACTGAAAATATCAGAGCTGGAAGGGACCTTGGAGATCACGTCCACCAATTGCCTCATTTTACAGATGAGGAAACAGAAGACATTTTAGTCTGCTCTCTGGGTTATCTTCAGCCATGATAACAGAAAACAACTGAATAAAAAAATCAGCCACAACACAGCCACAACCCCCAAACCCATTTCTTGTGTTCAGGGTTCCTAGTTTTCCAAGTTCTCAATTTCAGTGACAGAACAGGATCATAAGATGTAGCAGAGAAAGGGGCCAGGTGGCAAAGTGGATAGGCTTCTTAGCCTGGAGTCAGGAAGGCCTGAGTTCACAGTCAGTCTTACATCCTGGACAAGTCATGAAATGGGGATAATAAAAGCACTTATCTCACAAGGTTTTTGTAAGGATCAAATGAGACACTTGTAAAGTGCTTAGTGCAGTCCCTGGTATATAGTAGGTGCTTAATAAAAGCTTATTTCCTTCTAAACCTATATTTTTTCCTTCTTTCCTCAGGGGAGGAAAAAACCCAAACAAACTAAGGACAAGAGGGGGAAAAATATCTTGCCTATCATCAGTTTCTGGCTTTGCTTTATGGACCTGAAATATATATTATTTCTTAGTGACTCTGTGTATGTGTGTGTGTGTGTGTGTGTGTGTAAATGGGGTTTCTTTATCCCACCCAAGCTGGAACTACTCATAGGCCAATCTCCCTGATGACTGGCATGGAATCTGGCCTGCTCAATTTCCATCCTGGCCTGGTTCACTCTTTCTTAGGCAACTTGGTGGCCTCTTGCTCCCAGAGACTCACAATATGGATGCTAGACCTAGTTAGGATGCCACATTAGACTTAGCCCTTAGCTTTAGCCCAGCTCAGAACCTCTGAGTTCAAACAGTCCAGAAGCCGTAACCTTCCTGGTAATAGGGATTATGGGCCTGTGCCAGCATGCCTGGCTCTACAGGCTTATTGTTAATTGACTCCTAAAGGACCCACTTTTCCCACACCATGCTTTATTCCTAACTTTCCTGCTTAAAAGTCAAAGAATCTCTTTGGACAAGGTTTACAGTGATTTTGCCTCCATGGAAGTCTCTCAGTTTCTATGATTCCAGATTTGAATTATATATTTCCTGAGAATCACCCAGGGGATTAGTTAAAACACAGGTCTTATAAGTTTCATGGGGGTGAAGATGGAGGTGACTTGGGGAGGGGGTCAGTACCTTCATGCTTCAGCATAGTTTCCTGATGCCTGGGAGGGCAGGACATTTGCTAGTGGGGCTCCTGCATAGGGATCTTTAGTCAAGTAGCTCAGCTCCTTTGTAGGGTGGGACTGGGATGGGTTGGCGAGTATGTATTTCTTCTTTTTGTGAAAGCAAGCTGATTGCAATCAGTGTTCAATGTTGCTGAGAACACAGGTGGAAAAACACATAGTTCAGGTCACCCAGGGGAAGCATAGTCATTGTGGATGGCCTGCAGATCAAGTTCATCTATTTTCAAATAGTAATTTCAGAATGTTTTGCTTAGCATGAGATAGTCGACTTGCAAATGGATCAAGTGAAATACAAGTGAGATCATTTATCAAAAGTCATGTTGTTCCATCATTTCAGTTGCATCTGACTCTTCATGACTCCATTTGGGGTTTTCTTGGCAGAGATGTTAGAGTGATTTGCCATTTCCTTCTCTAGTTCATTTACGAATGGGGAAACTGAGGCAAACAGGGTTAAGTGACTTGCCCAAGGTCACACAACTAGTAAGTGTCTGAGGCTGGAATTGAACACAGGAAGATTAAATCTTCCCTACCCCAGGCCAGGTACTCTATGCATTATGGCACCACATAGCTGCCCAGAAGGGACCTTAGATGTTCTCATTTTGTAAATTAGGAAACTGAGCTCTAGAGAAGTTGCCCAAAGTTACATAGGTAGGAAGTGTCAGAAGTAGAGTTTGAACCCAGGGCCTTCTTCTCCAAAGACAGGTGGACCTGTTTACGTTTACCTGTCTGACGTGCCTTCTTTTTTAGGAAATGAGAACTTGCCATTTTCAGCTTTGCTGCTATAGTTTCTTATCGTGACCCTCTGAGAATTAATTCATAGTTATACAGGGCATGGAAGATGAGAACATTACATGCATGAATTACTCTGATAGCTATTTTTCTCCTGGCAAAGTGAAGTGTATTCTTATAGCCGTTTGTATCTTGGCCAAATTAAGTGCATTCTTTGCAAAGATGCCCGGGAACACAGTGCTTTCTGCCCTACTTTGCTAGATCTATTTTACAAAGGAGCTGGTGTGTTTGTTCACTGGCGTTATAGACCACATGTGCTCTGAACCAGAGGCTTTTATTTTTCTTTGCAAATGATGCATTTCATTCTATCATGTCAAGAAGCTTAACAAATGAAGAGAAGGCCTGTCCTTAAGGACACGCTTACCTGGAGAAGCAGGCACTCTTCAGAATGTGAATGCTGGGCTTGGGGAAATCTCATGGCAGTCATTTGTCTCTCTACCCAGTGCTTCATGGAAGCCTGACCAGCTATGCTCCAGCTCTGACTCAGTATAGATAATTTTGAGTGGTCATTAGCAACAGGTTCTCTTATAACCACATGTAGGTCTTTGCTCATAGAGGGAACCTGGGATGTCCTAATGTTCCTGGTGAAAGCACTATTATCTTGACCCTCACCTCAGAGGTCAAGGTCATCATCATATTTTTGCTTTGGCTGTGACAAGGCCCTTGACCAAATTCCTTTGAAGAGGGAGAGACAGAGGCAATTTGATAACTTAGATAAGGTTAGCAGAGAGTCAAGAGACTATGTCTGGGAAAGAACATAAGGCCCTCCTTCTCTCCCCACCCATCACACAGAGGAAAATAGCTAATGAAGAAATTAGAGTTCTGGATAATCCAAGACAGATGGAGTCATGGACTATCAGTCCCTGGTCTCTCCATTCTATGTATGGTCTTTCCATTGATCTTTTTCTCTGCTTGAGAAATGCTCCAAAAAAGATTTATTAAGAGATCACTATGTGCAAAACACTATGGTAGGCCCTGGGGAGACAAAGACATACAGAAAACATTCTCGGGGCAGCTAGGTGGCACAGTGAATAGAGCACCAGTCCTGGAGTCAGGAGAACCTGAATTCAAATCTGGCCTCAGACACTTAATACAAAACTAGCCATGTGACCTTGGGCAAGTCACTTAACCCCAATTGCCCTGCCTTTCCCCCCCCCCCAAAAAAAAGAAAGAAAATACTCTTTTCAGAAAGTTTGCATTTCCAACAGGGCATTGCACTCATAGAACACATACAAGCTTGAGACTCACTCTGGCAGCCACACTTGCATCGTGAGATTAAGTCTTTAGAACTTCACTGCATCTCCCCCTCAGGGTTCTAGGAGCTAACCTAAAGGTAGTGGAGGGTTCTTTTAATGCATAGTAACTCCAGTTCACTTAATATAATTTATAAAAATTAAAGTATCAATTAAAAGTTAAGTATCAATCATGTACAAAACACTATGCTTATACACAATTTTCAGTTGGTTAATAGCTAAGATCCCTTTGCTGGTAGGCAACATTAGCAACCTCTTCGTCACCTCTTCTTATCTCCTGTTGGGGCCATCCTGCTGTTGCCCTGATTTACCTTACCAATAGCTCTGTCAGAGTATCATAAAGTGAACTAGCCATGTGACCTTGGACAAGTCATTTAATCCCAATTGCCCTTTCCCCCTCCAAAGAACAAACAAACAAACAAAAAGTGAACTTCTCTTTTTCATTGTCTTTATAATTTATCTCCCCTTTAGTTTAATTCTCAATGTTGCACAGCTTCCTAGGTCCTGGGAAGGTGGTTCCTTCTGCCTCAGTGATGAGAGTTCGGAATTTTTCCCCCACTGAAATCCTTTGGACAGTGCAGGAGATGTACTATAATTAGAGGATGGGTTACAGTCAAAAGACTGGGCCATTAATAACAGTCAGCTTGTTCGATAATTGTCATTTAGCTAATTGGTAGGGTGGTTCTCAGCCCTCCTACTTTTAGCCAATATCTGTTGTGTGTTTGGATGTTTTGCACTCTTATTTTTTTTTAAATTAATTTGGGTCAGGGGAGTTTTAGAAGATAAGTGGGCTCAATACCAAGGCTTCTTTCAAGGAAGACACCATATGATTTAGTGATTGCTTATTTCCTAAAGGTGAGATTGACATAGTGAATCATCTTGGATATGAACATTTTCAGTATACATCAATCAAAGGGAATTTTAGTTTAGAAAAGATAATACCAAATCTTTGGGAAAAGTATTATCCATACATAGAATAGGTCAACATTTCAATCCTAAAAGCTTCATCCCAACCCAAAACAAATTCATGTATAAGCATGGAAACTTTTGGGGAAATGAAAGACTTGGTTATAAATAAAAGCCCTCAGAAATATCATCCTTCAATTAAAAAAAAAGACCTTCTGTGTTGAAATGATCTTCACAACATCTCCTGTCTTTCATCTGTAGTAATGGCAATTGTAGAATTGAAATACCAACTCCAAAGGCTGTCATCCTTTAACAATGCACTAGGAAGGGGCGGCTAGGTGGCTCAGTGAATAGAGCACCAGCCCTGGAGTCAGGAGGACCTGAGTTCAAATGTGACCTCAGACACTTAACACACTTATTAGCCCTGTGACTTTGGGCAAGTCACTTAATCCTGATTGCCCTCCAAAAAGCAAGCAAACAAACAAACAAACAATGCACTAGGAAATGCTTGACCATGTGCTCAGGAGGGAGAGGGATAAGTCACTATCAAGTTCCTCCTGATTCAAAAAGAACTATAGAGGCAAAGGAAGTATGTGTGTGTGTGTGTGTGTGTGTGTGTGTGTGTTTACACTGATTCCTCTAACATACTCAGATGACACCATGATAATTCTGGCGTCAGGGAACAAGTGTTATATATACTATATAAAGTTTCCTTGTCATGATGAGATTAATATGGTTATCATAATTGATTAATTATTAATAATATTAATAATTTATTAACACACTACTACTAATAACTACCATTTCCATAGAGCTTAAAGGTTTGCAAAGCCCTTCACAAATATTATCTCACAACAGTCCTGGGAGGTGTGTTAAATACTGTTAATCTCATTTCATGGTTGAGAAAACAGACATAGAGAGCTTAAGTTACTTTTTCCAATTCCTATAACTAGCAAGGATCCAAGGCAGAATTTGAAGTCAGGCCTTCCTGTTCATGTCCTGTGCCACCTAGTTTTCTCATGATCTGGAAAGACCCTCAGAGAATTAACTGGCTGATTTAATCCCTTCTTTTTATAGATGAGGGAAGTTAAGTGATTTTTCCCCAGAAATAGTAAGCATTAAAGGTGAGTTTTGAACCTAGGTTCTTTGTCTACAATGTCAGGATTATTCCATATAGCTTTTGTAATTTGGGAAGGGAAATGCTGTGTCTCCTACCAAGATACAGGAGACTAGTGATTTATTGTACAACCAGGACTTGAAGTGGGATGTCATGGGGGAAACTATCCTACTTCTCAGGAAAACCCAAAACTTTAACTTCTGTGTCCGTGGATAATCCAAGGTCATAACTGATGGTAAGTGAAGTGCTTTATAATAAAGTTTCAAGGTGTTTCCTGATGATTTTCCCACTTAAAATACTTAGGATTCTGATATCCTACTTTGTCTGTACTTATTATTACCTCTCTCTTCTGGGAAGTCCAAGGGCCAATCAGGGGCCCAAAAATGAAAAAGAGGAAACAGTTGACCAGGACAGTATCCAGGATGAATCATTCAGCAATCCATGTGTAAGCACTATGAAGATCACAGCACCCTGGTCTGTTAATCAGAGTGACTTTATGAAGAATGGGATCTGCCAGACTAATCCCTGATGTAATTTCCTCCAGTGATAAAGCAGAAAGAGTAGTAGCTTTGGAGGTGTGAAGAGGAGTTGGGGGAGGAGAACGGTCATTTATCTTGACTTTATCCAGAAGATAGTCTCAAAGTGAAGGTATAGAATACGAAACTTGGGAGTCAGGAAAAGCAATTTTAGACCCCACCTCTGCAACTTATTAGCTACATGACTGTGGGCAAGCTATTTAATCTTTTTGAGGCTCAGTTTTCTCATCTGTTAAGTGGGAAAAATACTTATAGATGACTTACAGGATTATTGAAAGGTTCAAATTATTTATGATATGCATCAAGTTCTTTTCAATCTTGAAAGTGCTGTATAAATGGCAGTGACTATTAATATGCCTCACCATAAGAACTCAGACAATATGGCCTAGCTAGGCAGCTTGGTGACAGAGAAATGGAGTATTACACCTCAAAGTAGAAAGTCCTGCATTGCAGTCTAGAACTGGGGAGTAGTGAGGGGGTAAACCTGCTGCCTCGAAGCCACATGTGGCCCTCTAGGTCCTCCAGTGCAGTCCTTTGACTGAATCTAAACTTCACAGAACAAATTCCCTTAATAAAAGGATTTGTTCTGTAAAACTGGGACTCAGTCAAAAGGCTGCCCCCAAGGACCTAGAAGATCACATGTGGCCTCAAGGCCACAGGTTACTTTCCCACCACTGATCTCGACTCACACAGTGACTAGCTGTCTGACCCTGAGCAAGTCACTTAATCTCTACCTGCCCCAGTTTTTTCATCTGTCGAATGGAGATCATAATGGCACCTACCTCCCAGGGTTGTTGCAATGACAGAATAAGATGATATTTTAACGCTCTGTAAATTCTAACTATCATTAATTCCAAATCCTGTTAGTCTGATACACTCTTTGTGAGAAAGTTGTGCTCCTAGGTTCAGTTGTCTGGACCTAGCAGTTGATTCATTGGATTTCAATGTGGCATAATGAACCAAAGGCTAAAAATTCTGCCAAATTATGAGCAAGTTACCTTTACCCTTTTCTTCCGTCATGGACTGTACCTCTCCCCCCAATCCTGACCAACACAGGCTCTCACAGAACCTCAGAATGTAAAATCTAGAAGGGACTTTAGAGGTCATGTCATCCAACTACATCATGGTAGAGGTAAGTCCTAGAAAGGTGAAGGGATTTTCTCAATATTACACAGCTTCTGAGTGCCACAACCCATTAGAATGGTCCTTTGATGACAGGGACCATTTTCCTTTTATCTTTGTATCTTCAGGCATAATGCCTGGCACATAGTAGGCTCTTTTAAAAAATGCTTGTTGATTGGATAGAACTCAAGACTCCTAACTTCTAAACCAATCCTCTTCCTACTGCAACATGAACTGTTGCCCATGTTTGGCCATTGTTCTCATGGGAAACTGAATGGGTGAAAATAGGTGACTCAGCCTATTCATCCCCGTTAAAAGAAAAGCAAGGTTGGGCCAGGTGCATTTCCATCATTTAGCAAGGTCCCTATTATAACTCATTATCGATGGCATTCTGTCAACTTGGGTTTCATTTTGTGACCTGAGTATCTATCTTATTCCAACCTTGGTCATCATTTCTCTGTAATTGAGAAGCATAGGACAGTAGACCAGGGCATAAGTTTCCAGACAATTTTATTATGGGCACTGACTTAGCTTTTGCTCCATGGGATTGGAGAGAAAACATTCAAGCCAGAGTCCTTGCCAACTAAGTAGGGGTCAAGTGATTATCCAGTAGGATCATATCCCAAATGATATTTAATTTGTACTTGACTTTCTGAGAGAGGAGCTGAAATGTCTGTGTCTTTGTTAGGTTAGCATGGAGTTGGTTTTCACTGTAATATGCTGAGCATGATTGACTCAGGCTATATTTAGACAGAAACCTTTGACCTTTCTGCTTTAGAAGGCAGTTCTAGTGTGAGATCCTCTCCCTCAATTTTACTGAATACATTTTTGTAACCCTTATATCAGAAGTGCCCTGTTGACATCCACTTTGAAGGACTTCTTACTTCTCTGGCTTGTTGTCTTTACCTAGATGATCTGGTGTCCTCTGGGGCAGTCACCAACTCTCCTATTTTCCATTTACACCCTTTTACAATCTGCCTCTAAGCTATCTTTCCAGACTTTTCATATTAACCTTTTCCAGTATTTTATAATACAATCACTTACAAATAATATTTGTAAAGCACTTAGCACAGTGCCAGGAACATTGTAGGCCCTATATAAATGCTCATTCTCTTCTCTCCATCCTCCCCCCGCCCCCGCCACATCCCACCCAAAGCACAACCAAATTAGCTTGCTTGCTGTTTTTTGTACAATTTGATCTCCCACCTCTGTACCTTTACTTGGAATGTGCCCCATGTCTAGAACACTGTCCTGCCTGACCTCAGATTCCTTTGCTTCCTTCAAAGCATATTTCTGGTCCTGATCCCCACAGTTTTTCATGTTCATCACCTCTTAAAATTTCTTTGTAATTTAACTTGCATATATCTCCCATTGACCCTACTCCTGTAGAATCAAAGCTCTTTGAGGACAATCCCTGCCCTTTATTTTTACCTTTGTCTCCAGTGTAGACCTGGTAAGCACAGTAAATATTTGTTCAATTGAATTACAAATACACATGCTCATAAGGCTTAAAACATGAGTAGATTTACTTAGTATTTAAGGGTAATTTGTAGGCTACGTTAGGGATCAGAGAAAATAGAAATTCTACCCATCAGTCACCTTCCCTCCACAATCTTTGTCATTGGTGGTGGTCAGTTATTTTCAGTCATGTCTGACTCTTCATGACTCCATTTAGTTTTCTTGGCAAAGATACTGGAGTAGCTTGCTATTTCCTTCTCCAGCTCATTTTACAAATGAGGAAACTAAGGCAATATTAAATGACTTGCCCAGGGTCACAAAGCAAATAAATGTCTAATGGCAGATTTGAACACAGAAAGATGAATCCAGGCTTGGCACTCTATCCCCTGTGCCACCTAAGTGCCCTGAATCTTACACAGACTGAGTCATTTACAGGGCTGACAGGTAGGAATATGATACAAGGTACCCATATTTTTTTTTTTGCTCTATCCTTGAGAGATGCCCCTCTAACCTATCTGAACACTCACCCATAGGTTTATAGGTTTAAGTTGATCAACTCATTCTCTACTATGCTGTCTCTCAACTCAAACTATTCCTCATACACAACTGGGTGAAGAGGGAAGGACAGGGAGTTATGGTGTCCCCCAGGATTACAGTGTACTGGGAAAAAGATTTATCATCAGGCCAGATATTGAGTAAAGTTTGTCATGCACTGGGCATTGTGTTAGATTTGATATATATAGAGGTAAATGAGACCAGAGTCCCTATCCTTACAGAACATACAAACCAGTAGGGAAGATAATGTTTCTACGAAAGGACAAAGCAAATAATTGCTGAGTCTTCTCTTCAATCTTTTTGTCATCTCAGAGAGCAACTGTGTAATCACCCAGTGGACTCACTGGGGTCAGCTCCTTCTCTACCTTTGATTTATTTAAAGAACCTTTTATCTTTGTCTTCCAACTCTATTATATTTGCTCCTCAAGCCACTTTATGTCCTGTCATTTCACATTTCTACCTCAACTGCCATCTAGTAAAGGCAACCTTAGTCCTGCTTGAGCATTCTTTATTTTTCCAAATATGCTTCATTTTTTCATAGCATATTTTTAAATATTATTTTGTCAGATATCCAAGTTTTGATCAGACACCTACTCTATCTTATTTGGAGCAGACATTTTCCCAGGACCTTCAAGAAGGTACATATAAATAATTTCTAGACTTCCTACAGGATATATACTTTGAATTACTAATTTCATCTTTTTCAATGAATGTATACATATACACACACGTGTGTGCATACACACACACACACACACACACACACACACACACACATAGGTCTGTGTTTCTGCCTCTATGCTTGGGCAACCCTGAGATGGTTTTATTTTTATTTATGTATTCTGCTAAAATACCAAAATTAATATTGGAGAGATCATTTTCACTTAGTGGTTTCCCCTTAGCTATTTCCTATACCAGTTTATGCCCATTACAGAAAATCAAGTAAAATCTATTTCCATTCCTTGTGGGCTTAAAATGACTCATTTCCAGGAAAAGGTCATATATCTCACACCAAATTTTATCTTCTGAAGGTTTCTGGCAACATATGAAAAATGGAAATTTCCATTAGTGTTTTCTCGCTCCATTTGTTCAATATTTCCAGCTCAGTCTCATGATCTCAGTGCCATAATCATGTAACTATTGACTCTGAGAGCTGGAATGGGAGGGATCTTGGAGTTCATTCAGTCCAGTCTCTTCCTCAGGGCAGGAATCCTTTGAAAGCATCCCTGAGAAGTTGTCTTCTAGCCTCTCTTTGAATATCATTTAGTTAGCCTATAGGATTATGGTATAGGAATATATCATACCTCTGTGTTTCTGTCGTGTGTGTGTGTGTGTGTCTTTAGTCTCAATTAGTGATTTAATTCCAGTGGAAAACTCTTTTTTTGGGGGGGGAGGGTAATTGGGGTTAAGTGACTTACCCAAGGTCATATGGCTAGTAAGTATTAAGTGTCTGAGGCCAGATTTGAACTCAGGAACCTGAGAATTCCTGACTCCAGGGCCGGGGCTTTATTCACTGAGCCACCTAGCCGCCCCAGGTATAAAACTCTTAGTGTGGAATCTCTGTACTGGGAACTCTGAGTGGTTAAGTGATTTGCCCAGGTCATGTATCATAGGCCACACCTGGATCTGTGTCCAGTATATGTGAGCAGCAGGATTCGAACTAAAGTCTTTCGGACTACAAGACAGGTTTTGTGTTCACTGTGACACAGGGACTATCATAGACCTTTTATTGAATTTTTCTTACAAGTATGAAATTTCAACTTTCAGAGATTGCTTATCCAACAAGATTTTTACACCATTATTAGACATATTTCCCCTCATGTACAAAAGTTGTCGTCTCTCCATCCCCTTCTTTATCTTCCCATCCTCTTTTTTCCTCCGCAGTTGGTTGCCTGGTAGCATCGAAGACCATGAATTATCCTTTTTTCCAATCAGTCTCTCAGATGCCTGTTCTGTCGAGCTCTTTCCTTGCTGCCAAGCTTTCTAATTAAGCCAATTTGGTTTTTAGATTTCTGGTTTTTGTATATTTTGACTTTGACTTTTCTGCTACTTATCACTAAGGGATTCTTGTCATTAGCCAAATAAGGTGGATCAGTTCTTATATTATCCCCTCTTACCTGGGGAAAAATTCACAGTGAATTTCCTTCTGACCACTCTAGAAATGATTGGATCAAATGCAGATGTTTCATTTTTTTCTACTTCAATTAATCAATCAAGAAGCGTTTATCAGGCTCATCAATCAGAGCCCAGTTTCCCAGGGGTAGGAGTTCAAGTTCTGACTGGAGGAAAATGAGGAAGAGGCCATTGTGGTGGCATGACTTGGAGATGGCCAGGAAGTGGTGGGTCCAGAACTAGGTAAGATGAAGGAAAGACTTACCAATCAGAATGAGAAGATAAGATGTTTAGGCACCAAGAATAAAAAGATTTTCCTAGAAGTCTCACTAAGAAAGGGAAGGAAAATAAAGGTTGATAATTTGAGGTGATAGTAGCATCAATGAAGCTTTTTTAAGCATTGAGGAAACTTGGGCACGTAGAAAGGAAACTAGTTAATAGGAAGTGTTTGAATAATAGAGAAAAGATAATTGAGGGGGACAATCTAAGCCTCAGTATCTGGACCCCTCAGCAACAGAGTTTACAGACCTGAGCCATCACACCTGGCTTACAAATATTCTTTACAACGTGCTTAAAAAAAGTGGCATGCTATTGTAGTGATAAATAGTTCCCTTAAGTCAGAGAGAACTACAAAACTCCTCAGCATGGGTCTCTAGGAACTAGTCTTGCCAGCTCTTTACTCAATAGTATTCTGCATTGTCCAGTCAAATCTAAGTCTCTTGTTACAGCAAAGCCACTATCTTTTCCCATTTGTTTCTTACTGTCATACCAAAAAAGAGTAGTTGAAAGCAACCAGTCACCTCTGAGAAGTTTCTCCTCCCTGAGATTATAGATGGTGCTGGTGGACAACAGCTCCTACTGCAATAGGGTTCAGCCATCTTCCAATGAGTTTCCAGCAATTCTCCATCTGTTCAGGAGGCTCCCAGAACAGCAGGTGAAACCCTCTCATTCACTGACTTTCCTGCTGGTTTCTTAACTCTCCTTCTCCAGGACTAGTTTTGCCACCACTCTTAATGCCTCAAATCAGAGCCTGCTGGTGGTCAGTGACTAATGTTTTCCCTTATGAGGTAAAACTTACAAAATCTATTCTTCTGTTAATTATGAAGCAACGAGAGTCCCATAGTGACTAAACACCTATTTGATTGACCACTTTTTTAGTTTTAACACTTCAAACTAGAAACTCATATACAGGTGAGCTGAGAGACCCTAATGCTGTACACACCCAGTCATTTCTATGAATTCAAACAAGTCCTCTAAATACATTCATTAAAGGAACAGTTCTCTGCCAGGTCCACCTAACATTGAGGTGCCTCTCTTTAAATTTTATCCAGTGCCATGGAAAAAACAAAAGAAGCATTACTGTATAAACTTCACAAATTGATGTCATCTTTTCTATTTATGCAAAAGTTCTTTTTCTGCCCCTTTCAGTGATTGGACATAGGAATAAAATTAGAAATGTCCTTACTGAATTATTTAACATATCAAGCAACCTTGGGGCACTGGACATAGCTAAACTGTTAGATGACAGTCAGGATTTAGCAAAGACATTTCTCATCTATCACCACAGGTCAAACTAATAAAATTAAGTTTATTAGGGATAAATGTAAAATCTTTCAGTAGGGTTCAAAAAATTAACTATGTAATACAAAATGGGAAAGATACAGTTCAACAGCAATTTGTCTAAAGAAAAATTCTGGCAGTTTAGTGGACTGTAAGTTCAATATAAATCAATAATGTGAGATATGGAAACCAAAAAAGCTAGTGATTTGTAGACTTTATTAAAAGAGGTATGGTCCTGATAATAGGGGAGATGATAGTTCTCCTGTACTCTGTCCTAGTGAGATGGCATCTCAAGTATTGTTATCAATTCTGGGTATCACATTTTAGGTAAGACATTGCTAAGGTGAAGAACATTCAGAGAAAGCAAGTAAGGCATGCATGCAATGGCACCCTTTGAGGATTAGCTAAAGCAAATAGGATTGTTTATCTTATATAGTGATTTCAAAACATGATTCGTGTAGCCTAAGACTCTTTTAGCAGGTCCATGAGGTCAAAACTTATGTCGATAATAATACTAAGACATTTTAATTTTGACTATAATAAATATCTATAGATATAACCTACATTTTAAAAGCCCTTGGGTGGTCTTCAATCATTTAAGAGTGTAAAGGGGTCTGAGATCAACATGTTTAGGAACCCCTCATCCTAGAGCAGAGGAGCTGAGGGTGAAGGAGAGTGAGAAAGGAAAAGGAACACTGTACCTTGAAGATTTTGACTTAATGTAAGAAAATACTTCTTATAAAGTAGAACTATCTAGAAGGTGGAATAGGTTACATTGAGAAATAATAGCTCCACTCTCACTAGATGTCTTTAAGCAAAGGCTGGATTGTTATTTGTCTGGGAGTTTTATACAGGAGATTCTTGGTTAGGTTCAGGTTGGTCTAGGACAGGGGTTCTTAATAATTTCTCGGTGGCAGGGAGACTCATTCCTCTGATAGTCTGGTGAAGGCTTTGGACATCTCCTCAGAATTATGTTTTTAAATGAATAAAACAAACTACGTAGGATTACGAAGGAAGCCAATTATACTGAAAAAACAATTATAAAAGTTTTTTTTTTAAATTCACATACCCCAAGTTAAAGGTCCCTGATCTAGATGGACTTTGATATTCTCTATGGTTCTTTGACCAATTAAGAGGTATTGGCCAGAGAATGGCTCAGGAGGTATTGGGGTTATACTGCCTTCCTCCTACAGGTGTGTTGGAATTAACTTGATTGTTAAATTTTCAATGTGAGTCTTTACACCCCAGAAATCAGCAAACGCTATAAAGCAGAGCATAATTTCTATTTTATTGATTGTCTAGAAAGTGTTAATAATATAGATTAAACCTGAAAATGTGTCTTACGTACATTTTCTGAGACAGTTATAAAAAATTTTACACACTTATGTTCCATTCCCTTAAATTCTATTAAGCAGTAATTTCTTGGCAACTATCAAAGGATGTCAGCTTCTCAGAAGGGAAACTGGTATTTTCATGGTTTGTGATCTTCTAATCAATATGCTAAAAGAGTAGCAATGGTATAGTAAAAATCTTATTCAACTCAGTTCAACAGACATTTATTAAGCATCTACTGTGTATAAGGTACTTTGATGAGGAGAGACAGATGTACAGCAAGAAAAGACCTAGGTTCAGATGTGAGCTATGCCCCATATTAGCTCTGTGTGATTTTAGACAAGTTTTTTTTCTCTATGCCTCAGTTTTCTTGAATGTAAAGTGGGAATGACAATAATTACCTCACAATTTAGTTGTGGACATAAAAAATATTGCACTTGATCTAGTACATTTTTAGGGCAGCTAAGTGGCATACTAGAGTGCTGAGTCTAGAGGCAGGAAAATCTGAGTTCATGTGAACCTGGACAAGTCACTTAACCCCATTTGTCTCAGTTTCCTCATCTATAAAATGAGCTGGAGAAGGAATTGGTAAATCACTCCCAGTATCTCTGCCAAGGAAACCCCAGATAGGGTCATAAAGAGTTGGACACCACTGAACAACAAATAGTGCATTTATATAGCACTTTGAGTTTTACAAAGCACTTTACATTTGATTTTATAAACTGAGAAGTATTTTATATATATATATATATATATACATATATATATATTGGCTATTGTTATTATCTATGAATTCTCAAGTGAGGGAGGGAATGGAGCATACAGTTCAGTGATAGGTCAGAATAAGGAGAATTGATCCTCATGGGAAGCCTCTATTTGTCTTGTCACTCAGTACTGGGGCATTAGTATACAAGCTTTGTAATGGCCTTTGTTGGGAATATTCAGAGCTGCAATTTCTTCCTGTCTATCTCAGTGAGAAAGTATGACCTTCAGTTTTTCATTAGGAGACCTATGTTGACTGATGATTTGCACCAAGAAAGGACCAGGCAGGCAGTTAGCAACACAGCCATGGTGAGAGCATGGTGGCAACCTTTTAGCTAAATTGAGAAGTGAAAGCAATAATGGGAAAGCACTGGAATTGTAATGAGAGGACTTGGGTTCAAATTCTGGACCAATGACTCTGCCTCAGTTTCTCCATCTGCACAATAAAAAGTTTGGATTAGATGGTGGGCCTGAAAGTCTCTCTTCTAGTTCTAAAGGCATACCTCCTATGCATACCTTAAATTTCGTTGGAGGTAATACCCTCTAAAGATACTGAATGAGAGCCATGGGGTCTCCTTCCCCAGCCCTTCCCAACTTTTCATTAAGGTTGATAATAAGGTTTATTAAGTTCAGCCTCACTTGCAGCTGTGGAAACTGAGACCTAGAGGTGATAAGTAACAGCCCAGCTTACACAGTCAGTGACTGATTTGGGTCTCCTGGTTCTCCTTGTTTTAACCTGGGAACACTACTGCCTCCCATCATTTTCCGTCATTCTATTTTGGGTCCCTGAGTATAAAAGGAATGCTGAGTTGCCTCTTTGCTGAATCTCAGTGACCTCCCCTGGGCCTCAGTTAGCAAAGGAATTTTAAAGACCAAGGCAATTTTTAAAACATATTCATGTCAGTCCTTCATTGTTCTTGGTTTTTTCGTCCCTTGCCCTATAAATGCTCCCTCTTGTCTATTTGTGTCTTCGTTGAGGATTTCTTGACTGCAGTTTTTCTCTTTGTCTGTCTGTGTCCAGGCACATGCCACAGACTCTAAGTCCTTTGGGGGCAGGGACCATTTTGTCTGGGCATCCATCCATAAAATACTCAAAACTAAGACCCATGAAGAGACAGTTCAGGCTTTTGGATGTTGGTGTGTTAAGCTGCCTTTGTCAATTGACAGCATTTATCAAATACCCACTGGTGTGAGGAAATGGATGTTGTGGTCCTTGGCCTTAGCAGCTGTCAGTCTACCTGGACACAGAGTAAAATGATCAGTAAGAATCAGTAGACTCAGGGTCTCCTCCTGACTCTGCCTATGTGTGATCCTGGGCAAATCATTTAACCTGCATGAAACTCTTATTAGTCATACATGAAAATGGGGCCAACAATACCTGTCTTGCTGCCTTATAGGCAAGTTTAACTTTCAAGAGTTCTCAGTCTCAGAAATGTTTTAAGGGTTTTAGCTTATAGTATTATATTATATTAATTATATTATATCACATCATATTACATTACATTATATATCATATAATATCATATCATGTCATATCATGTTATGTTATGTTTGTTATATTATGCCATGTTGTGTGTCATGCTGTCATGCCATGTTATATTATGTCATGCTATATTATGTCATGTTACATTAAGTTATATTACATTATATTATTTCATGTCACATCATGTCATATATTATATTAATTACATATATTGTATCATGTCATATTATGTCATTTTATTATATCCTCTATTACTTTATTATGTCCTCTGTTGCATATCATATATGTTATACATTATATATTATTACATTGATATATTATATCACATTATAATTTTATTTTTATGCTCTTATTGTCATATTATATGTTATATATTACATGTTGCATGTTATAGATTTTATTATATAGATTATATCTGCCATTTGGGGGCAGCTAGGTGACCTAATGGAGACAGCACTAGGCCTGGAGTCAAGGAGACTAAGTTCAAATCTGGTCTCAGAACTTACTAGCTGTATGACCCTCCATAAGCAACTTAACATGCCTGCCTCAATTTCCTCAACTCTAGAATGGGGAAAATAATAGCGCTTAGATCAAATAGTTACTATGAGGATCAAAAGAGATAATATTTGTTAAGCACTAAGCATAGTACCTGGCATATAATAGATAATTAATAAATGCTTTTTCCTTCCTTGTATGAGATAATGAATATATAAGTATGGAATAAAATGCTATGTACGTCCAAGGTAATGTTATTTCTTTATCACAAAATGATAATGTTTATAAAGAAATGTATGGAAAAATATTGTACAAATGGAAAGTGAAGGATGGAAGGGGAAGGGAATAAACATTTATTAAGCACCTTTTATGTGCCAGAAACTATGCTAAGCACTATTTAAATATTCTCTTATTTGATCTTCACAACAATCCTTGGAGGTACTTGCTATTCTGACCCCCATTTTATACTTGAGTAAATTGAAAACTGATGTTAAGGGACTTGCCAAGGGTCACACAGCTAATGAGGTTGGATTTTTCCTCGTGACTTGTTGATGCCAGGTGCATCACTGCATGATCAGGATTAGAACTCTGGAGCAGAGTTAGGCAAGGTTAATAAAGAACCTTCCTGTACAATGTGATTCTGGGCAGGTCAAATATCTTTCTCAGTTATTATTTTTATGTTGGCAGAAGAAACTATGGAAGCACACAGGTTAGGGTGAATGTGAAAGTTTACATCCCTCCTTCCTCCCCCCAGAAAAATAATGCAATTACTGCAACAATTCAATTCAACAAATGTTTTAAAATGCCTTCTCTGTCCAAGGTATTGTGCTAGGCACTATAGATATAGAGAAAAAAACAAAATTATCTATGCCCCCAAAGGGTTTACACTCTATCAGATGAACATAAATATGTACAGAATTAAATATAGCACAAGGAAAATTGCCATGAGATAGCCCTGACAAGTGAAGGGATGAGGGAAGTCTCCCCAGAGGAAATGAAACCTCAACAGAGATCAAGAACTCAATCTCCAATCACTTCAATGCACATCAGGTACTCGGCACCTTCACCGTGGCCCATGCAGTTGGGAGGCCATTCAGCTATCTATGGGTGAAGCTCTTGATGGTGATTTGGATTTCTGACCAACAGAAACTTGAACGCAGAAGAACTTCTGGGAAAACACAGATCAGTTCCCCCATTCCTTGGGCCTTTGCCTGATTTACTCTCTGTGGGTTTTGCTTTCAGATAGCAACTATGAAGGCTCCAGGGTAGAAGCTGCCCCAGCTTCTCCATACACTGCAGCCTTCAGCAATTTGCTCCTTCTGGAAGAAACAGGAAGCCTCAGGGAAAAAGTAGAAGGAGGCTGGGGTTGGGAGGTTCCCCTGGGTCCAGACTGAGGGCTTGCTTCTTCACTCTCCCATAGGAGGCTAGGCCTTCCTCAAACCTGCCTCTGCTCAATCCTTTCACAGTCAGCTTCCTGGCTGCCCCTCAGGCATGTGTCATAGTTAGCAGCCTTTAGGAATGGGTTTCAGCTTATTTCCAGTGACAGGTTTAATTTTTAAAGTGTCCCTCACTACAGGCAGCATGTAGATGATTATATATCAGTCCTGAGGGACCTTTCTGAAAACAGCTTCTATCTGATATGCTCCCTAATTCACTTTTTGTAAAACCTTTAAATTGAACTTGAAAATAAGCCTGGTACAGGACTCAGAATGCTCAAAAGTTAATCATGCAGGTATCCCTTGCCCCGAATTAATATGTGGAACTTTGAATGACCAAAATTAATGAAGTAAGACATAAGAGTATCCTGAAGAAATGAGTCTTGAATGTGAGGGATTTTCAAGATGGAGGGCATGACCAACATGTTAAATGGTAATACCTTCTTGTGAGTGATGATATTGAAACCCAACTGTGTTAGCAGTGTGATTGGAAGCAAAAGGAGGAAATAAATATTGAGATGGGGCAGCTAGGTGGCAGTGAATAGAGCACTGGCCCTGGAGTCAGGAGGACATGAGTTCAAATCTAGCCTCAGACACTTAACACACCACCAAAAAAACCCCAAACTATCCATGTGATCTTGGGCAAGTCACTTAACCCCAATTGCCCTACCTTCCCCCTCCAAGAAAATAAAGAAAAGAAATATTGAGATGGAGAGTTCAAGTAATGTAATAAGTTCCTATGTCGATGGGAGGCAGGAAGTGTGATATAATGGGGAAGGGGAAATCAATTCAGGAGACTGCTGCCGAGTACAAGAAGCATTGAGAAGGGAAAATCAACTTCCATTTCCAGTAGATGTAGTTGTCTTTCAATTAACTTCAATTCAATTAGCATTTACTAAGGCTTAATTTTGCACCCAGATATAGAAGACACTGACCTGCATTGATAGGAGTGTCCTTTTTTTCCCTGGGAATTCCTCATGCAGATGAAATTATGTGTCCGGTCCCTAACCCCCATGTGCCCAGGCATGATTAGAACTGTGTTTTAGGAAGTTTCTTGAGAAGTTATATGCGACTTTGATTTGAGAGGAAACAGCCTGGAAGCAAGAAAACAGATTAGAAGATTATTACAATAATCCCAGTGACAGATGAGAACCTGAATTGGGGTAGTGATTGTATGAGTTTGAAAAAAAAAAGTATCAATACCAGAGATACCTCAGAGACTCTTGGTAACTGATTAGATATGGAGAAGAGGGGAAGGGGGAAACTGAGGGAGTTGGTTGAGCTTATATTTTTCAATGGGGGACTTTTACTATGGGGAACCCCTGCCCATGATTTCATAATAGGGATTTGCTCTTTGACAGAACATCTACATCTATTATGTAACCAACAGAATGTGATGCATGTATTCCATCTCTTCTCATTACTTTGGAGTGGTGTGTGTCTGTCTGTCTGTGACTGTGTCTGTATTTTCAGAGGAAATTAAAGAGTATTAGCTAAGCAAATATATATATATATATACCTTGATCTGATAAGATAGGATGGATTTGGGAGTGGTTCTGGGAAAGAAAGGCAATATGTTACAATGAAAAGCACTCTGGCTTTGGTATCAAGCTCTAGGTTTCAATTCTGGCTCTGCTACATACTAGATAGATAGCCTTGAAAGAGTCTCATAATTTCTCTGATCCTCAGTTTTTCCACTTGTAAAATGGAGAAAATAGCACTAGTCCTATGAACATCACAGGGAAGTGGTCAAGATCAAATGAATAATGGGAGGAAAATACTATATAATTCACATGACACAGTAGATAGAGTGCTGGATTTAGTGCCTATAAAGATCTGAGTTCAAATCTAGCCTTGGATGATTACTAGCTATGTAATCTTGAGCTAGTTATTTAACCTTAACCTCAGTTTCTTCATCTGTAAAATGGAGATAATAGTGACACTTATCTCACAGAGATGTTGTAAAGATCAAATGATTTAATACATGTAAAGCACTCTACAAACCTTAAGGCACCATATAAATATGAGCTATTATTATGTATTGTTATATAAAGATAAATCAGTGTCAAAGTTGGGTGGGGAAGGACTGGAAAGAAGATACTCAAGGGGAAAATATTAGGAAAGAGGTGCCTCTGTCTGACTCATCAACATGCTTTAACTATTTAAAAGTGAAAGTAGCTTTTCTTTTCTCTCTTTCTGATGTTTTGTTTGTTTGTTTGTGTTTTGCTTTTTTGCCTCCTAAACCTATGATCTAGGGGTGACTAGGTGGCACAGTGAATAGAGCACCAGCCTTCAAGTCAGGAAGACCTGAGTTCAAATCCGGCCTCAGACACTTATGACCTTGGGCAAGTCACTGTAGCAGCAAGCATCCCAGCGTCCCCAGGGTGGCTGCTCACACAGGTTCTTAGATCTGCTTTGATAAAGGAAAGCAACTCAAAATGGGTTAACAAGCTTACTTTAATCAGTCAAACATGTATCGTTTACCTAGTTCAGGGGAAAGAGGTCAGCACCCCGAACTTCAGAAAATACAGACAGAATTATCAAGACAGATCAAGTAGACAGATTTCAAACTGTCCAACCATTACATCCATACCCAATCAACATCTGGGTTTCAACCTCTGGGTTTCAAAGCCGGGGGGCTCTGGACAACGGCTTCCCAGAATCCAGATCAAATCACAGAACACTTCTCAAAGTGAGCCCCAAAACAAAGCCTCACATCAGGGCTTATATAGCCTTCTCCTGGCTCAGAGAATGTAACAACCTTATTGACCCACTGGCCAATCAAAAAGTATCTGCTGAAAAAACAAGCCTCCCACCCCAGGCTCCAGGTGCACTTTAGCCTGGGGCAGGGAAGATCTTTAAAATTTACATTCCCATTACAGTCACTTAACCCGAATTGCCCTACCTTCCCCCCTCCAAAAAGCAAAAAAACAAAAACAGCAACAATAACAATAACAAAAACCAAACCAAACCAAACCAAACAAAAAAACCTATGATCTGGAGGAGAAAAGACTGAGTTGCCCAATCAACTCTTTCCAGTCCATCCTATTTAAGAGCAAGAGAATTCCCCTACAAAGTGGTTTTGTAAAGTTTTCAGGCTGTACTCTAGGGTCGCTTAGGACCTGCCAGCCTTCTCATCATGGGCTTTGTACTTAAGTACTTCCTAATCTCACCCTGGTATTTCTCTCACATTGAAACCTGAGCATGGACATTTACAGTTCTGTACACACTAACATGTCCTCTGGCTACCTCTCACTCAGGGTCATGGGCATCAGGGGGAGTGTACCATTGAAATTCACAAGTGATACTCAGTTAGAGGATAGTACAAGACCAAAGTAGGCAGCTGGGCAGAGCACTGTACTTAAAGCCTAAAAGCCTGGGTTTTAGTATCAGCTCTGTCATTTACTGTCTCCATGGCCCTAGAGGAAAGTGTACTTCCTACCTCTCTGAGAAGCACATTACTCATCTGAAAGGGAATGAGAGGGTTAGTGAATTCAGTGATATAGGGAACTCCCCGATGAGGAAATTCCATTTATCAGTGCAGGCCAGTCAGCACCTTCTCCATATCTTATATAGTCTTAAAGACTTGTCAGTGTATACTGGGAAGTTATAAGACTTCCCAGAATCAGAGGTGGTGCTTGTGTCAACAAGTGGGACTTGAAACCAGTTCTTCCTGGCTTTGACATCATCTCTTTCTTCACTAAGCCATGCTGCCTCTTTGTAATGCCAAGCAAAGGCAAATTCCCAAGGTTCAAAATACCAGCATACCTGCTCTCCATTTTATTCAGTGCCAAATTAAGAACAGAGAAAATAAAAATATCATAATTCAAAATACAGCATTCATCAAATGTAATTAAATAATCTCTAAGTACTACTCCACCCCTGGACATTACATTCATTTAGTCAATCACAAAGTCCCTCTTCTAAATACTACTCCACCCCTAGCCAGTACATTCGTTTAGTCAATCACAAAGCACAAGAAAGTCAAAAGTTTCCCACCCTTGGATCACAACTGAATAGGCCATCTACCCTAGAGTTACAACAAGCTTAAGCACAGCATTTAATACCCAAAGAGAGGTCTTTTCTTCATCTTGACCTGAGGCAAGTTCTCAGCAATCTTTGTTCCTGGGGAGACAAAGCTTAGCAAGGCCACAAGACACATTGCCAGTGTCCTCATTAATTCATTCTCTGTCTGCAGAACAGTCCTAGAACCCCTGAAAACATTAGGAAAACCCTCTTCCAGGATTTCTGTAAACATACAACAAGAAAATCCTTCTTCAGGAACTCTGAACCAACAGCAAGGTTCCAGAACCTCTGCAACAACAGCACTGTCCTTCACCAGTGGACGAATCTGGCAAAACAACATCAAAACAGACAGACAAAGTAACAGCATAACAGCCATGTCTCCTCAGTCCTTGGCAGCTCTGGGTGGCAGCTCTCAAAAGTCCTGGGCAGTTCAAACTGGCCCTCAGCAATGCTCTCCTTCTCTCTGCCTCCACAGTGCTGCTTTCAAAAAATCTCTTCTGCCTCTCTCTCTGCTTGTGTCTCTCTAAATTCAGGTCACCAGCTCCTCCCAGTTGAGCCCTCTCTTTTCATGTCAACAAGTCCATCCCCCAAGTGGGATTCACAAGCTCTGGGTTTTAACACAATCAATCTGAAAACCAAGCTAACACAAGGGGATCTTTAAATTCCATTACTATTACACTCATAGATAAAGATAGTACCATTTAATGGCTACACAGGGTTAACATGAGCATCAGCTGAGGTAATGTATGTGGAAGAGCCACCATAATGTAAGATATCACTAGTCAACTGAGAGATTTCATGGTATAATGGGAAGAAAACTAGATCTGGAAGTCAGAAAACATGAGTTCATATCTCATCTCTGCCACTTACTACCTGAGGTGATCTCAAGCAAATCTCTTAACTACTCAAGTTTTCCCTAACTTTGAAGTCCAAAACACCCCACTCTAGCCACTACTTACCTATATGTGTTGTCTTTCCCTACTAAAATACAAGCTATTTGAAGTCAGGGACTATTTTCCTTGCTTATATTTGTACCCTCAGGGTTAAGGACAGTGCCTGGAACTTCATAAATGCTTAGTACTTAAGTGCCATTTAAGTACTAAGTACTTAATGACTTATTTAAGTACTTAGTACTCAATAAGTGACTTAATTATGTACCAAGTACTCAATAAAGATATTTAATCAATTCTTTTTCATTTACTCATCCTTTAGGCCTTAATTTCCTCATGTGTAAAATGAAGGGATTGGACTAGATGAGTTCCAATTATATATCTCTGATTCTATGAATTCCAAACCTTTATCTTAGATTTATGACTTCAATTACCACCACCAAAACCATTAGCAAGTCTATTTATAGACTAATGAGCTGTGATAGGGTCAGATTCAGTGTCCTGCCTCATCCCTTCCATATCTAAATGTATGTATCTTTTATATCTTACTGTCCTTCATATTCTACTATTGCGGTTGACTGTTTTGTGGGTGACAAGGTGTGGCTTAAAGGATGGAGATGAAACCAGAAGGAGCCCCCTGACTGTTCCATGACTCACTTCCCATACCATGTAGTACATTGGAATAATTCATGTAGGTTTGCTGCCACCTCCACTGCTGTGAATCCTGTCACCTATTCTTGCCTTCCCACCCACCTCATCCTTGGCACTGATCAGGGCCCTTCTCTCTTAAATTCTTCCTTCTAGTCTGACCTGTCTGCAAATCCTCCCCTACTCCATTGATGCCCTTTTATGGTGGGTCTCAGGGTGTCTTGGCACCATTTCTTCCAAACAGTAACAAATTCTAGAGCATGGGAGCCAGGGTTGGGGAGGGGGTGGTGGTAGAAGCAAAGGAAGTTAGATAATGCACAAAGTAAATTCTAGACCAGAGCCATTCCAAGTGGGCTGCCCAATTTGCCCCATGCTGTTCTGATGAGGCCTAACATTTGGCTAATTGAGTGAGTCTTTCCCATCCCTTGCACCAGTTTCTCTCCATGTATAATAGTTCTGTAGGCAAATAGTAGCCTGAGATCTATGGACAGGGAGTCCTTAAAAACCCATTGTGGGTGTATGAGTATAGAAGGTAAAATGTCATATTTTCTGCCCCTGAGTTTAAACCCTAAATTTCAAGTGGTAGGCTGGGCCAAGAGTGTGGGGGAAGGGCCCCTGGCAAGACCATAAATTATATACTTAATGCACTCTGTGTTTAGTGCCTTTTAGGCCAGGGTCCTTTAATGCTTTTTACGAATAATTAATGCCGACAACACCCCAGTGAGGTTGTCCAGGATTATTTATGATCATGGTTCACTGCCCCAAGGAGTCAACCAATGTTCTCCTGCTTAAAGCCCTGGGAGCTGGGCTTATCCAAAGGCACCAGAGCCTGCGGAGTGTCAGAATGAATGCTCAGGGCAGACATTCATTCATTCTCCATTCCTACCTAGTAACAATAACTCACATTCCTATAGTGTTTTAAGCTTTTAAAAAGTGTTTATCTCATAACCACCCCACAATACAGGTAGTACTGATAGTATTTTCCCTATTTTATAATTAAGCATACTGGGTTTCAGAACAGTTATTTGCCCAAGGTCACCTAGACAGTAAGTCAGAACCAGGATTCAAACTCAGGTCTCCAAACTCTAAGTCTAGTGGTTTTTCCACTCTCACCTTCTGCTTCTGACCCCGTGATGACTGGAGCCTCGATGCCTGGCAGCTATGTGGTACAATAGATAGAGTGGTGATCCTGGGGTCAGGAAGGGCTGAGGTACAATCCAATGACTAGTGTGAACCTGGGTAAACTTATCTGCCCCAGTTTTTTCAGCTATAAAGTGGGGATACCTCCCAGAGTTGTTGTGAGGATCAAATGAGATCATTTTTGTAAATCACTTAGGATAGTGCCTGATATATAGTAGGTGCTTAATAAATGCCTATTTCCATCCTACTCTCCTTCCTTCCATGGCTAAGAGAGGCCCAGTGAAGACTTTGGGGCCTTTTACAATCTACCTGTAGCACTGGAACTCACTT
Organism: Petaurus breviceps papuanus; assembly: GCF_028583685.1. Taxonomy (NCBI): domain Eukaryota; kingdom Metazoa; phylum Chordata; class Mammalia; order Diprotodontia; family Petauridae; genus Petaurus; species Petaurus breviceps. Next base: position 2,617,855 of record NW_027187251.1, read on the forward strand.
TCAACATTTGTTGGGGCCTTCTCCTTATTTATAAAAAAAAGTCCATAGTAACCTTAGAGGGATTAGCCAGAAGAAGGACCATCAGGGCAGAAACCTAATTTAATTTCTTTGATTCCCCAATCCTCACCGCCCCCCCATACTGGTCATTCCTTTATTCTGTTTCTTTAGCACAAATGTACTTAACTCCTACAGCATGCCTTTCCTATACATGTATTTCTAGGTTGCCAAATACATGTAAATCTGTGCATTTTTATATGTTATCCCTGTCTTTATTAGCCTGAGAACTCCCCAAGGCATAGGAACTGTGTCTGTCTCCCTCTGCTATTAGACTGTGAGATCCTCTCAAAGCAAGAACCCAGTTCTTTCCTCCCTGTGGTCTGTCAATTTTTAAAAAAATTTTTAAAATACACATTTTGATAACTGTATTTCAACGCGATTGATTTCTTTGTAATCATATGTATTTTTTTGTTCATTTAAAAGTGTGATTCAGAAAAGGGGGTCCGTTGGCTTTACCAGATTGCCAAGAGGGTCCATGACACCGAACAGTGAAGGACCCCTCAGTGTACTTCCCCAGTGCTCTGTATTGAGCTATATTAACAAACACTTGGCACAGATATTGATTGATTTCTCTTCGATTTCTCCCCATGTTAATTCCTGGCAGTGTTTAAAAAGTTGCTCAGTTTCTTTTTCTGCTGTAGTATGTCCTCCTCAGGTAGGACAACAATTCTCAAATTTTGTGGTCTCAGGACTCCTTTACACTCTTCAGTGCTGTCAAGGACCCCAAAGAGCTTTTGTTTATGAGGGCTATATCTTTTGATGTTTGTAATATTAGAAATAAAAACTTAAGTTTAAAATATGAACTAACTCATTATAAATTATCAATAATAAAACCATCATAAATAACATTTTCATGAAAAATATATTTCAAAGCAAAAAGCTAATGAGAAGAGTATCATTGGGTTTTTTTCAAATCTTTAATGTCTACCTTAATAGAAGAAAGCTGAATTCTCTTATCTGCTTCCACATTTAATTAGTTGTCATGTGTTGTTTTGACTAAAGTATAGGAAGTAAATATAGCTTCACACAGGTTGTTGTAAAAAAAAAAAAAGGAGGCACATTTTAATAGGAAAATAATGTCTTAGCATTATTATGAAAATAGTTTTGACTTCATAGATCCCATAAGGGGTTCTCAGGGACCTTATTGGATGCCTAAACCTCACTTTATGAACTGCTGAAGTAGGAGATTCTTCCTGTAGAGAAGAGGAGTCTTATAGGGTTCTGAGGAGGACAGGAAATCAGATTTCACTTTAGAGAAAAAAGAAATTTGGTGTAAATAACATCCTGGATTTTGGAAGATCCTTTCTTTAGAGACTTTTGAGGATAGAATAAGAAAAGAGAATAAATTATTGATACGTTTTGTTTTTACATCCTGTTCATTTTTTCTCCTTCCTGCTTTAAGGAGGGCCTTTTGGGTCTCACAGGACACACACTACAACGATCATGAGGATAGGCCTCAAGGGAAAGTTTTGAAAAGTCTAATCATCTCCTTCAAAAGTTCTCAAAGGATTTCTCTCTAGCTACTAATACTCTGCTTACACTCATTCATTCTTCAATATATTAATATACTTCTGCTCCCTCATAACCTCCTACTCTTTCTATCCCAGTGATTCTAAAACCCTTGCTGTCATTGTCCAAACCCCATTCCCTGTCCTTAGCTGCTCACTCCCATGCTCATATCGCCTTAACCATACCCCTGCAATGCCCCCTGTCCAGATCCATAGAAGGCCACTGTGCTCTCTGGAAAGTCTGCTCCATAATTTCCAAAATTGTTTTCATCTTAAACTTTTTCCTTTCTCACTCTGTCTATCTCTTTATAAGACCCAGTTTCCTCCTGTAATTTTTCATCCATGACTGCACTCCTTGGTAGTGTTATCACTTTCATTCATCTCCACTGATCATGGTGGAGTCATAACCCCGCTTGCTCCCAGTTGCTGCTACTATACTCTCCCTCTACCAACATCACTTCACCATCTTCCCTTCCTTTGAGGATCATGCAGTACAAATGTATCACCCAATCAATATTCTGATAACCATTATCTACAAACCCTCAGGACATTTTCCTTTCTCCTTCGATGAGTTCAGTGCCTGGATCTTAGTCTTTCTCTCCATCCCAACTCTTCCATTTCCTCTCAGCTACACATGGAAGTGGCCATACTCTAGATCTTTCCATCACCCAGAAATGTTCCAGTTGCATTTTCATGAACTTCAAAACTCTTTTATATGATCATAAGCTTTCATCATTCCATCTTTTCTTCTGCCTTACTGCCCCAGGATGTCAAAGTTTTCCATTTGCTGGAGATCTTCAAGCAAAGGCTGCCTAACCACATGGCATAAAAATCGTAGGGGGATTTTTATTCAGGTACAAATCAAACTAAACTTCTGAGGTCTCTCCAAAATCTAGGATCATTTTCTATCATGGAGCAGTAGGAATGATTATGTCAAGAAGCACTGGTAGAGAAACCAAAGAATGAGTGACAGAACCAAAATCTCTGAAGCTCGACAATTCCTCATCATGGTGCAGTGGATGGAACACTGGACTTGAAATCAGGAAGGGTCATCTTCATAAGGTTCCATCTGGCCTCAGATATTGATTAGCTGTGTGACCCTGGGCATATCACTTAACTTTGTTTGCCTCATTTCCTTACCTGTAAAATGAGCTGGAGAAGAAAATGGCAAAACATTTCCAGTATCTTTACCAAGAAAACCCCAAAATAGAATCACAGAATGTTAGACATGAATGAAACAACAGAACATGTTGTTCAACTGTTTCATATATTTTTTTGTGAAGAGGGAAGCTAAGACAGGTACCTAAATAAGGGAACGAAGAGAGAAGAGAAGAGAATAAGCATGTAAATAGTACCTACTATGTATCAGGCACTGTGTGAAGTGCTTTTTACAAATATCTCATCTGATCCTCACAAAAACCCTGTAAGGTAAGTACTATTTTATCCTAGTTTTACATTTGAGGAAACTAAGGCAAACAGAGGTTATGTGACTTGCCTAGAATCACACAGTTAGTAAGTGTCTGAGGCTAGATTTGCATTCTAGTCTTCCTGACTCCAGTCGTAGAATTCTATCCACTGTGCTACAAATAACTAGACACCATTTGAGAAGTATGAGATTGGGATAAAGTATATGAAATACTTGAGAAAAAAAAGTAACTTTCAGCTAGGAGAATCTAAGAAGACTTCTTGGAGGAAGAGCATTACTTGGGAGTCAGATTTGCATTCATGTCCTGGTATTAGCTATATAACCTTAGACCAATAACTTAATCTTTCTAACCCATAGTTTCTTTATCTACAACATTCAGAGTGTTCTAGAATCATAAATTTAGAACTGGAAGTAGCATTAGAATCCATTGAGTCCAGCCCCCTCATTTCATAGATGAGGAACTGAGGTACAGAAAGGTTAAACTCAGTAAATTTCAGATCCAGAATTAAAGCCTAGGGCCTTTGATTCCAAATCCAGAGCTCTTTCCCCTGTATTACCCAGGGTGAAATAGATGAGTTCTATGGTCCTAGTCAGCTCTGACATTCTATTCATTCTCTGCTTCTCTGCATTTTAGTTGTAACTTATCTGTAAATTAGGGATTAATTATACTTGCATTACTAACCTCACAGGGACCTCCTCATTAGGGAAGTACTTTATAAACCTTCATGTACTATTAAAATGTGAAGTACTGTCATGGCCATCACGATGATCATTGTCATCATATGAACAGATACCACCAGGATGAAATAGTACCCTCCAATCCCACCACTTCTCAGTTCTTTCCCAGGTCATCATCCTTAAACTGGTTCCATTGTCTTCCTTTCCTGATCACAACTCCTTGGCAAACCAGTTCTGCTAAATATAGGCTTTCAAGGATTTCTATCAGTGAACCTTCCTGACTTTCTTTTTCCCTTGAGTATTCTAGCTGGCACTCCCTAACCCAACCACACTATCTTCTTGCTGTTCCTCAAACACAATGTACCCTCTTTCATTAATGAATCTTTCATTAATAAAATAATCTTCATTAAAGAGAAGAACCTTCTCTTCCGTCTGCCAGTCCATACTGATCTTTCCATTTGTGAAATAAATCAAGGTCTCCCTCTTCAGGAAGTTCCAATTATCGTGTTTTATCTCCTGTCCTCCCAGGACTCTCTTGCTATCAATGTTTTCACCACATAAGTTTAAGTTGATAGAATGAAGGTCAATATAGCCAAAAGAAGAGTGGGTTTAGGACCAAAGCCTTGGTTTTGCCTCTTAAATAATTGTGTGACCCTGACCAAATTACCTACATCCTCTAGCTCTAAGTTACAGCCCCTTTGTTATAATGATGATCATGATGCTTATATTCCACTTGCCTCATAGGGTATATGTGAGGAAAATGCTTTGTAAATAGAATACAATTTACTGCTACTTCTACAGGCGTGGCCTTGGGCAAATCACTTAACATCTTTGGACCTCAGTTTCCTCATCTATAAATTAAGGTGATTGTACTAGATGGCCTCTAAGGCCCCCTCTGGCTCTAATCATGATCCCATGATTCTCCTACTAAGTCTCCACGATAATCTGGACATGCTATTGCTCCCTCAGGCCTCTGGTCCCTGGTTCCTGCTCTGTAAAATGAGAGACCTGGAATCAACAGTCTCTTTCAAACAGAAAATTGAGAATTTTCTTAATTCTAGTACCATGATTTCATCTGTGTCCAACTGCCTCGACCCTCCTTGAGAACACAACAGGGATGGGGAGATCAATATGTAGTCTAGGAGGTACCTAGCCCATATAAGTATCAGAGATATTCCCATATCACCTCTTATTGACTGGGGCTTTGACCTCTTTATTTTTACTTCCTCTGTGAAAATAACAACATAATAGCAACTTGTAAACAGATAGGGAAAATTGTATATGAAACTTGAGAGATTTTTAAATACAACAAAAATTACCCAATTGTTTTGCCATAACTTTATTTTTCAAGATTGGGGGATTAAGAGTAAAAAAGGGGTACTGTTCTTGGAATTTTTCCTGAGTGCAATAATACTTAATTATAATTCTCTCAGGAACCATGTCTAATCTTCTCTCTGTGCCCCCAAACACCATTCAGGGCCCAGTGTGGGTGCTAAAAACCTACATGTAGAGTGAGTTAAAGGTTTAAATGTAGCCTGCAGGGAAGCTGGGGGAATGGACTGGAATAATTTATTCATTTAGCAAACATTTAGTTCATAATAATAATAATAGCTGACATTTCTATAGCACATTTAAGATTGTGAAACACTTCTCTCACAATAACTTTTTGAGGTTATGCAGGGCCAGGATTGTCATTTGCATTTTACCAGTGAGGAAACTAAAGTTTGGAGGAGTTAAAATGTCTTGTCCACAGTCATAGTGAGGGAATGTTGGAGTCAAGATTTGAATTCAACACCAGCTATAGTAGAGACCCTAAGTCTTTATTTTGAGTATAAAAAAAACAAAGAAGATGCAGTCTTTGAATTTAAACAACTTGATGTTTAATAGGGAAACATATATATAGAAACACATACTTATATATACACACCAATATAGTGCCTGGGTCCACCCCCCTCCCCCGTTCATGTGAATCTTTAGAAAAGGAACCCCAGGGGGCGACCAGGTAGCATGGCGAGTAAGAGCACCGGCCTCAGTGTTGGGATGACCTGGGGATTGAGTCCAGGCTTAGACACTTAACACCACACCCAGAAACACCTAGCTGTCTAACCTTGAGCAAGTTACTTAACCCCAATTGCTTAAAAAAAAAAAAGGAACCCCAGGGTCAAGACATTCACTGAAAACCATAGCATATGAGCCCCTACTGATTTGTTTACTTATACCTATAAGTCACACATTCATTCAAAAACATTTAACCAAGAAGTATAATAAATAGACCGTTAAAGATTCCCCAACAGGTAAATATAGGATATTGTCTTTCAGTGCTGTTCTTCCTGGTACCAACCCATTTTGTGTTGGGGATCCCTTTTTGGCTGACCTTATGAATTAAGTACTGGCTCTAACCTAGGGCAAGAGGTGTTTGGAAGGAGAGAGAAGCAGGTGGGACTGGGAGTGGTTTTTTCAGCCCACTATTTCCTGTTGTCCTTCATTGGACTATGGCACTTAGCAACAATTAGCTTGGCAACCACTTTGCCCAGGTGGTGGAAGGATTTAGTAATTCTGATTTCTGGCACTTTTGAACAGCCTTTCTGAAACTGCCTTAAAACTATGGTACAATTTCATATGGCACAAAGGAGGAAACATGGAGAATTCATTTTCTGTCTAGGGTTCCCTCTATTTTAATATATTGTCTAATTCTTGGGTATCTCAAATATGCATTGAACCAAATAGCACCAGAACAGAAACCCTGGCAAAAAGAAAACTTCAAAAATAATGACACTTTCGGTCTCTTCACCTGCTGCTCATTCCTTCCCTCTCAGATTACATTCCATATATACAGTGTGCATATGTACACAAACACACATCTATTACATATATGTATATATACATGCACACATGAATAGTATATATAAACTTATATATTAATATGTTGCTACATATATGTTTATATATTACTTATGTGGGTGTGTATATGAATATATTATATACCTAGTTATTTACATATTGTCTCCCTCATTCGATTTTGAGAGTTGTGTTGTCTTCTTTCTTTGTATCTTTAGCATCCAGCACAGTGTCTAGTAAATAATAAGTACTTGACTAACTGGGTTGGGAGCCTCTCTACTGGTCAGCATCCACTCTCAAGTTGTAACTCCTTCCTGAAGCCTGCTGTGATATGTTCAGCTCAAAGCTGTGTTATGTTCCCCAGTTCTATCCTGATTATGCTCCTGGCTCACCCCCACCTTTCTTCACACTATTCCCATCAGCTAAGATGTCCCCTGTGGATACATATTCCTCCCCTACTGCAAAGAATGGTTCAGAATTCATTAACACTAGGAAATCTTCCTTAATCAATTCCATCCCTTCTGATGACTCCTTTATTCTACATCTTCTCCTTTTCATCTAGGCCACTAGTGTTTCTGGATAATTTATAAATTTATTTAGCAAGTATTTCTTAAGCACCTCCTACGTACTGAGAACTGCTACTGAGGACCAAAACAAAAACAAAAAACTCCGACCTTGCCTTCCAGAACTTCAGTTACCTGATGAATAAATACAAAAGATATACAAAGTATAAGTACAGAACTTCATTTACATTGAGAAGTAGATATAAAAGATATACAAAGTATCAGTATAGGATTTAATTTACATGGGGGACTAGATACAAAAGATATACAAAGTATAAGTATAGAACTTCATTTATACTAAGTAAATACAAAAGATATACAAAGTATAATTACATGCAAATATAATGCATAAGTATTTAAATACATGCGACTTAAGGGTCTCTACTAATTGGAGGTGGTTGAGGATGGAGGGAAGAAGGAGAGAAATCAGGAGAAACCTCTGGTAGGAGATAAGGTAATTAAGCTAAGCTTTTGAAAGATGCTGGAGATTCTATGAGGTACAGATCATAAGTGAGTGCATTCCAGGCATTTGGGGAAGCCTATACAAAGATCTGAAAAGCCATGTGCTGAAAATAGCAAGCAGGCCCATTTGGCTGGAATGTAGAATTCATGAAGGAGGATAATATGCAATATACTTGGAAAAAGTAGCAAAGAACCAGATTGTGAAGGGCTTTGAAAGCCTAAGAGAACTGATATGATGCAATGAAAAATCACAGTTTTGATCCCAGCGTGAACTACTTAGCTTTATTCTATCCCAATGATGCCCTTTAAATGTGGGCAGCTGCCCAAAGTGACCCTTGGTCATGAAAAGACTATACATAAATCCCAACAAGTGCCCTATTGATGGTGGCTCTGACCTGTGATTGTCATTATTAGTGTTGCTATTGTTGTTGGGACTATTAATAATGACTATTATATACATGCCATACTCTAGATTGCAAAAGTCAGCTAGATGGTTGAGTGGATAGAGTTCTGGGCCTGGGGACAGGAAAGCTTATCTTCCTGAATTCAAAACTGGCCTCAGACACTTACTAACTGTGTGACCCTGGCAAGTCTCTCAATCCTGTTTGTCTCAATTTTCTCTTCTCTAAAATGAGCTGGAGAAGGAAATTGTAAACCATTCCAGTATCTTTCCTAAGAAAATCTCAAATGGGGTCATGAAGATTTGGATCCAACTAAAATTACTTAATGACAAAATGGATTACAGAGTTTTTCACATACTTTATCTCATTTTATCCTCACTTTAACACAAAGAAGAGACAGATCACAAATGTTAGAATCCTCATTTTACACATAGGGAAGCATTGTGAGTAAAGGGAATTGCTGAAATAATAATAATTTATATAGCATGTGAAGATTTTCAGAATGATTTTCTCACAGCAATCCAGTGAATTATTGTGAATCTAATCCAGTGGAAACGTTACTTCCATACTTAAAGGAGATATACATTTCATTAGTATGGACACTCCAACTACTGGTGCAAATTGTAACCCCTTTACCTAAGTACATAGTCTTAGATAGTTTCTGTGGCCCCAAAATAGTCACCCTATGATTGACTTGTTGATGAGCCTCTCCAAATCAATAGCATTATCCCTATTTTTTTTTCAGATGAGGAATTGGGAGGAGTTGGGAGTTTAAGTGACTTGCCCATGGTTACATAGCAAGTCTTCACATAGCATCAGAGTTGAAATTTGAAGCCAAATCTTCTAACTCCAAGTCCACTGCCCTTTCCATTATACCATACCACCTAGTCACACTGACCATAAGTGATTGAACAGGAAGCTTCCTAATTTCTAATGATAAAACCAGAGCTCCTTTGTCTGGAATGCACTCCCTCCTAACTTCTACCTTTGTGAATCCTAAGATTCTCTTAGAGAACTTCTCAGCTGTCATACCCATGGAAGACCTTCCTTGATCCCTCTACCAAACCCTTGTTAATTTTCTTCCCCTTTTGAAATTACTTTGATTGGTGTGCTTACAGAAGCATGTTTCTAATTGTCTATAGAGTATGTGTCTCGAGGTCAAGGCCTAATTTGTTTTTGTAATTACATCTCCCAAACCTAGCACAGTACACATTTTTAATTAATAAGTGTATGTTGAATTAAAATAATGATTATCAAAATTATACTGTGCCTTTTTGCTCTATGACCCTTTAAGAAATGGTTATTGAGGCTCTCTTAAGGATGCAGCACTCCACTAAATACCATTTTATTTCCTGAATTGATTTTTTTTAAACATTTGATTTTAAAACTTTTCATTCCAGATTCTTTCCCTTCTTCCCTCATCACCCACCCTTACTGGGAAGATAAGCAATTCAATATAGGTCGTACATGTGTAGTTACACAAAACATTTCCATTGTGAAAGACTGACTATATTTCCCTCCATCCTATCCCACCCCACACTTGTTCTATTTTCTACTTTGACCCTGTCCCTTTTCAAAAGTGTGTGATAATAACTACCCTCTCTGCCCAATCTGCCCTCCCATCTATCATCCCCTGTCTTATCCCCTTCCCCTCTACTTCCCTGTAGGGTAAGATACCCAATTTAGTGGGTATGTTATTCTCTCCTTAAGCCAAATTCAATGAGAGTAATGTTGACCCATTCCCTTTCACCTTCCTGTTCTTCCCCTCCATTGTAACAGTTTTCCTTTGCCTCTTTTACATGAGATAATTTACCCTATTCTATCTCTCCTTATCTCCTGTCATTATATTCTTCTCTCACCTCTTAATTTTATTTTTTAGATATCATCCCTTCCTATTCAATTGATCCTGTGCCCTCTATGTATACATGTACATATATACACATACTCACATATGTATTCATACACACACATACCCTCCTATATAGACATATATGTGTGTATACATTATATATATATATGCATTTATATTTCCTTCAACTATCCTCATACTGAGAAAAGTTTCATAAGTTACAATAATTATTTCTCCATACAGGAATATAAATAGTTCAACTTTGATAAGTTCCTTATGATTTCTTTTCCCTGTTTACCTTCTCATTCTTCTCTTGCTTCTTGTGTTTGAATGCCAAATTTTCTATTCAACTCTGTTTTTTTCTTTTTCTTTTTGGAGGGGAGAAGGTAGGGCAATGGGGGTTAAGTTACTTGCTCAAGGTCACATAGCTAGTTTTGTGTCAGGTGTCTGAGGCTGGATTTGAACTCAGGTCCTCCTGATTCCAGGTCTCATGCTCTATTCACTGTGCCACATAGCTACCCCTACTCTGGTTTTTTCATCTAGAATTCTTGAAAGTCCTATATTTCACTGAATGACCATATTTTACCCTGAAACATTATCCTCAGTTTTGCTCAGTAGGTGAGTGTCTTGATTTTAATCCTAGCTCCTTTGACCTCTGGAATATCATATTCTAAGCCCTTTTATCCCTTAATGTAGAAGCTGCTAGATCTTGTATTATCCTGATTGTGTTTCCACAATATTCAAATTGTTTTTTCTTGGCTGCTTATAATATTTTCTCCTTGACCTGGGAACTCTGGAACCTGGCTATAATATTCCTAGGAATTTTCTTTTGGGGATCTTTTCTAAGAGCTTATTGGTGAACTCTTTCAATTTCTATTTTGCCCTCTGGTTCTAAAATACCAGGGCAATTTTCCTTGAGAATTTCTTGAAGGATGTTTTCTAGGTTTTTTTTTATCATGGATTTCATGTAGTCCAATAATTTTAAAATTATCTCTCCTGTATCTATTTTCCAGGTCACTGGTTTTTCCAATGAGATATTTCACATTGCCTTCTATTTTTCCATTTGTTTGGATCTGTTTAATAGTATCTTGATTTCTCATAAAGTCATTAGCTTCCATTTCCTCCAATCTAATTCTGAAGGAATTATTTTCTTCAGTGAGCTTTTGAAATTCCTTTTCTATCTGGCAAATTTGGCTTTTTAAGGCATTCTTCTCCTCATTGGCTTTTTGGACTGCTTTTGCCATTTAAGTTAGTCTATTTTTTAAGGTGTTATTTTCTTCAGTCAGGTTGTTGACTCACTTTTCATGATTTTCTTGCATCATTCTCATTTATCTTCCCAATTTTTCCTCCATTTATCCTACTTGATTTTCAAAATCCTTCTTGAGCTCCTCTGTGGCCTGTAACCAGTTCATATTTTTCTTGGAAGCTTTTGATGCAGGAGTTGTCATGCAAGAGTGTCTTACTCCCATTCCGTGCTTTGATCCTTTTTTGTCCCAAAAAAAGGAATCTAAGGTTTGACTGCTGTGCTTGCTTTGCTTCCTCTGTTTGTTGATGTTGCCAGTCAATTACTTGACTTTTGAGCTCTTTGCCACAGTAGAACTCAGCTTCCAGAGGGGAGATCTTTGTCCCAAATTTCTGGGGTTTTCGCAGCTGCCAAAGCCAGTGTTGGGTGCCCTCTCTGCAGCCCCCACAGGCTCTGGCCCACTGGCCACACACCCCAGGACCTCCACCCAAGATAGTGATCAAGATCCAAGCAGGTTAAAGTGAGAGTGATAACCCTCTACATGGTCACTTGGTCCCCCTACAAACTGCAGGCCAGGAGCTCTGAAGCAGCCATGTGGTGGCACCTGCACCTCCATCAATTCTTGCCCCAGGGGGCAGGGGATGGACTGGGCTCTTCTGTCTCCTCCCCCCCCCCCCCCAGTTCCAACAGAGTTCCACACTGACCTTTTACTTGCTCCTTGGCATTTATGGGTTGATAAGTCTGGAAACTGCCACAGCTGCTGGTGCTTCACTCTCCTGAAGTCTGCTCTAGCCATTGATGGTTGGGGTTGCCCTGGGGCTAAAACCACAGATTCACTTGGGACTGGGCTTTGCTGCCAGCATGCTGTGACTGACCCTTCCTATAGGCCTGCTGGACTGCCTTCAGTGGGAGATTTGTTTCTCTCTGTCACTTTGTGGGTTTTGTAGCTCTAAAATTTGTTGAGAGTAATATTTTATAGGTATTTGAGGTGGTATAGGGGGAACTCATGGAGTTTTCCTGCTTCTATTATGCCGTCTTGGCTCCACCACTCTCCTGGATTGATATTAAGCACTCTCAGGTTAGAACTGTGTCAATACATACATGCTAACTATTTTTCTTTCACTTCCTAGTTTTAAAATTGGCTACCTGTCAGAAACATAAGCTATGGTTTGGTACATGTGACAGTCTTACTAGAAGAACATGGTATATAGAATGATGTGGAGTGGGAGATCTGAAGGATGAGGAAAATGAATAACCAAACATTCCTGCTCTACCTTCCTTGAAGTATCAGTAGCAGCTTTGCTACAGAGAATTTTGAAACTCTTTAGTCAGATCCTGACCCAGAACTTGGCATGTTGGATCTTGTTGGCCCCTGTACTTTCCAACACACACTGTTTTTACCTCACCAGGCTGAGGAGCACCTCATTAACTATTCCCTTACTTGGACAAATGCCTTTCAATAGTGTGGAATTAGTCTAATAGAGCATCCACAGAATAGAGCTGGTGTGATAATTGGACCTGCCAGACTGGGAATCTCCTATGGACAAATCTACCTTATTTATTTGATTCTGTAGCTTTGTGGCCTAGGAAAAGTCATATAACTTCTCTTAGTTTCAATTTCTTCATCCAAAAAATGATAATAATAATAATCAAATTAAATACTTCCCAGGTTGTAAACAAAGTGCTTTTGGTCCCAGAAAGTGTTTCTAAAATGAGAGGTGATAATAATAATAAATTACATATCTCTGCCTTGGATAGAAAATTATGAATGTGCTTTCCTTTGGACAGAGGCTACTGAAGCATCTTAGTTGGTATAGTTGGCCATACTCTGGTCTCAGAGTAAGGAAGACCTGAGTTCCAATCCTTCCTTAAGGACTTGTTACCTGTGTGATCCTGGGGAAGTTGCTTAACCTTCTTCAGATTCAGTTTCTCATCTGTAAAATGGGGATAATAATAGTACCTACCTCACAAATGCGTGGTGAGGATCAAATAAATGGTGTGTATGAAATATTTTGCAAATCTTGAAGCACTCTATAAATGCTAGTCATTCTCATCAGTACGTGGTATGATTTAGAAGCATTTTTGATGTTGAAAACTAGTAAAATTTCACTAGGTCAAATTCATCAGTAGAGCACACTGTATGAATTAGTGGAAAGTAAAAATTATATAATTTTTTTAAAAAAAAGAATTGTAGTTGTTTCTCTTTTAAGTCCAAGCTATAAATGGAAGATAAGCAAATATTGCTCCAAAGTAGTTCTTAGAGACTTTTTGTTTAATTGGACAAAAAGAATGATTTGTGATTACTGTCTTTTTTAATTTATTTTTTATTTTTTTTTAAGCAATCAGGGTTAAGTAACTTGCTCAAGGTTACATGGCCAGTTATTTCTGGGTGTGGTGCTGAGTATCTGAGCCCAGGATTTGATCTCCAGGTCCTCTCAACACTGGGGCCTGTGCTCTTACTTGCTGAGCCACCTGGCCGCCCCTTTGTGATTACTGTCTTATTGAGACTCATATATTCTTTTAAGTAGTTTGTACCTTTGCTTTATTAATCTTCTTTACAATATGTGTAACAAAGTTATATGCAAGAAAGTAGATTTGGAACCATATGACATGAGTCTGAGTGTCCACTGCCAACTAGGTAGGTGATATTGGGCAGTTTATTTTTATCGTGTTAGTATAGTTTCTTCTTCTCATTCCTGAAATGCACTCCCTCCTCACCTGCAGATCCTGCTCTTCCCTTTTTTCCACTTAAGTTTTTTATTAAACATGTTAAAACCTTGGAATCACTGTTTATTTCTGTCCTGCCTCCACAATGGGGCAGATGGAAATTGGGGGAAAGGTAAGGAACTACTTCCAGGAGGTCAAAGGGAGGGTATACCAACAGGGAGGTTAGGCAGATCCCAAGGATAGTTTTCATACAGGGTAATCAACTGGGAATTACCTCAAGACTTCAGGAAGCCCTCACTGCTTCTCTTTCATTCCTGCCCCTCAATATCTTTTCACCCTCAGTCTGTCCCAGTCCCAGTTTTTCTGCCTGCCCCTCATCTTTAAACTTCTCAAACTCCTTTCTCATTTCCCTGGCCTTAGAAGAATGGTAAGGTAGGAGATGTAGTGAGAAACAGAAGAAAATTCTTTGCCTCTGCTATTCCCAATCTTCCTCCCCTGAAATTTGAATCTCCTCACTATGCACTATTGTGAGAAACTGTTTAGTTTGAAGTGTGGAAAAGGGAGGCTCCCGTAACTGCTGTGGCTCAGCTCAAAGACAGCATTATGATAATACATGATACCTAAATTCTAAGCTTAGCATGTGATAGAAAGGAAAAGTGTCCCCATCTGCCCCAAAACACCCTTCTCCGAAGCCCTTGCTCTGTTACAATTGCCCAAAGGTCTCTCACCTCTTGCTCTGCCTCCATGTGAGCCCCTGCTAGTCCCTGGCATGAGACCTTGTACAGCTCAAGCATCCTCTTCACAAAGCCTCTCCTGCCCCTCCCAACTGCTCATTCCCTCCCTCTTTAACTTCCTTATACTTATTCGTATTTATTCTCAGTAGAGAGAGGGAGCAGGGCTCCTTGTTATCTCCACATTTGAATGTTATTTCAACTCATGAGAATAGGGATTGTTTCCTTCTTTGGATTTACGTATTCGGTGCCTAGCACAGTGGCTGGCATGAGTAGTTGCTTTCAAAATGACTGTTGATTGATTCAGTCCACAGTTATTGTGTCCAGTAGGTGCAAGACTGTAGGGATAGAAAGATAGAAATGACAATCCTGAATTCTAATCTTACTGCCTGCTTCGCAGTGACATAAAAATGCGTGGAAAGAGAATTAATGACATTTTATTAAACTTCTCCTTTCTCTTAGAATTGAACTATTCCTAAGTGACTTCTCTCTTCCCCTTGAATGGGGACATGTCTACACTTTCCTGTATACCCCACAATACACAGTGCCTAGAAGTATTGTTGCATAGTGGATAGAATGCTGGACTTAGAGTCAAGTGTGGTCCTTGACTAATTATGGTCCTGGGAATATCAGCCACCTTCTCCTAGCCTGACTTTCCTTGTCTATACAATGGGGATATACTACCTGCCTCATGGAGTTATTGTGAGGATCAAGTGAGGAAGTTCATATAAAGTGTTTTGTACGCCTTTATGTGCCAACATAAGCAAGAATTATTATTATCATTTCTGTTTCATGGCTGTACACACAGGAAGAAACTCAGGTCATATTGTTGACTAGCTACCAAATTCAGACTTAAAGAAAAGGTTCTATGATAGCATATTTAGACTATATTAACCTAGGACACTGTGGTATAATGGATAAGAAGCTGGCCTTGAAGTTAAGGTGACATGGATTCATATCCTGTCCCTGAACCCTTCTGGCTGAATGACTATGGGCAATTCTTCCGAGTGTTCCAGGCAACTTCCTGATCTGCATGGGTAGAAGGAGATTGATTGCATGCTGGAATCTCCCTAAATCATTGAAATCTTTGGTCTAGATTAGCCCATCCCCCCCCCCCCCATCATAAAACCTGAGATGAAGTAGGAGAGGCAAATAGTGACTAAGACTTGTGCCTTATTGAGTATTAAAGCTTGGCACCACATGGCAAGTAATTCTTTAGCCCATTCATCACAGTAGACTTATTTATTAATGACAAGACAAAGACTAGCTGTGGGTACTGTTGACTGCCCAAACCTAGTCATGAAAAATTTTCCATTGTAGCACTTTTGCCCTGAGAGGTTGGGCTGTGTAAAGTAAATGCCTAAATAGGGTTGCTGATGTTTCTCTGAGGTAATGTTGCCTTTTCTCCAAGGAGAAGCTAAGGAGTCATTAAGAGCAGTATTTGCCAGCTTTGGAGAAGTGCACTGTCCACAAAAGCCTTTTAACTTAGCTGATTTCTCTATTCTTTACCCTTCACTCAAAGCGTGTCTTGATAAGTCTTCCAGATTCAGAGGGGGAAGCTGAAGTAGGTGGGTAGTGGTAGTAATGCCAGGTAAAAGAGAGTATCTGTGAATCATTTAAAACACCACAGGGAGTTCAGAAAGGGGCACAGGCATGCAGGGTAGTTTTCTTATGGCCATGTTAAATTTAATGAGCTTTTAAAAAGTATACGCAGCAGAAGTTTACAGTTTCATATACTATCGTCTGTTCTTTGTGTATAGAAATGTTCATGTTTGTTGAAGTTGGCTAAATTTATAATAAAAAAATAAATTTATATTCCAAGAAAGAAAAGAAAAACTAGCTGAGCTAAACAACCAATAACTGAGGAGAGCAGTGGATATCTGTTATAAAAACCCCAGCTGGTATAATAATGTTGTAGCCAAGCTGCCCAGGTCTCCTTCTCTTGGACCAACCAGCTCCGTGAACAGAGTCAGAATTTGCAATGGGAGCCCCATATTAAGCCACTGAATTTGTGATCTAGACAAAAACAAAATGTAAAGACCTGTCACTGTAGTGTTTGGAATGTTTGATTTGGGCTGGTCTCAGAAATAAATGAAAAGTAACCACAGAGCCAGGATATAACCAATCCTGCCTTGGGTGGGAGCTAAGACTAGATTTTCTCCAAGGCCTCTTCTAATTCCCCTGATTCCTATTTATTTTGGATATAGGATTTCTAGAACTAAGAGGAAGTTGGGTGCCAAAGCAGATAGAATGCCACGCTTAGAGTCAGGAAGATCTGAGTTCAATTCCTATCTCAGATGCATGTGTGACCTGGTCAAGTCACAATTGTTTATCCTAAAGTTAACAACCCACCCCCCAAATGAAAATGTAAAACTCTAAGACTGTAAGTTTCAGAGAAGGCACCAATCTACATTGACAGAGAGAACTCCCTACCAGAGTCTCTTGACCTGGTATCCATGAACTTAAAAAAATTTTTTTTATAACTACCTCAACATAATTGGTTTGCAATCCTATATATTTTCTTTGGGGCATTTAAAATATGATTCTGAGAAGGAGTCCAAGCTAAGGGTTTACTAGGTTTGTGTCCATGACACAAAAAGTCCAGATGAAATCACAGGACCAGTCAAAAATAAATTAAAAGGTTACACGTGCCCTTCCCTACAACAACAAAATTATAAAGGGATCCTATTTCAGGGCCCCAAACTTGCTTGTCTCTTAGCTTGGGCTCTGTTAGTACCATTATACAATAATGATAAATACTCCCACTGTATTCCCTCTGGTTGGCAGCACAGTTATACACCCATAAGTCCAGCTATGGATGGATATTCAGAAGACTTCTTTCCCTCAAATGAATGGAGAGAGGACTGAGAAAAGGTCCTTTGTTTCTACATCAGTCCCACAGGGATAAATATCTGGCCCAAACACAAGAGTTCACCCCAAAGGTAAGCAGTCCTAGCACTTGAGGCAGTTTGGCTTTTCAGGGAAGTTGCTGTGGCTTCCACCCTCAGTTTCACTCCTGGGTATCCTGAGTGACTTTAATTCTGCACAGCTCCCTCCACTAATTAAACACCACGTGATAAGCTGGATGGAAAATAATCACAGCAACTGGCTGACACCTACTGGCAGAAGTAGCTCCTGGGGATGGGAGGTGGGTGTTCCTGGTCTTCCCTCCTTCTCTCCATCATTGCTCCATACCTTGACTCCATTGAGAAGGTTCCTTTTTCCTCTTGAAGGCTGTGGCACATCATGTCCTCAGGCCCTTTTTCTATATTTTTAATTTACTACATGATTCATTTACCAACTTCCCTCTTTGTCCTATCCCCACTCATTTTTTTTTCTGGGAACTTTCATTTTTATCTTCTTTCTTTTCATCCCTTCTTGCTGGAGTCTAGTTTCTGGACCCATTATTTATGTTGAAGATGCTTTAAAGCCTTCTCTTTGTCACTTTCCTCCCAACACACACATACAGTAAGCTTATCTTTTTAAAAATCTGTTTTTATAACTTTAATCTCCAAGCCTTATTGCTATTGCTCTGTATGAGACATCTAGCTGGTTAATTAGATCATCTTCCAGGTAGGCTTGACCTTCCAGACAGATACTCCATGGACACTCATCTCTCAATGAGATTCTGAACTGGTTGTGCCCCTCCAGACATAAACTTTTTCCCTGGCTGGCCTTTAGGGAGTGCCTGGGGATGACAGATGCAGACCCCCCCCCCATGTGAGCTCTCTCAGTTTAGTTTTATTCACTGCACATTTACTAAGCATTGAATGTACATTAAACTCAGTAGAAGATAGAGAAGGAAATGCATGGCTTCAAAGAAGTTACAGTGTGATGGGAGACAAATGATCAGTCAGACAGTTTCCCTAACATTGTTGAGTGTGCTAAGTTGTAGTGGATAAGACAAGAAAGAAGAATTTAGTGCTAGATAGGTCAGAGAAAGTCAGGGTCACACATCTTATCAGATATCCCAATAATAGTTGCAGTGGTTGGAGCAGTTGTTAGAACTGGGCTTGGAATCAGAAAGACTCATCTTCATGAGTTCAAATCCAGCCTCAGATACTTGCTAGCTGTGTGACCCTGGACAAGTCACATAACCCTATATGCCTCAGTTTCCTCATCTGTAAAATGAGCTGGAGAAGGGGATAACAAACCACTCCAGTATCTTTGCCAAGAAACCTTGTCCTGTGCCCCCGAAGGGGTCATAATGAATAATAGCTGACCTTTAAAGAGGGCTTCAAGGTTTACAAATCACTTTATAAATATTATCTTTTTCAGGACCACATGGACTCCACTGCCCATGAGTTTTCTTTTTTTAACTTTTAAAAATATGTTTTATTTATTTCATTATTTCCCAATAACATGTAAAAAAATCTTAACATTCATTTTTTTATACACATTTGTTTTTAAAACTTCGAGTTCCAAATTCTTTCCCTTCTTCCCTCCTCGCCCACCTCCACTGGGAAGATAAGCAATTCAATATAGGTTGTACATGTGTAGTTACGCAAAACATTTCCATAGTAGTTATACTGTGAAAGTCTAAATATATTTCCCTCCACCCTATACCACCCCTCACTTATTCTATTTTCTCCTTTGACCCTGTCCCTTTTCAAAAGTGTTTGCTTCTAACTACCCTCTCCTCCAATCTGCCCTCTCTTCTATCATCCCCCCCCTTATCTCCTTCCCCCTACTTTCCTATAGGGTAAGATACCCAATTGAATGTGTATGTTATTCCCTCCGTAAACCAAATTCAATGAGAGTAAGGTTGTCCCATTCTCTTTTACCTTCCTGCTCTTCCCCTCCATTGTAACAGTCTTCTCTTGCCTCTTTTATATGAGATAATTTATCCTAATCTATCTCTCCCCTTTTCCTCCCAATATATTCCTCTCTCCCTCTTAATTTTATTTTTTAGATATCGTCCCTTCATATTCAATTGGTCCTGTGCTGTCTGCCTATGTATACATGTACATTCACATGCACACCCTCACATATATATTTATGCACACCTATACCCTCCTATACATATATATATATACATATATATTCCTTTCAACTGTCCTTATACTGAGAAAAGTCTTATGAGTTACAATTATCATTTTTCCGTGTAGGGATGTAGTAAGTTCCTTATGATTTATTTTCCCTGTTTACCTTCTCATGCTTCTTGTATTTGAAAGTAAAATTTTCTGTTCAGCTCTGATTTTTTCATCAAGAATGCTTGAAGATCCTCTATTTCATTGAATGACCATATTGTGCCCTGAAGCATTATACTCAGTTTTGCTGGGTAGGTGATTCTTGGTTTTAGTCCTCGCTCTTTTGACCTCCAAAATATCCTATTCCAAGCCCTTTGATCCTTTAGTGTAGAAGCTGCTAGGTCTTGTGTCATCTTGATTGTGATTCCACAGCACTCAAATTGTTTCTTCCTGACTGCTTGCAGTATTTTCTCCTTGACCTGGGAACTCTGGAATTTGCTATAGTATTCCTAAGAGTTTTCTTTTTTGGGATCTTTTTCAAGAGGCGATCAGTGAGTTCTTTCAATTTCTATTTTGCCCTCTAATTCTAGAATATCAGGGAAATTTTGCTGGACAATTTCTTGAAAGATGGTGTCTGGGGTGGCTAGGTTTTGCAGTGAACACAGCACTGGCCCTGGAGTCAGGAGAACTGAGTTCAAATCTAGCCTCAGACACTTAACACAAAAACTAGCCATGTGACCTTGGGCAAATCACTTAATCCCAACTTCCCTCCAAAAAGCAAGCGAGAGAGAGAGAGAGAGAGAGAGAGAGAGAGAGAGAGAGAGAGAGAAAGGTGATGTCTAGGCTCTTTTTTTGATCATGGGTTTCAGGTAGTCCAATAATTTTAAAACTATCTCTCCTGGATCTATTTTCCAGGTCAGTGGTTTTTCCAATGAGATATTTCACATTGCCTTCTATTCTTTCATTTGTTTGGATCTTTTTTTATAGTATCTTGATTTATCATAAAGTCATTAACTTCCATTTGCTCCAATCTAATTTTGAAGGAATTATTCTCTTCAGTGAGTTTTTGAAATTCCTTTCCATCTGGCAATTTGGCTTTTTAAGGCATTTTTCTCCTCATTGACTTTTTGAGCCCTTTTGCCATTTGAGTTAGTCTATTTTTTAAGGTGTTATTTTCTTTAGTTAGGCTGTTGACTCACTTTTCTTGGTTTTCTTGCATCATTCTCATTTCTCTTCCCAACTTTTCCTCCACTTCTCTCATATAGTTTTCCTCCATGGCTTGTAACCAATTCATATTTTTCTTTGGAGCTTTTGATGCAGAAGTTCTGACTTTGTTGTCTTCCTTTCATTCCATGCTTTGATGGTAGTATTGCATTTCCTTTGCTTGTTCATGTTGCCAGTCAATCACTTGACTTTTCAATTCTTTACAGTGGTAGAACTCTGCTTTCAGAATGGAGAGAGCTTTGTCCCAAATTGCTGGGGTTTTTGCAGCTGCCAGAGAAATTAGGAGGGTACTCTCTCTACAACCTCCACAGGCTCTGGCACCTGACCACACACCCCAGGACCTCCACCCAAGACCATGATCCAGATCCAAACAGGTTAAAGCAAGAGTGATTACCCTCTGAATGGTCACTTGGTCCCCCTACAATCTGCAGGCCAGGAGCTCCTGAGGCAGGTTGCAGCCGCCACACCTCTGCCACTTCTCACGCCAGGGGCAGGGACTGGACTGTGCTCTTCTATTCACCCCTGTTCAAACACAGTCCCACACTGTTACTTTGGCACTTATGGGTTGAGAAGTCTGGAAACCACCACAGCTGCTGCTGCTTCACTTTCCTGAAGTCTGCTCTGGTCACTGTTGGTTGGGGCTGCCCTGGGGCCAAAACTGCACAGCTCACCCAGGGTTGGGCTTGGCTCCCAGCGTGATGCAATAGCTCTTTTCTGCTGGCCTGCTGGGCTGCCTTCAGTGGGAGATTTGTTCCTCTCTGTCACTTTGTGGGTTCTGTAGCTCTAAAATTAGTTTAGAGTCATTTTTCACATGTATTGGAGATGGTGGAAGCTGGAGCCACAGAGAAGTCCTGTTTCTTCTCTGTCATCTTGGCTCCCTCCCCCCCCCCCCCGTGGGTTTTCTTGTCAAGGATGTTGAAGCAGTTTGCCATTTGCTTCTCCAGTGGATGAAAGCAAACAGAAGTTAAGTGACTTACCCCAGGATCATACAGCTAGTGATGTCTGGGGGCATATTTGATTTCAGGTCTTCCTGACTTCAGGCAAAATGCTCTATCCACTGTGCCAGTTGCCTCCTTAGAACTTTATATTAGGGATAAAATTATGTAGCCCTCATAAGACCCTGAAGTAGAAGAAGGAACCCTCCACTGACAATCATTCCTATGGAGGAAGAGGTTTATGTGCCTGTGGTGAGAAATGGAGCCTTATAATGTATCTAATATGGGAAGAGAGTATTTTGAGAGGCTACCTTCTGTGAGAGAGCATTATTGCCTTCATAATCAATATTAGATCTTAGAAGAAAGGTTGTATGAGTTCCTGGGGACAGCTGACACTTAACAGGATAGAGAGGCTCATAGATCCAGACATGGAATGGCATAGCCATTGGGAATGACAGAGGGTAAAATGGCATTACATAATTTAGAACACAGTAATTTCCCTTACTTGGCATTACTTCTATATAACACTGCTCTCCTGATCAATTGAATCACACACAGAACACAGAATTCTGTGATCCTGTGAAATGAGGGCACAATACAAGAATTAAAGGATAAGTTTCAGAGTAGACTAGAAGGAAAAAGAATTAAGGAACAAAGCAAAGAAACTTCCTAGAAAAAAAAAAGATATAGTAAAAAGAAAATTAACATACACAAAAAGGTATAAGGAAGAAGAGGGGGAATTTTGAACTAATCACTAAACTGAGAGGGGAAAGAGAAGTCACAAAAGAGGAAAAGAAATAAAACATTATATAAAAGAAAGAAAAATCAAACAATAATATAAGTAAATCCCCCAAAGTAGGAAAAATTGAATTGCATAACAGTAGCTTAAGCAATATTAATTGCAGGGGAAAAGTATTAAATTAAAAGAAGGGGGAATACAAAAATTGAAAATACTTTAAAAATGGACGAAAATATATGCCCTAAGTCAGCCATGAGTTCTGATCATACACATGTATGTTTATATACATATATACAAATACATCTCATTTGTGTAAGTGCGTGTACATATATACATATATATCTCAATTATGCAAGTACCTGTGTGTATGTATAAATATACAAATATATACATGTATATGTATTACCTCAATATGGTTATCATGTATCATAATGATATGGACCCCTCACATTCATTTTCTAACTTCTGTCTCAGAACTGTCCATAAAAATATTAATGGATAAATGTAGTTTCTTTACTGATGCTTCCAGTTGTAAGCTAAGTTGACTACCCTTTAGTTAACCAACACCCAACTAGCATAATGTCTCAGTCAAACTAGTTGATCTATGGAGTGGATTCTCCACTTTTTCTCTGATTCTTTGCTTTCAAGCTGTTCCTCTGTTCAGTTAGACTCACTCCCCTCAATTACAAGAAGTGTCAGTATACACACAGAATTATGGTCTCTCTTTAACACAGTTCTGAAATCTGTCCCTTCAGCTCTCTCTTATCTCCTTGAGTTCACCTGGATTATGAATTCTCTCTGTGAAAAACCCCACCTTTAGGTTAGTAATCACATTGGTTAATAAAATAACTAGTCTTCTGTCTATAACTAGATAAATTGTATTTGTTGCATAATCATAGAGAAGTTCTGGAGTCAGTGTTTCCCTATTTATTAACCCCAAAGTTCTCTAGTTCTTAAATTCTTCCTATATATAAATCATGGAAGCATACTGGATTCTCTGTTCACTCAAGTATTTTGTAGCTTATCACATTTTTTTTTTAGAGGAGAAGGTCTATCTCAAAACTCTGGGTCCCAGCTACTACTTCCCTTAGAACTCTGAGACTCTCACCCTAAGGTAACAAACAGCCACATAAAAGACTCTTTAAGTAGCCCCATCCTTCATCCCTATGTGGCATATAAATGTGTAAGGTCAGCTATAGGCTGAGAGAGCATCCCTCCCCTTTTAATCCTCTCTACCAATTGTCATGCCCCAAATTCTCAAGGTGTAGATTTAGAAGTCAGGCAAAAGATGAAACCTCGACTTGTCATAAAAACATTAGAAGTTCCAAAGAAAGGATTGAAAATGAGGACACCAGAGAGAACTTTCCAAAAAGCAAGACTCATAGTATACAAAGGCAAAAGAAAATAAACAAACTGGGCCATCACTGATGGTGTTTATCCCATGGCTCCTTTACGTTTTCATAGATCATAGGAGTGTGGATGTAGAGCTAGAAGTGGCCTCAGAGACCATGAATCAATCAACAGGTATCTATTAAGCACCTACTATGTGTTAGGCACTATGCTGTATTCTGGACACAAAAATGTGTCAGTTCCTGTCATCAAGGACTTTACTTTCTACCAGGGGACATAGCACATACATCTATGTATATATACAAAATAGATATAAGTAATTTCAAGGTGGGGGGACTAGAATTTGGGTGGATTAGTCAGAGTTTCATGCAGAAAATGTCACACGAACTGAGTCTTGAAGGAGATTGGAGATTTTAAAAGACAAATTTGGGCATTTCCTCAAGGCATGCCTTCACAAAAGGATGGAGGCTAGAAATATGCCATATGTTAAGAATAGCAAAAAATGTCAGTTTGACTGGACCACAGTGTGTGTAAAGGCAAATAATGTGTGATAAAGCTAAAGAGGCAAGTTTGGGTCATGTTGTAAAAGGCTTTAAATGCCAACCAGGGGGTGTTTATATTGCTCTTAGAAGCTCTAGAGAGTCACTGGAATTTGAGAAGGGGAGTTACATCATCAGAGCTGTGCTCTAGGAAAACCACTTAAGCAGCTGTATTTGAGATGAATTAGGGGGAGGTAAGACTTGAGGCCAGGAGATCAATTAGGAGAAAATTACAATAGTGCAGGAAAGAATTGATGAGGGTCTGAGCTAGGGAGGTTGCTATGTGGGTGGAGAGGAGATGTATTTGAGAGTTTGAAGAGGGAGAAATAACAAGATTTGGCCATCTAGTGGGTGTATATACAGGGTGAGAAGGAGTTGAGGATGATTGTTTATGAACCCAGGTGACTTGGAAGGATGATAGTGCTCTTTTAAAAAAAATTAAATATTTTCCCCAATTACATGTTAAAACAATTTTTAACATTTTAAAAAAGTTTTGAGTTCCAAATTCTATCCCTCCCTCCATCTATCCCCTGTCCCTTCCCTGAGATGGTAAGCAATCAAATATAGGTTATACATGTGCAATCATGTAAAATATTTCCATATTAGTCATTTTGTACAAGAAGACAAAATTTTTTTAAAGGATGAAAGCAAGCAAAAAATAGCATGCTTCAGTCTATATTCAGACAATATCAGTTCTTTCTCTGGAGGTGGATAGTAGGTTTAATCATTGGTCCTTTGGGATTGTCTTGGATCATTGTATTGCTGAGAATAGCTAAGTCATTCATAGTTTTTCATTGTAAAATGTTGCTGTTACTAGGTACAGTGCTGTAGTTCTGCTCATTTCATTTTGTATCAGTTCATGTAAATCTTTCTAGGTTTTTCTTAAATCTTGAAATAATAATGGTAATCTTGAGAGATAAAGAAGTACCATGTACATGGTAAGCACCTGCACCTAAGAAATGCTTATTGACTGATTTATTGGCGTTGGGCAAGTCACTTAATTATTGTGGTCTTCAGTTTCTTTATTTGTAAAAGAAGTGGTTGGACTAGACAACCTCTGAGGTCCCTTCTAGCTCATCATCTGTGGTCCTCTGAATTTTGTTTCCCTGCTCATTGTGTGGAGGAGGACAAGGCAGGGTGACAGCTACCTGCCCTGTAGAGTGTGGTAATGATTGTTTTCATTTTCGAAAGCCAGCTTTCCAGGGGTACAAGAAAGATGAAAAGAGTGTAAAAAGAAGAGATTTAGAATAGGGCAAAGTTTGTTAATGATTCAGTCAAGGCACCTGAGGGTACAAGAGAAGAGCATTACAGGACAGGATCTGTGGAAAGGGAAGATTAAGTCAGACAGTTATGAGGGTTTAAGGAAAAGGCAAAAAGAGACAGAGGAGTTCCACATCAGATGGTATAGGGGTGGCAAGCAGAATTTCCCCAGCCTTTGGACAATAACATTTTTGGCTTTTCCACCTAAATACTAGGGAGGCCCAAGGTAGAGGCAGAGGTAGAGGAAGTTCAGGTCAAATTCCTGAGTCAATAAATACGTGGTGACCCAGGCTTCTCGGCCAACTGGAATTCACACTGGAGACCAGTTCTTTAGTCTTATGCCAAGATGGTATAAAATGAGGCAATTCAATGAGTGCAAAGATGTCGATGAGAAAACACTGGGTTGCTCCAATGTTTGTGCTTGGTACCTAGGATTGCATTGCCCCCTTAGCAAGCACAATCTCCTGAGTGGTTTGTTTTTTTCTTTCTTAAGGCCGTTAATCTATCAATCAATCATCAAGCATTTATTAGATGCTTACCATGTGCCAGGCATTATTCTATAAACAGGGGATGCAAAATAAGGCAAGAGGAATTATCTCTGAGGAGCACTTGAGGAAGTTATTAGAAGCATTCAGTAATTCTCTACCAAAGGATAGGTCTGGCATTAATATGGTGAGCCTCTGGGAGCAGGGGCTACCAGGTTGCCTAAGGAGACTGAACACGTACAGGTTGGGAAAATTCTTCTTCCGTCCTTCTTCCTCTGTCCCCTTCCTTTTACTCCTATTCCTTTTTTTGCTCTTCTCTTTTTTCTTTTTTAAATCTTCTCCACTCTCTTGCCTAAGGTCTGGGGATAATAATAGTAACTCACATTTATTTGGGGCTTTAAAGTTTACAAAATGCCTTCCTTCCATGAACCCTGTAAAGTATACAGTGCAGTTTTGCTATCCATGTTATACAGATGAAGTAACTGAGACTCTCTCTCTCTCTCTCTCTCTCTCTCTCTCTCTCTCTCTCTCTCTCTCTCTCTCTCTCTCTCTCTCTCTGTCTCTCTCTCTCTTTCTCTCTCTCTCTCTCACACACACACACACACACACACACACAGCTAAGAAATTGTTAGAGATGGGATTTGAATACAGTTCTCTCAACTCTAAATTCATCACTTTCTCGCACCATACTTCCTCTGTTATGACTTAACTGTCATAAAAATACACGTAGACCAGCTCTGAAAAGGAATCTCCAGGGCCGTGTTGCTGCTTGGATGACATTGTGCTCCTCCGAAAGGGGTTGGGAGTGGGACTGGGCAGGAATTCTCCTCCAGATACTTAGTACTTGGATTCACAACCTTGATATTTTATTTCTTTCCTTTTTCTCTTTCCCTATTCTTATCCCTTTCTCTCTCCTTCCCTGCCTTTTTTTTGAGACTGGGTCTCCTTATCTCTTCTGAGCTAGAAGAATAGCACTGTAGCAGCCACTCATGTCTTCAACTCTGCTTCTGCCTGGCACAGAAATTTTTCCAACATGTACCTGTTCAGTCCTCCTTAGGCAACCTGGTAGCTCCTGCTCCCAGAGGCTCACCATATTAATGCCAGACTTAGTGTGACCACCCTATCAGCTTTAACCATATACTAGCTGAGAATTCCTGAACTCAAGAAATATACCACTCCCAGTAGGAAGGAAAGAATGAAACAAGCACTTATTAAGCAATTACTATATAAGCTATATTCTATGCACCAGGTATTTTATTAAGTCCTCTACAAATATTATCTCATTTGCTCCTCACAATTACCCTTGGAGATAGGTGTTTTTATTATCCCCATCTTACAGTTCAGGAAACTGAGGCAGACAGAGGTTAAGTGACTTGTCCTTGGTGACATAACCAGTAAGTGTTTGGGGCTGGATTTAATACCAGGTCTTCCTGACTCCGGGCTCAGTACTCTTTCAACTGTGCCACCTAGTAGCCTAGCTGCTAAGGACTACAGGCCTGGGACACCACATCCATGTTCCTTTGCTTCTCCTATCCTTTCCCACAGAATAGGGGTATTTTTTTGGTTCTTTTTATGCATGTCACAGACCTCTTTGGCATATGGTGAAATCTTGAAACACCAGAATAATGATTTTAAATGCATAAAAATACAAATATTACAAAAGAAACCAATTATTTTGAAAATGAGTAGTTGAAAAAATGTTAGGTTCAGGACCTCAAGTTAAGAAGCTTTGCCATGGAATGTATTCAATAGAAAACACACTGAGTAGAAGACTAGAAAGCCGAACAATTCTCTATCACAAAGGCTTGGAGGCCTCTGAGGAGCAACATTCAAATCAGCAATCCCAGGTCCAGTCTAATTATTTATATTTGCTAGGCAAAGATTCATCCCACAATGAAGCTTTTGCAGTTTCTTCCAAGCGTTCTTCCTATGTCTCTCCATTTCAAACCAGAGGTCTTTTTTCTTCAGTGTCCTTGATCCCCAGGGAATCCATAGCCTTTCTGTCTAGTCCCTCCAGATTCTAGCTTCATGTTCAGCCCAGACAGTGCTCCAGGCTACAGCTCCTAATGTCTGTAGTAGTATTTCTCCCCTGGACAGAAGTCTCCCAGGACTAGCCTCTCATTTCCTTGCATACGTTGTAAATAAATGCCTAAAATATGCTTCTTTGTCCTTTTCTCCTTTCCAGATTATCCTCATACTTTCTCAATTCTCTTTTTCTCTCAAAGTCTCCTCCCTGCATCACTGCTATTCATTATCTCTTCTCACTCCACACTCATCACTCTTCACTTACTTTTCATTAATCAGCTTTTTCAAGAAGCTTATCTATGACAATCCTAGAGAATCAAGTAAAAAACTACTTGAGATAATAAACAAATTTGTCAAAGTTGCTGGATATAAAATAAACCCACATAAGTCCTTGGTCTTATATATCTAATGAAATCTAACAGCAAGAGATAGAAAGAGAAATCCCATTTAAATTTACCGTAGACATTATCAAATATTTGGGAATCTACCTGCCAAAACAAACCCAGGACTTATATGAACATAATTACATAACACTTTTCACACAAATAAAATCAGATCTAACTAATTGGAAAAACATCAATTGCTCATGGCTCGGTTGAGTTAATATAATAAAAATGACAATTTTACCTAAATTAAATTACATATTTAGTGCCATACCAAACAATCTACCAAAAATTACTTTGTAGAGCTAGAAAAAATAGTAGCAAAGTTCACTTGGAAGAACAAAAGGTCCAGAATATCAAGGCAATTAATGAAAAGAAATGCTAGGGACAGTGGCCTAGCCATACCAGATTTTAATCTGTATTATAAAACAGCAGTCATCAAAACTACTTGGTACTGCCTGAGGAATTGAATAGTGGATCAATGGAATAGATTGGGTACATGAGACTCAGCAGCCAATGACGATAGTAATCTACTGTTTGATAAACCCAAAGACCCCATTTTTGGGGATAAGAATGCACTATTTGACAAAAACTTCTGGGAAAACTAGAACATAGTATGGCAGAAATTGGGCATAGACCAATATCTAACACTGAACACTAAAATAAAGTCTAAATGGGTGCATGATCTAGGTATAATGGCTGATACTGTAAGCAATCTGGGAGAGCAAAGGCTAGTTTACCTGTCAGATTTATGGAGAGGGGAAGACTTTATGATGAAACAAGAGTTAGAGAGCATTATAAAATGCAAAATGGATAATTTTGATTACATTAAATTGAAAAGCTTCCATACAAATAAAGCCTATGTTACCAAGATTAAGAGGGAAAGGGAAAATTGGGAAAGAATTTTTACAACCAGTGTCTCTGATAAAGACCTCATTTCTAAAATATACAAAGAATTAAGTCAAATCTATAAGAATACAAGCCACTCCCCAATTGATAAATGGTCAAAGGATATGAACAGACAGTTATCAGAAGATAAATGAAAGATATCTATAAGCATATGAAAAAATGTTCTAAATCACTATTGATTAGAGAAATGCAAATCAAAACAACTCTGAGGTACCACATCTCACTAGCCAGATTGGCTAAGATGACAAAACAGGAAAATGATAAATGCTGGAGAAGATGTGGAAAAATTGGAACACCAATGCATTGTTGGTGTAGTTGTGAACTGATCCAGCCATTCTGGAGAGCAATCTGGAACTATGACCAAAGTACTATAAATAAGTGCATAAATACCCTTTGAACCAGAATGTTTATATCCCAAAGACATCAGAGAAGTGGGAGGAGGACCTGTACGTACAAAAATATTTATAGCAGCTCTTTTTGTGGTGGCAAAGAATTGGAAATCAAGGGGATGCCCATCAATTGGGGAATGGCTGAACAAGTTGTGGTATATGAATGTAATGGAATAGTACTGTGCTATAAGAAATGAGGAGTAGACAGACTTCATAATAACCTGGAGAGACTTTTATAAACTGATGATGAGCGAGAAGAGCAGAACTAGGAGAAATCTGAACACAATCACAGACACAACGTATGTGTGATGACTAACTTCAATAGACTGGGCTTCTCTCAGCAATGTAAGATTATAAGACAACTTCAAAAGACTCATGATCAAAAGAGATATCCACATTCAGAGAATGAAATGCAGAGTCTGAATGCAGATTGAAACAAACTACTTGCTGTGTTTCTTTTTCTTGTTTTGTTTCCTCTTTCCCACTGATCATTCCATCAGTTATAATCCTTCTTTACAACCTGACTAATGATTATGTGAAGATATTTGTAGATCCTATATTTGAGTGCATGCTGCCATGCTGTGGGGGGGGGAAGAGAAGGAGGGGGAGAAAATTTGAAACTCTAGGGACTGTGGAACTAAATGTTGGAAACTAAAAGTAAATAAACAAACCAATTTAATTAAAAATAAAATAAAATTTCATCTTATTATGTACAGTCAAAAAAAAGAAGCTTCTCTATGTCATTTTGGCTACATTTAAGAATTGGGATAGAGTGCTGGGTCTGGAATCATGCAGGAAGACCTGAGTTCAAATCTGGCCTCAGACAGTCATTAGCTGTGGGACCCTGGGCAAGTCACTTAAACTCTGTTTGCCTGATCTACTGGAGAAGGCAATGGTATCTTTGCCAAAGTAATCTCTGTATGGGGTTGTGAAGAGCTGGTTGTGACCAGATAACAACAAAGAACTGGTATGGTTTAGTAGTGGATAGAAAGCTAACCTCAGAGATGGCAAAACTTGTTTTTGAATCCTACCTGTAATATATCCCACACCTGCATGTAGGACTCTGGAGAAGTCACTTAACCACTGTGCACTAAGGCTAGCAGGTGCCAATCTGTATTGGTAGAGGAAATTCTTTAGTGAAGTTCCCTATACCAAGAACAACAGGTCTCTAAAATATTGTCTGTTTCTCAGTCCCTATATCCTGACCTTCCAATGTCCTATCTTTAGTCCATACACCCTTCTCAAAAAGACATCTTTATAAATATTGGTCTCCTTGGTCTCATAATACAAAAATTGGCATAAATTCTAAAATGTCTTCAACCAATGACATTTAGATTTTTCCCAGTCTCAAGGGTCCAAGTATTTTTAACCCATATAGTCAAAGCATCTGAAGTTCAGTAGATTTAAAGAACTATGTGATTTGGTGGAAAGATTTGGAGGTGGAGAATAATTTGCAGTTAGAGTATCTTAGCTCTTCTTTTTATTATTTATAATTAGGCCAGTGATTTATTTTCTCCAATGCCTCAGTTTCTTCAATGTAAATTTAAGGGTTTTGACAAGATAACTTCAAAGATCCTTCTGAACTTTAAATCTCTGAACTATCTGTATGTATAGGCAAAAGGTTTTAGACTGGATTCTAAAATAGCTTTAGATTCCCACTTTAGAGAGGAAACAGTAACCTCCTCACCACCTTTTGTTCAATGACTATTCTCTCTGTGACTATTGGTTCAATGACCAACTCTCTGTGCCCCTTTTGGTTTTCATGGGAGCCTTCTACATCTTACCTTTAACCAAAGTACTACTGAGGCCATGAAATATTGGTACAGATTTATTTATTGGTATATATTTCCAGGAGAGGCCCTGAATTGGGTTTTCTTCATTCTGTGAGGCTGATGAGACACAGGGTGTGAGTGTTTTCAGAATGAGAACTGGCATCATCATCATCATCATCATCAATCATCGTCATCATCATCTCTTTACTTACATCATGTCTTTTGATCTTCATAATAACTCTGGGAGGTAGTATAAGATGTATTATATGTGTTTTATAAGTGAGATTACTTAAAGGTAATGATATCCAGTGATTTTCTTATGGTCATGTGTTAGGGATAGGATCTGAACCTAAGTTTCCCTTTGCAAATACAGCACTCTTTCCTCTATGATGTCATAGTGTGTATGAGAACAGACTTTCAGATTAGACAAGTCAATTTATTCTGTTGTGCACTAATGCTGTGTGTCTTTATACACCAAAATAATGTGTAAAATTGGCAACAGATTTGATCACTATAGATAATACCATGGGATCATTCAGACCCCAAAATCTTTTCCTCTAAAAGTCTAAATTTTCCATTTTGGTTCTTTGTCTTGGTTTTAACCTGCAAGGGCCTAAATTCTACTGTATTTTAAATGAGCATGCTGCCTTCATCTTCAGAACTTATATTCTATTTTGTTTGGGAGTGGGGGCAGTGAGCCAGTTTATGTAGCCTAATTAGAGAAAGTGGGAGGCTTGGGTTCACTGACTATTTCTAATTGGCTTCATTTTCTAGTTCTTAGGCTCCAGGACAGGTTTTCATGGGTAGCTTACTAGAACAGCCAGGAAGCATTTCAGAATCCTTTTCTTTTTCTAACTGTCCCCCTTTACCATTTAAAGGAAAAATGATGAGTATACTTTGGCTCTCCTTAGCCTGAGTTTGGCCAAAAGAAAAAATTCTATTTTTAACAAAAAGAAAATTCATTTTCAAGCAATGTCTGAAGTCAAGGCGTATGGGGGGGAGAGGGATGTAGGGAATAAGGGGAGTTGAAGAATGCAAATTGCAGTTTAAAATGATCCCAATTAAATCCCAACAGGTAAACAATGGAGAGCAAAGAAAATAGAGACAGAAGGGAAGCATAAATAGGATTCTGAACTCTTTTTTCAAAAAAGATCAGTTTTCTGTTAGAGATCAGATTTGGGGTCAGGAAAGGGGAAAAAAAGAGAGAGAAATTCTGCAACAATAGAATTAGATAATTAGGAGAGTCAGAAACAGTGCTGAATGTGAAGTATCCTATTTTGGCTAACATTATTCCATTTCTAAATATAGCCATTGCAGATTGAAGGTAAAAGAGAAAATAAGTCCACTTAAAATATAGTGAGAAGAGAGAGGTAGTGGCAAGGAAACAGGATTAATCAAAAACTTGGTTTTACTTCTCTATTTGAGGAAGTGAAGGGCAGGGTGTTCCTTCAGGGGGCAGGGCGTTCCTTTAGGAGACATGGTATTTCCTGATGTGATGGGGGAAGAATTTGAATGTGTCTAATAAATATAGTAATCTGATTGTCCAGTGGGTAGCTAATGTAGCCATAGCCCCTGTCTTTCTCTACACCATCCCATGATCCTCCCATTATTTGAAATAGTGCATGGGATTTCCTTTTTCTAGGACACCTCCCTAACTCTTCTGGTCTCTTGTTATTAATCCTGTAACCCCAATGCATTAGTTGGAAAGACTGTGTAGTATAGTGAAAGAGCATGGGGTTTGAAGTCAGGATGAAGGTTCAAATCCTACTTTTGCTTGTGGGCAAGTCTCTGGTTCTTCATTTACTCATCTATAAAGATGAGAAGGCTAATCTTTAAGGACTTTTTTTTAATTATTTTTTTCAATTAACAAGCATTTCTTTTTTTTCCCTTCTTAACCTCGCTTCCTCTTCTTCCCTTCATGGCAGCAGGAAAGGAAGGAAGGCATGAAAAATAAAATCCTTTAGATATGTTTCTCTATAGTTATAAATATATACATACCCTCCCCCACCCCAAAAGGTTACAATAAAGTTTAGAGATGTTTCTCCATAACTATAGATGTATACATACATATGTAAAGACATATACATACATATATAGACATATACATTCCCAAACCTATTCTACTCCTGATCTTTGTTTTTATGTATGTGCATATCTCTTGTTTCCTATCCCTCCTGCCTCCTCTACTTTGTTTTTCTCTATTACCTTGCCCTCCTATGACTTGCCTACCTGGCTCCAAGGATCCCTCCCCTATCCTCTCATTCCCATACATCTAAACACTCTTCTATACCCCTATTTACCTATTCTCTCACCCTCCCCTCTAAAGATCCTTCCCTATATATTTATAGCTATAGAGAAACATATCTAAACTTTATTGTGGCCTTCTTGGGAGGGTAGAAGGAAGGGGAAAAATAACAAGTAAAAAAGTGCACAGCAGAGAACAAAAGAAAACTCACAAGAAAGCAAAGATGGATAATTCTCAACACAATGAGTATTATTTATTGTACAGGCTTTCTTGAAACAAAAATTTATTGTTACATATTTTGAATCCTGTCATGTTCTGTTATGCATGTGACATGCTTTTATTTGTTTCTAACTTTGTATTTAAGTTCCAATATTTAAGTTTATGATATGTTTTTGTTTCTTTTTTTGATTCTCTATTTTAGTTCCAACATTTGGGTCTAAAATAAAATTTTGGAAAAAAGAAGAAAAACAAAATTCTTATAACAAATATGCACAGTCAAGCAAAATAAATTCTCACATTGCCAATGTCATACACACAAATATGTGTATATATACATATATGTGCATATATACACACATATACATATATACATATAATATTCTACATCTTGATACCCATTATACATGTGAAGTCATGAAAAACATATTTCTGTATTAAGACTTTTGCAAAAAAGCAAGAAAAATGAAGTGAAAAAATATGCTTCAATCTAAACCCAGAGTTCATCAGTTCTCTCTCTGAATTAGACAGCATTTTTTCATCATGAATCCTTTGGAATTGGTGTGGATTATTGTATTGATCAAAGTAGCTGTCTTAGAAAGAATATATTGGTACTCTAATGGCTATGTGATCTTGTTGACATGAGTACTCATTCCAGAAAGGCAGTTTATATCCCATCCATTCCTGCCTGGCTTAGGAAATCTCATCTATGTTCTCCAGCAGTTCACTAGAGGGGATCCCACCAACATGTTAGGAGTCTTCCTCAAGATCCCTTGACATTTCAGGTATACCAGCACCCTACTTGGGTTCAGTTCTTCCTGGTCATACTTTCCTCAATTTCTAAGCTGTCCCTTAATACCGTAGTAATGAGTTATTCGTTGCTCACACCCACCATGTGTCTCTCTACTGTCCTTAGGCTGATTGTTTAAAATCTTTGGGGAAGGTAGTATTCCAAGACTCCTAGACCTATGTTAGCACTACAAGAATTTTATATTGTCCAGACCTATGATTTCACTTGCATAGGGAACTCCCAGTGAGGAAGCTCCCTTCACTAAAGCAGTTCTTTTCTATAATTTCTAGCCTCAGAGAGTTGTCTAAGGAAGCTAATGATTGACCTACGATTACACAGCCATTATGTGTCAAAGGCAGAACTTGAACCAAGGTCTTCTTGATTCTGAGTTCAATTTTTCCATTCCCTACCAGGAGAGGGGAACCTGTGACCTCAAGGCCACATGTGGCCCTCTAGGTCCTCAAGTGCCACCATTTGACTGAATCCAAACTTCACAGAACAAATCCCCTTAATAAAAGGATCTGTTCTGTAAAACTTGGACTTAGTCAAAAGGTTGCACTTGAGGACCTAGAAGGCCACATGTGGCTTTGAGGCTACAGGTTCCCCACACCTGCATATACCCTGAGCTGTCTCTATCAATAATATGTTTTCCTTCAAAGTTATCTCCAATTTATCCTGTCCATATCTTGTTTGTACATAGTTGTTTGCATCTTATCTTTCCCAAGTAAGGTCTTTAAGAAGAGAGACAGAGTTTTTGTTTTGTTTTTCTTTTTTCCCCTTTCTTTGTATTCACAGAGGCTTAATATAGTGCCTGGTGCATAGTAAGCACTTAATAATTGCTTGTTGACTTGACTTTTTTAATGGTATTCTATTTTTTTTAAGCAATTGGGGTTAAGTAACTTGCTCAAGGTTACACGGCCAGGTGTTTCTGGGTGGGTGCTAAGTGTCTGAGCCTGGATTCGATCCCAGGTCATCCCAACAGTGGGGCCGGTGCTCTTACTCGCTGAGCCACCTGGCCGCCCCATAGTATTCTATTTTTTAAATTACATGTAAAGACAAATTTTAACATTCATTTAAAATTTTTGAGTTCCAAATTTTCTCCTTCATCTCCCCTGTCCCTAAGACAGTAAGCCATTTGATGTAGGTTATATACAAGCAATAATGTAAAACATTATTTCCATATTATTCATATTGTGAAAGAAGAAACAGACCAAAACAAAAAAGCTCACGAAAAAATAAAGTGAAAATAGTATGCTTTGATCTGCATTCAGAATCATCATTTCTTTCTCTGAGTGTAGATGGCATTTTTCTTCATGAGTCTTTTGGAATTGTCTTGGATCTTTGCTTTGTTGGTTAAAGCTGATCAACTAGATATATTGATGTTAGTAATGTAGACCCTTGTTTAAGGGAAATGTTTGGGATCGTGAAAAGAGCTGCATACACTTTCTGAAGGCAGTCACAAGAGTTGGTTTCCTCCTTCCTGTTCACTTCTGGGCCCAACTTGTTATTCTTATGAGTGTCTATCTAAGATGCCTGTATCCATTGATTGACTAATTTTGAGATTTGTCCATCTAACTACACGTCACAGTCCGGACAATAGGCATTCTTCACTCGCTCAGTTCTTCCTTTGTGTATATTAAGGCCAAATTCTCTGAAGAAATTGTAGATCTTGTTCAGGAGGTTCTGCAGTTTTCTTAGACTTAATGTAGTAGCCATAATGCTTTCTGCAAAGAGGAAGATTACTTATGTATTTCTCTACAGCAATTGAACTAAACCAATACTTGTTGAACACCTGCTATGAATATAGTCAGAAGCAGCCAGTAGCAGATAGAAAGCTGACTTGGAGTCAGGAAGACCTGGTGTTTAAGTCCTGTTTCTGACACAAATTGCTGTGTGAACTTGGCCAAGTAATTTAATTTCTTAGTACCCCCAGGATACTCAGTAAGACTCTGAATTGCAGAGCAGGCACTGATCTGCTTTTGCAGAGGAAGCTTCCTTATTGGAAGTTCTCTACCATCAATGAAATCTCAAGTCCGGTGAAGTGCAAGGGGAGGGGGAGATAGGTGTAAAAGGCAATATATCAATACAAAGACAAAAATGACATAATCTCTATATTCGAAAAGCTTACAATCTTTAAAAAAGGGATATTAATGTACACAAAAATAAGTATGCCACAGAGCAGGGTATAATAAAATCAAAAGATAAATGCAAAGTGCTATAAAATAATTTAAGGAGGGATTTTATCAGGGGAGGTCAAGAAAGTACTTGTGGAAGAGAGGGCACTTGAACTGGGTCTTGACAAGAGAGACAAATTTCAACAGGCCTGTATGACTAAGGAGTGGATTGCAAGAATCAGGTGGTCAGGGTGGGCAGCAGGGAGACTGCATGAATACATGAAAGTGCAAGGGGGTCAGACAAAATCAGGGAACATTAATCATGTTTGGCTAGAACCTAGAATTCATGAAGAGAAATAGAGGGTGGAGAGGTAGTTTTAGACTAGACTGCATAGTGCCTAAAATGCCAGAATGAAGATTTTTTATTTATCCCTATAGGCAATAGAGTGTTAGTGAAGATTTTTTGAGCCAGGGATGAGAGGGTCAAGTGTAGGCATTAAAATATTATTCTGGCATATAGATGAGGACAAGACTGGGGAGGGGAGAGATTAGAGGCAGGAGATTAGTTAAAATACTGATGTGAGAGTCTGTGGGATGAGTCTGAGATTGGTGGGATAGCTAGGTGACGCAATGAATAGAGCACCGGCCCTGGATTCAGGAGGACCTGAGTTCAAATCCAGCCTCAGACACTTAACACTTACTAACCATGTGACCTTAGGCAAGTCACTTAACCCCAACTGGCCTGCCTTCCCCCCTCCAAAAAGCAAAAAAAAAGAGTCTGGGATTGGCATGATGGCCATGTAAGCAAAGAGGATGGGGGGATATGAATGATTTTATGGAGGTAGAGTTAACAATATTCCATATCAATTCTATATGCAGAGAATACTAGATCAATAATGTTGACTGAATAGCAGAAATACAGCAAAATTACTCTTTTAGCTTCCAGATGGCTCAGTATGAAAGCTCTCCTTGGCTAAAGCTTTGCTACCAATTTCCAAACAAAACTAAAAGCTTTGTTCAGGTAGAATTGAGGTAAGAAGTTGTTGGGCAACTGTGCCAGGGTATTAAGGAGCTTCTCTCTACTTTCCCAAAAGAACCTTGTACCTTGCCCTCTATTTTGATGGTAGCAGAGGTAATACATGGGACCAGCCATGGTTATTGGTGGTAGACCTGGGTTCCTGCTATGTTTTTGTGCTTGGAGCTGGATCAACTATGCTGACTTGAAATTCTGACTTTGATGACTTCTCAAAGTAGATGAAGTTAATTTAGCAAGTCTATGCTCCATGGAAATAATCAAGACTTGAGGGGACATATGGACCTTTCCTCATGTCAGCTTGCAAGGCAGTATTGTCCTTGGTTGAGGAGTATAGAACAAGAGCAAGTGGTGAGGGACTTAACTGCTTCCTACAAAGGTGAGAAGTGAGCACCTCGAGCATGGCATCATTCAGCTATCACTATGGCATTATTACTCTCCTTGTAGGATGGAATTAATGAAAGCCGAGATCTTATAATAAAAAGAAAAATCAACAACAAATTAAAGATCTCCCTGTTATGCATGTAGCACTCATCCTGGAAGCTTAGGGGACAAACTCTGTCCCTGCTCTTAGCAGTCTAATGAGGAAAATGAGATAGACACATGGAAATATGTGAAGACATTGCTGGGGAAGCGCGGGTTAAGCTCCCATTGGAGGATTGGAGAAAGGACATAGAAAGCTTTCTATAAGAGGTGAACCTTGCATTGTAATTGAGAATCAAGGAGGGATATAGTGGGATAGATAAATTTGTCCTATTCAGATGTCGTATCTTGGATTGGAAGGTAGGTAAGTGGAATAGTGGATAGAGTGCTGCATTTCAGATGAGGAATAATTGAATTCAAATACAATGTCAAACACTCATCACCTGTGTGACCCTGGCAAGTCACTTAACCTCTATTAGATACAGTTTTATCTTTAAAATGAAGATAATAATAATAGCATCTACATTATAGGGAGTTTTTGAGAATCAAATGAGATAACATTCAAAACACTTTGCAAACCTTAAAGTATTATTTTAATTCTATTGTTGTTTTTGGTGGTGTTGTCGGAACAGGGGAAGGGGGAACCTCAGGGTTTGTAGGATCACTCAGTGGGCAATTCCAGTCATCACCCAACTTCTAAGTGACTATGCACATAAATCATTTCAAACAGAATTGTCAATCTTAGTCTCAGAATTTCCAGGGAAGGATTTCACAAGTTATTGTGATAGCTACCATGTGTCAGTGGCTTATAATCTATTTGGGACAAGTTTTCTGGTTAACCTCCTAACCCCTGTTGCAGCTGGAGCAGGTTCCCCATGTAACGTAGACTCAGACATTATAAAAATGTATGTGTTTTTAGATATGATATGATAACCCTACAAGTAATTTTCTGGCAATTCTTTCAGTACAAATATTATTTTCTTCATGTTACAGAACAGCCAATTGAGGCTCAGAGAGGAAAAATGATTTGTCCAGGAATACTTAAGACAGTAAATGCCAGAGCTGGACCTCAAAGCTAGGTCTTATGACTCAAAGACTAATGCTCCAGTGACATTATGAATTATAACTTTGTAATAAAATTACATATTGAAAAGTTGTCTCAACTGCCTAGTACAGTGAACAAAACAATTCTTGATTTCAAGGACTTTACATTCTAAAAAGGGAGACAAATACATTCATTAGTATATACAGAATAAATATAAAGTAGTTAAGTATAAAGGGGTTGAAAGGGAGGACACTAGTAGTTGATAGATGATGAAAAGCTTCATGTAAAAGAGTGGACCAAGGCAGCTAGATGGCAAAATGGATAGAGTACCAGCGCTGCAGTTAGCAGGCCCCGAGTTCAAATTTGGTCTCAGATTTTTGAAACTTACTAGCTGTGTGACCCTGGGCAAGTCACTTAACCCAGATAGCCTCACAGAAAGCAAACAAAGGAGTAGTCCTTGGAGACATTTTTTTTTTGGTAAAAAAAACTGTCTTTCTGCCATTCACCAAAATTTCTTCCTTTTTAGAAAACTTTTTGGAAATGTTTTCCCCTTTGTTTTCCCCTCCTTTTGTTCTGATTCCTCTTCATTTCCACCCCCTCTCAGTTTCTGTCTCTGTAGTTGGGTCACTTAAATTCTGTAGAACATTTCCAGATAATATTAATGGAAATGATGCTCCAAACCATTATGTGTGACCATCTAGCCAAACCTTTTTACCTGCTCTTTCCTTCCTATTTGGAAGCCCAAGTCTAGCTAGAGTGAAGAGGGAGAAAACGGAATCTTCAAATAGCTGGTTGGCTTTAGCCATGCAGAGGGTATACATATTTCCATCACTGCTACAGCCCTTTAACCCATCGAATGACTAAAGTCTCTGGTGGGGAGGGGTGGAACTAAGTCATATAGTTTAGGAGAGACAGTAATGGTACTGAAGGAGCAAAGTGGATGGGCTACCCAGGTGCTATTTTTCATGCTGGCCAGGTGGCCACACTTAGGAGAAATAATAATCATAGCTCACATTTGCAAACTACAACTTCTTTTCTTCTGTGTCATCCTGGGGAAGTCACTAACTCTCTCAGCTTCAATTTCCTCATCTGAAAGATGGGGATAATAATAGCACTTACCTCCCAGGGTTATTTGTGATATTTGTAAAGTACTTTTGCAAACCTTCAGCACCATATAAATGATAGGTAGTAGTGGCAGTGGTAGTTAGTAGTGGAAGCAGTAGTATAACCCTTGCCAAGTAGAGCAAGTATTGTTATACCCATTCTATGGATGGGGAAATGGAGGTTTAGCAAGGTTGGATTACTTTGCCAACTCATATACCTAGCAACTTGGAAAGAAGGGTTTTGAATCCAGGCCTTTTCACTCACTTTTTACTGTACCATTAACAGTCTTCCCAAGAAACACACCAAGAGCTGCCTGGAGAATATATTTAATTTACTTTAATTTTAAATTTAATTTAACCTCCTTACCTCGAGTTAACCCTAGACTACTCCTATGGTTCCTTTGTTTCATTGCCTTCCAACACTCATATACCCACATTATAATTTTATGCTTTTTAATTACATTTTGAAAACATGTTCTCTACTTCCCTTGGGTATGTTTCCTGTCTCCTTTGTCAAACTAGAAATTCCCTGGGACATTAACTATGGCACATCTTTCCTGGATATCTTTCCACAGTGTTCATGATAAGTCTTTTTTAACGTGTTCTGGGATTAGGGGAGAGTGCATCATAGACATTGGCTAACCAGAATTTTTTGTCTCTCTCTTTTGGGGGTTATATGTGTAGTCAAATGCTCTCTAGTTATGGTTATAAAAACCATTGCATCTAACTAGTGCTATAAAAATAATTTCATCCCAGTAGTTATAAGGGACTTTAGAGGTTACCTGGTTCTGCTCAAAATGAGTCTCCCTCCAACATTCCAAAAAAGTTGTCATTTAGTCTTTTCCTAACGACTTCTAATAATAGAGAACTTTGTATATCTACAAGCCTCCATTCCACATTTGAACAGTTGCAATTATTACATTGTTATGCTAGTCATCCAGAAATCCTTATTATTCACATTTTTTATTAGGAGTGCTATGCTAGATGCTGAAAAGAAGACATAGAGTCATGTTAAAATATAAAATCCTCGAGAATAGGAATTGCTTGAGTCTTTGTATCTTCATTGCTTAGTACAGTTGGTGCTTAATAAATGCTTGCTCATTGGTTGATATTCATTGCCCTTTATGGGGAATTAATTTGCTTTTATTGGTCCTAATATAAGGAAAGTTCCCTTTCCTCTTCTCCATCCACATACATAGGTACATCTTTTAAAAATCAAGTCCGAGACTCCCTTCCTCCAGGACACACCCCTTGATCGCCTCTACCCTCTTTGAGGGTAATTGCTGACTCTTGGTTCCTGACACATTGTTTCTTTGATTATTCTCAAGTTCTTTGGCTGCCCCATCCATAGCTTGTTTCTATTCACTTGCATATTATGAATAGGATTCTAGATAGCAAAGTATGTTTGACTGATGTGCCCTTGATAATATAGTAGAAAGAACACTGGATTTGGTGTCAATAGACCTAGCTTCTACAACTTAGTTGTATGACTACAGGCAGATCACTTTGCTTCACTGGATCAGAGTGTCTTCAATAAAAAGAAGAGGTTGGACTAGATTAGTTTTGTCAAACTAAAATAGAAGGGGGTGGAGCCAAGATGTTGGAGTAGAAACACAAACTTGGCACGAGCTCCCGCTCCAATCACTTCCAATACATGTAAAAAAATGACTCCAAACTAAAATAGAAATGGATCACTGCTGGCCAAATATTGATTTAGAAAACCACAAATTAACATTATGTGTGTTGTATTATATTTGTATTTATTTTGTTAAATATTTTCCAATTGCATTTTAATCTGGTCCAACCTCCAGTTTAAGACCTCTAGGATAGATCATCTTTAAATTCCCTTTCATCACTGTGATTGTGTTTTGGATTCTCTCCTCTTTTCAGTTTGAGATAAATATTTGGCTGGAAAGCATTGAATTGGGTTATTTTACCAACAGTCCACTTTCTTTCCTTGACCCCAAGAAGCATTATCCATACCAATTTATCATATGCCAATGTTGAGTTACTGGCTAGTCATCACTAACTGCAAACCCCCTATTGCAATAGAGTTTGGTGTCTGCACCTGTGGAACAGGAGAGAATGAGAAGAAATGTAAACAACCTTTACAATGATATAAAGACTCATCTCAACTTGTTTTGACAGCCGATTCCCTACACTACCCCTCAGGTTGCTGTACAGAGTCTGCATAGATTGTATAGAGCCTGCAGCCCTCCTACTCCTCACCCAAGAAATGTTCCTATGAAAAAATCAAAGAGCAAAAGCAGTATGATGAAAGCATTTTTCCTCCATTCTCATTTTCTGGAATCCTGCTTTTGGTTTGCGGGGCTCAGCACCGAGTGTCTATTTGGCATGCCTAATAAAGTCAAGGGCCCATTTTTAGGCAAGAGATCTGTTCCTGAAAAGTGGTGTATAAATTGAATTTTTGTATGTAAAATCCTATTAAAAGCCCTACTGTCAATTTGTATTCTGGGATCCCAGTAAAAAATGTCAGGGAGAGCCCCCTCCCTCACCTTTTGTAACTAAAATACATTGACATATCCTTAGATAAAGGAAGAATTCCTCATTCTGTTTGTGGAGACAATAGCTGGGAGTCCATCTTTTTTATTCCCTGAAAGAGCTACTTTTGTAACATATCCAATCACCCTTTGATTTATCTGCTTTGTTGGTTGGTTTATAGCCCAAAGATATTAAATATGAGATTTCTGTTGTTCAGGGATTGCTACCCTCTGCTAGCACCATGGACAGAGCTCACTGAGGCAGAACAGTGGTTAAACTAAGTCTTGAGAGCTTGTGAGACAGCTGAAATGCCAAAAAACCTCATGAAAAGAGAGAAAAACTGGCTGAGCATTCTCCAGTTGTTTCCTTAAAAGAAAAAAAAAGTTTTATTGATGCCTTTTATTTTTCACATCATGGTCATTCCCAATTATATAGTTTCCCTCCCCCCTTCCCTCTAAGTTTCCTTTTTAACAAGAAAAAAAATTAAGCAAAATAATCCACACATTTGAATGCATTTGAAACATCTCAAACCTATGATTTTCCATCTCTCCAATGAAAAAAGGGAAATATTATTTCATCAACTATTTTCTGGAGCCACATTTGG
The DNA here is from genome assembly GCF_028583685.1 of Petaurus breviceps papuanus. Lineage (NCBI taxonomy): Eukaryota > Metazoa > Chordata > Mammalia > Diprotodontia > Petauridae > Petaurus > Petaurus breviceps. The sequence continues at coordinate 2,661,333 of NW_027187251.1, forward strand.
CTTTATAATTACATTATTAAAATTACAATTCCATTTCATTTCATTTTCTTTCTATTTATATTGTTATAGTCAATTGTTTTCTCGGTTCTGCTTATTTCACTCTGCATCAGTTCATATAAGACTCTCCACGTTTCTGTGATTTCTCGTATGTATGCTGTTAGGTGCTGTTTTAATGAAGAGAAAATGTAAGGGAAATTTTTAGCCAGGTCATTATTCACATATGAAAAAAATTAGTGGAATTGACTTTTTTCTTTGACACTTTCTCACATTATCCTACTTTCTAATGCCCAAGGCTCCCTTGAACCATCCAGATCCCCCCCCTCCAATTCTACTTCCCCAGATTACTCACCTATTATCTCTTATTTCTCAGGTAGTCAACTTGTTTGGAATACCTAGCTTGCAATTCCTGACACATTGTTTCTAGTGCTTCTAAACTCATCCTGCAAGGTATTTCCCTCAAAGAGCTTTCATGGCTAGAAAATGTTGTGATAGGGGTGGCCAGGTAGCACAGTGAGTAAAATCACCAGCTCCAGTGTCGGGATGACCTGGATCAAATCCGGGCTCAGATACTCAGCACCACACCCAGAAATAACTGGCTGTGTAACCTTGAGCAAGTTACTTAACCCCGATTGCTTTTTAAAAAATGTTGTGATAAACCAATATTCTTGCTTAAGTGTTACTGCTTTCTAGGGGTATCTATGTTTTAATACCAATGGTAACCATGCATTTGTATAGCTTTCCATTATTTTTCTAAGCAGAACCCTTATCCAAAGGAGTTAATCTATGATAACAGAACTTTAGCCATTATGATCAGCCCTCAGGGAATTATAGCATAGTAAAGGTAGAAGAAACTTCAATGAGGCAATGTAATATAAAATATGGAGAATAGAGTGTTGGACTTAGTGTCAGGATAGTCTTCATTCAAATCTCATCTCAGGTATTTGCTAGCAGTGTGATCCTGGGAAAATAATTTAATCTCTCTTGGCCTAAATTTCCTCAACTGTAAACTGAGAGGTTTGGGTTAAATGTTTGCTCAGGTCTCTTCTGGCTCTAAGTCTATGATCCTATGAGCTAGTCTAATCCCTTCCTTTTGTAGAAGGGAGAACTGAGGATTTGCCCAAATTGACCCAGTTAACTAAATGAGAAGCCAATCCTAGAACCTAGATTTCCTAAGGCCTAGTCAAGTGTACTTTCTACTACATTCTGTGATGTGTCCTTCTTGGTACAGCACTCTCGGATAATAAATGCAGGTCTCATTCTAATGCACATACTTTGCTCCCAAGAAAGGCCAGTCCTGCCTGGCAGTGAACTGCTTTATAGACTCACAGTCACTGAGCCTAGGCCATACAACTCCTGAGACATCTATATCTATATCTATATCTATCTATATCTCTCTCTATCTAAATATGATAGATAGATATAGATATGATGTAAGGTAGCTATGTGAGAGTCTGTT
>NW_027187251.1:2662798-2710878 GCF_028583685.1 Petaurus breviceps papuanus
CTCTCTCTCTCTCTCTCTCGCTATTTATCTATGCTACCTTACATCATTTCACAAGCTATTTCTTCACAATTAGAGCACTTTCCAGTTCTCTACTCAGAGAATCTCATAATTGGGAGGCATTATTGGCATCATCTAACCCTACTTGAGTTCTCTTCAGAAGTTTTCTGACCCCTGAAGAGAAGAGTCACATTTCCCCCCAGAAGTTGAGCAGAGAAAAAGAAAAATGGTTCCTGTCAAATAATACTTAATTTTCCATTTAACTTGCTTGATTTAATCAATAATTTGATTACCTGGTTCTTGTGTTACCACAAGCAAGACAAAGAGAGGGAGGAAAATTGTCTTTCAGACTGTCATGGTGAAGCATACCATGAATCTTGCTGCCAACAGTAGCATTTATTGAACAGAGGTACATAGAATAGCAAGAAGTAAATGCCCAGAACAGTCACGGGATAATAGCTTTAGAGCTGGAAAAAATCCTAGAGGTCACCTAGTCCAATTACCTCACTTTACACATGAAGAAACTGAGTGAACTGTGTACTGGAATTGGAGACAGGAGACCTAGGTTCTAATGCTCTCTTTATTACTAATTTACTACTTGTCTTTGAGCAAGTTTCCTATGTGGGCTCCAGATTCCTCATCTGCAAAATAAAAGATTTGGACTAAATGAAATGGCATGGTATAGCAGAAAGAACATTGGATTGTAGAGTAGAGAGACCTTAGTTTAAATTCTAGATATGATGTTTGCTGTCTGTGTGACCTTAATCATGTCTCTTTGTTTTTCATAGTATTAATATCCTCATCAATAAAAAGGGGCCTCAGTTTCCTCAACTGTAAAATATGAGCTGGACTAAACAATCTCTAAGCATCTCTTCTAATTCTAAATCCATTGTAGCTCATAAAGCTTGGACTAGGACTTCAACCATCTCCTTCAGGGAACTACTCACCTGGGACAACTTAACCTAAGCCTTTTTTGAGTAGGAAATTAGGAATGGTTAGATAAAAGATTTTCTTTCTCTTATCAGACAGGTTGTTTGCTTACATCTTTCAGTGCACAGATGGCATACACCTTCCTCCATCCTATTATATGAATTCTGACTCTAGAGTGTGCTTGAAGACAGACAGCTCTTGTCCCCAGTCTGTCTTTTCTTTTCAAAATATAGAAATTTACTTTTCTGTGTACATGCCATATCCCTTCAAGTAGAATGTAAACTCCCTGAGGGCAGAACTGTTTAATTTTTATCTTTGTATCCCCAGCACTGAGTACAGTGTGTTTAAGATTCATAAAGCACTTTACATGAATTGTCTTACTTGGTCCTCCAACTCTATGAGGTAGTTACTATTATTATCTTTGTTTTTCATATGAGGAAACTGAAACCAAAAGAGATTTTAAGTTGCCAAGAATCACACAGCTAATTAGTGTGTCTGAGGTGAGATTTGAACTCAGATCTTCTCGATTCCATGATCAGCACTCTATCAACTGTACCATCTACTTGCTTCTGTAGAAAATTTTAAAATCTTTTAAAAATATTTATTAAATAATGATAACAATAATAAAACTAACTTAAATTTATATGACATTTAAAAATTTGCAAAACACTTTATATAATCACCTCATCCAAGACTTTTTAAATTTTATTTTATTTTGAATTTATGGAATAAAATAAGAATTTCCATAACAAAGTGTAATAAAAAAGATGATTGTACATGAAACTGCAAATCTACAATGTATAACTTGCTATTCCTTTTACATATACAACAAAGTTACCATGTAATTTTATTTTTTCTTTCTTTTTTTCTTTCTTCCTCCTCTCCACCTCCCTAGAGATGACCACACCAATATTATTCAGTATTGTATTGGAAATCCTAGCAATAACAATAAAAGAAGAAAAGGAAATAGAAGGAATTAGAATAGGGAAAGAGATAATACAACCCTCTTTTTGCAGACAATATGATGATATACTTGGAAAATTCCCAAAGATTAACTAAAAAGTTACTTGAAACAATTAATAATTTTATCAGAGACAGGATGTAAAGTAAATCTACATAAATCATCAGCATTCCTATATATCACAAACAAAACTCTGTGAGAAGACATAGTAAAAGATACCCCATTTAAAATAACTCTAGACAATATAAAATCCCTAGGAGTTCACTTGAGTCTCACAAAAGCTTTGTGAGACAGGTATTAGAGATATTATGCTCATTCTGCAGAGGGAGAAAATTAGATTCAAAGAGAGTCATTTGCCCAGTGTCACATAGCTCTACTCTAAGATATAGGGGAGCAGTTTATCTCAATTCTTCCTAACTCTATAAGTATCCTATAGTTGCCACTTTTAATTGAATTGCCCTAAGTCATGCAACTGAGAAGTGACAGATCTGGCTCAAACAAAAATCTTCTGATTATAGATACCATGTTTTGTTTGGTTTTTAAACTATAATATGGTTTCTGTAAGGCAGGAATCTTTTCTGACTTAGTCCAGTGCTAGGCATGATATCAGGGGTATTAAAGCCAAAGTGTGGCAGAGTAGAATCAGAGAACCCATGTTTAACTCTGGGTTTTACCTACCTATGTGACTTTGGTTAAATAACTTCATTTTCTGGGCCTCAGTTTCCTCCTCTGTAAAACATAAGAATTAACATAGGTATTCTCAAAGTTCCTTCCCAGCTTTAAACCCTGTAATCTTATAAATGGCATCAACATGAGAGGCATGCATGGGTACTTTATAGTCACCTGCCTGTGAGAACATCCAGAAGAGAGGGTTATCCAAGTGTATTTAAGAGCTCTACTGATAGAGTGACTAATGTGACAAAAAAGGAAAATGTTGGATGTTTGATGGGTTGCGGAAAAACTGGGACACTATTGCATTGTTGGTGGAGTTGTGAACTGATCTAACCATTCTGGAGAACAATTTGGAGCTATGCCCAAAGGGCTGTAAAACTGTGCATACACTTTGATACAGCAATATCACTGCTAGGTCTGTATCCCAAAGAAATTTAAAAAAGGGAAAAGGACATATTTGTACAAAAATATTTATAGTAGCTCTTTTTGTAGTGACTAAGAATTGGAAATCATAGGGATGCTCATCAATTGGGGAATGGCTAAACAAGATGTGGTATATGATTATAATGAAATATTATTGCTTTGTAAGAAATGACAAGCAGGATGATTTCAGGAATACCTGGAAAGACTTACATAAACTGATGCATAGTGAAGTGAACAGAACCAGGCGAACATTGTACACAAATAACAGCGATATTTTTCAGTGAAGAACTGTGAACAACTTAGCTATTCTCAGCAAACCAATGATCCAAGACAACCCCAAAGGACTAATGATAAAACCTACTATCTGCCTCCAGAGAAAGAACTGATATTGATTGAACATAGACTGAAGCATGCTGGTTTTTTTTTACTTTCTTTTATTTTATTCAAGTCTTCTTGTACAAAATATCTAATATGGAATGTTTTACATAATCGCACTGCATAACCTATATCTGATTGCTTACCCTCTCAGGGAGGGGGAGGGGAAGGGAGGGACAGAGGGATAGAATTTAAAATTCAAAACTTTAAATAGAAATGCTAAAAAAAATAGAAAAAATGAAGTCAGGGACAGGGGGGAAAAGAACACTACTGATGGCAGAAAAGCCACTTGGTTTGATTATAACTGCCAACTAGCAGACAATGTGGCTATGAGTACCTCAAAAGGGGTAGATTACTGTAACAACTAGAGTCTTGCTATGTTCCTGTTGAGATATGAGTCTGTGATAGTGTTGGGACATTTCTTGATCTCCAATCAAGGATCATGACCTATTTAGGGTCCAGGTTTGCCTCTACCATTGTTTATCTTCTCTCCTTTTCATAGAACCAGGAACAAGGGGAAAAAATTACAGAGAGGCAGATTTACAAGCTTCATGGTATATAGGGGGAAGGGGCCTTGTCTCTGGAGTCAAACGACCTGGGCTCAAACACTTGTTGTTCAGTCATTTTAGTCTTGTCCAACTTTTTGTGACTCCAGTTGGGGTTTTCTTGGCAAAGATGCTAGAGTGGTTTGCCATTTCCTTCTCCAGTTCATTTTACAAATAAAGAAACTGAGGAAAACAGGGTTAAGTGACACACCCAGGATCACAGAGCTAGTAAGTATCTGAGACCAGATTTGAACTCAGGTGTCCCTGACTCTAGGACTAGCGCTCTATCCACTGTGCTATATGACTTTTGGCAAATCACTTCATCTCTACAGACCTCAGTTTCCCCTCTGTAAAATTAGGGAGTTAAATTAGATGGTCTCTGATTTAACACTATATGGATAATCCTATAATCTACGGTTCAGCTTGTTATAAGGAAAACATTTCCTAACAAAAAGAGTTGTCCCAAATGAAGTCTTAGGAGAGAAGACTTCAAGCCAAGGCTGGTTGTTCTCTTCTTGAGAATTTTGTAGGCAAATGGATTGAATTTTCAGGTAGGAAACTGTATCCTGTAAATTACGAGTTCCCTTCCTATCCTGAGTTTCTATATGCCATGCAACTTTGAGGTGGGGTGGGGACCTGAATAGAAGATAAATAGGTGAAGGTTTTATTCCCTAACTGACCTAATGCAGGGTTTCTGTGTATTTCTACCAGGAAAACTTCAGTTAGTGTTTGAAGGGAGAGTAAAAGACAACTGAATTTAGATTGATATTTTCTTAAATAACATTGACAACAACAATAATTCTATGTATACAGTCCCTTAAGGCTTCTATAACACTCTGCAAACATCTCACATTGTCCTCACAACAACCCTGAGACTTTGTTGCTATTGTTATCCCCATTTTGCAGATGAAAACACTGAGGGGGAGAGCTGAAGTAACTTGCACAGGTAACTAAGTATCTGAGGCTGGATTTGAATTCAGGCCTTCCTAACTCCAATCCCAGCACTGTAATTACTGTGCCACCTAGCTGTCTCTGAATTTTTAAGAAAATTGAAGAGTTGGCTTGGGGAGAAGACAAAGGGAAAAGCTTACTGAGCAATAGCAGGATGAAAAGGAACAAAAAAGAAACTTAAAGAGAGATTCAATCCAATTCAGTAAACACTTATTGACCCCCTACACCAAGTGAAACCTGACCATAGATATACCATGTTCCTCTGTTATTCCCCCCTTCCCCATAGCTAAGCATGCTGCCTCTCTCCCATCTTTAAATGAGGCCCTAAAAATCCCACATTCTCCAGGAAGTCTTCCTGGAATTCAAGATGATGCCCTCTCCCTCAACTGCCTTTCTCTTCTTCCCTCTAGACACAAATTCCAATATTACTGTCCCACAACTACTCAACAAATAATAATAATAATTACAACTAGCATTTACATAGTGCTTACTATGCACCAGGCACTGTGCAAAGTATTTTACAGATATTATCTCATCTGATCCTCTCAACCACCCTGAGAGGTAGGTGTTATTATTATTCCCATTTTCCAGATGAGAAAACCAAGGCAATTGGAAGTAAAGTGACTCACCCAAGGTCACACAGCTAGTAAGAGTCTGAGGTCACATTTGAACACAGGTCATCCTGAATACAAACCTAGTGCTTTATCCACTGTGCCACCCCCTTCTGTTTTTCACGTACAAATTCCTCTCCTCCCCTACTCAATAAACTGGCGTCTTGTAATAAAGAATCAAAAGGAAGAAGACAGGGAAGGGGACACGTGTTTGTGAGTTACTATGCACTTTTACAGAGATTATCCCAAACAACCATCTGAGGCAAGTGCTATCAGAATCCTCTCCCTTACCGTTGAGGAAACTGAGGCAGATAGAATAAAGTACTTGCCTGGGATCATACCACTCTGTCCCCTTTACGACCTACCTGCTTAGTAAGTGCTTAGTACAAGGCCTGGCACATAGTCAGTGCTTAAGAAATGTTTACTGATTATTTATTAATAAAGAATAGAAAGAAGGGGGAAACCAAGCAGTCAACAGATCAACTGTGTCTTGTAAGAATGTACACCATTTCCACTGTCAGTCACTGCCTCTGCAAAGGAGAGAATGTATTTACCCTTATTATTCTGTAGGTTTAGTAATACATTTGCTAACTACTTGTTATTTTCTAGTTGGTACTTTGTCTTTTGGATGCTGGCTCACGCCAGTGCTGGTTTTGGGAGAGGCGGTCTCCAGAGGAGACTGTCCATAGCTAAACTGCTTCAGAAATTGCCTTGCAGAAATAAGTGCTTAATGAAGATTTTTTGATGAAGAGAATATTGATGACAGGCAATCAGAGAGAAGAAACAGCCCAGCTAATTGTCCCACTGTGTTTGTCTTCTTTTTCTGATCCCTGGGCTCTGGGTTAAGTGCCTGTCAACCCATCAGAATGCAGGGTTCCACTTGCTTTGGGGCAGGCTTTCTATCAGGCTGAGCTGCTTCTGCTTTACAAATTCTCCTGGGACAGACTCTTACTGCTCTGCAGATCAGTGCTGAGCATAGCAAGCTGGGTCTCAAGGCAAAGTTTGAGATGTCTTAAATGCTATACAAGCATTTATTAAGTGGTTACTATGTGTTTGACACTATGCTAACTCTGAGGGTTAGAAAGCAAAGCAAAAACATAATAATAATAAAATAAATTCCCTTTTTTTGTTTTTGCTTTTTGGAGGGCAGTTGGGGTTAAGTGACTTGCGTAAGGTCACACAGCTAATAAGTGTTAAGTGTCTGAGGCCAGATTTGAACCCAGGTCCTCCTGACTTCAGGGCCGGTACTCTACTCACTGTGCCACCTAGCCACCCCAAATTCCCTGTTCTTAAGGCACTCAAAGTCTATTGGGGAAGAGGATATGTGAACAACTTCATATAGCCAAGACACAGATGGGATAATCTGGAGATAATCTCAGAGGGAAGATGCAAGATTAAGGAGAAATGGGAAATGTTTCCTCAAGAGGATGGAACCTTTAGCTGAGACTCAATTCAGCCAAAAGAAGCCAGGAGGCACAGAGGGAGAGAGAGAGAGAATTCCAGGCATGAAGGACCAGCAGCAAAAAATACCTAAAGTCAGGAAATGGGTGTCTCAACAGCTTCTATTAGCCCTTTCCTGGGGACTTCACCATTGAGTTTGAAACAGAAAGGCCAAAAGGGAACCAACTGCCTTATGATTTGGAGACCACCTCGTGTTGGATCCTTTGCTGCTCCACTTTCCTCCCAAGCACCCTGAAAATCACCATACCTTGGTCAGTATCGTCTTGTTATTTTCTCACCCATCTAGATCGCTGAGACATAAACATTCAGAGAAATCAACTTGAACCATGACTTGGAGCTTTAGAGTCTTTCTCTTCAGTCCTTTATAATGGAAAGCAAGATGTTCTTCTCTGAGACCTTTGTGACTGTCTCTTTATAACTCTTTTAGATACTTCCCACAACCCCAGAACTATTTTTTGTTTGTTTGTTTGTCCTTAATGGTCTCGCACCTCCATCCTCAAAGCCCCCCTCCTTTCTGGTTGGTCTTGGAGTTGAAAGAGAGAGATGAGGAGCAGCAGTATCTCTGCCCTACAGCTGAAGCAAGATTTCAGAGGACTCTTTAAAAATAATTTAAAGTTATTTACCATCTCAACTTAAAAGGTCTGTCTTTTATTTGATGCTGTAAAACACCTCTGGCATGTTTATAGACAGGACAGCTAAACATTAGTGGTTAACTCTTATAAGCAACTCATGATGTTCTCAAATTATTCCTCCTTTCCTCTCAATCTCTTCCCTCCTTCTATCTTTTCTCTTTTCTCCATTCCTTTCTCTTGCTCTCTTACTCCTTCCCTCTATCCCTTCCTCCCTTCCTCCATCTTCCTCTCCCCTCTCTTTTCTCTCCTTTTATCTCTGTTTCTCTGTCTCTGTCTCTCTGTCTTTGTCTGTCTTTGTCTGTCTGTCTGTCTGTCTGTCTCTCTCTCTCTCACACACACACACACACAACTTAGCACTATTTCTTCCAGCAAAATGACTGGTCAGTTTGGGATACCCACATATCCAGAATAAAGTAGGCCTCTGTGATATGCGCAGAAACTGTCGAAACTCATAGGAAACCCAAAAGTCCCATTTTAGCCTTGCTGATCAAAAAAAGGTCTAGTGGAGCTTTGAATTCTGAGTGAAAACTCTTTTTCATCTTGAAAATACAACAAAGAAATATTCCTATTTTCTCTTCTAGTGGCAAGAGGGTTTCCGATAGTACAGGGTCCCTTTCCCATTCTATTACACGAATAACAATTTTAGGTGACCAGTCATCAACAGATGCATTTTTACCTTTTGGAGTACACTAGAGGCTAAATTAGATATGGTTAGATACCTAGGACCATAGCAATAGTCCTTCTTAAAATTTATAGTCTAGTCACAGACAGTATGGACATGTTACTATTTAATTTAATGAATATTTGTTAAGCACCTACTTTGTGCAGAGCAGAGGCAATCTAATATATTACATAAAGGCAGGTCCCAGAGTCAAAAAGATCGGGGTTCAAGTGTTGCTTCTGACACATTCTGATTGAGTCACCCTGATCAGTCACATAATTTTTCAAGTGTTCTAGTAAACTAGTTAAGACTGTGAATTTATAATTTCCATCAGTGAAGGGAGTTTCTGGGAGATGAAATCATGTCTGAACAAAAAAAGTACAAGGTATTGTACTTTTGGAATGGAAGGACAAAAATGCATTGATACACGTACACAGACAAGCAAAGACAATGTAGCTGGAAGGGAGAGAGAACTCAGAGCTGGGAATGGAGAGAGAAGACTAGTGCAGAAAATAAGTGAGCTGGGTATAACATACCCAAGAAAAGGTGAAGAAGAGGTTGGCAGGACATGACAGAGCTCTCCCAGAGGGTAGTGGGGCCTTTGACTGGTGACCTGTCCTGTCTATACTTGTGAGTGAAAGAAGAAAGCCAACAGTGGTCTGAGCCATAAGAATTTCTTTGCATGGTTCTATAATCCAAGAAATTTCCCTGACTTGCTTTAGGGAAATTTTACCAATGTTGTCATTAGCTAAGTAGCTTAGCAAATCAAATGCTGGGCCTAGAATCAGGAAGACTCATCCTCCTGAGTTCAAATCTGGCCTCAGATACTTATTATCTGTGTGACCCTGGGGAAATCTCTTCACCCTGTTAGGCTAAATTTCCTCATCTGTAAAATGAGCTGGAAAAGGAAATGGCAAACCACTCCAGTGTCTTTACCAAGAAAACTCCAAATGGGGTCACAGTTGGACATGGAGTGGGACATAGCTGGAAATGACCGAACAACAACAACAAGACTCACAAAGAAGGAGGTTTAGAGGTACCCAGAGACTATCTAGTCTAATCCCCTTATTCTACATATGAGAAAACTGAAACTTAGGGAGATTAATGACTTGTTCAAGGTCACTCAGGTCATATGTGCAGAGGTAAGATATTAACCAAGGTCCTTTTGACTTCAAAGTGATTGTACCACTACACACATTGTCCGGACAAGGCCTAGGAAGGTACTACATGTGAGTTTTTGAAGTTGATGAAGGACCATGGTAGCTCAAAACATACACACATAACACATGCTATGACTGTATAGCTGGCAAAAAACCATCCCTACATCATCCAATGTATATTGGATAGCACCACAGAACACCAGTGCTATAAAGATCATGAGATCTAATTGCCTTATTTTTCAAAGGAAGACATGAAATCACAGGGCAATGAAGTATCTGTCCAAGTAAGTAGATTTGAACATCCCAAACTTGTTCTCCCTTCGCCCTGGACTTCTCACACTAGAGGTATACTCTATCCCTGTGGCCCCTTATCCTAATTGTCTACTGCCTTCTAGGGCCTCCAGTTGTAGAAAATGCTCAGGTCATCCATGTCTTCATTTTTCTCTGGGCTTATCTCTTGAATTTCTCTATCATGTCCTCAAAAGGGTACCTTTTCCCATCCTATCCTCTTTTCAGCATCCTTTTCTGTGTTTTCCCCCCTCATTAATATGCAAGCTTCTTGGGGCAGCTAGGTGGTGCAGTGAATAGAACACCAACCCATGGAGTCAGGAGGACCTGAGTTTAAATACGGCCTCAGATGCTTAACATTTACTAGTTGTGTGACCTTGGGCAAGTCACTTAACACCAATTGCCCTGCCTTCCCCCCCTCCAAAAATCAAAAAGAATGCAAGCTTCTTGAAGGCAAATACTGTCTTTCTACTTGCATTTGTGTTCCCAACATTTAGTACAGTGCCTGGAACATAGTAAGTGCTTAATAAATGCTTTTTGATTTGACTTGACTCTGGACTCAGTTTCATAATTTGTAAAATGTGACAGTTGGATTTAATGATCTCTAAATTTCCTTCCATCTCTAGATTTGTGATAAATACCAGAGGCCATGGTCAAAATTTAAATAATGCTGGACCTCAAAAGACAACTATACTCCTCCCCCCAGGGAGGCATTGTCTCCCTGGCACTCATTATCCTAGAAGATGAATGAACAAGGAAGGATCATAGCATCCATTCCAGCCCAGCCAGATGATGGCATTTCTGAAATATCTGAAGGGGAAAGTTTCATGACTTGTGCACACAATGTCAGTCCTTTAGGCAACAGAAAGGAAAACAAAAGCCGCAGAATACATTATTTAGGGAAAACCATTTCAACAGATGAAGATCAAATGGGAAAATATATGCAAAGTGCTTTGCAAGCCTTAAAGCACTATAAAAATGGTAACTATTGTTATTGTGATTATTAAGAAAAGATCTCTTTCAGATATTGGAAATAATTTATGTAGAGAGAAAGAGAGGAAGGAAGGAAGGAAGGAAGGAAGGAAGGAAGGAAGGAAGGAAGGAAGGAAGGAAGGAAGGAAAGGAAGGAAGGAAAGAAGGAAGGAAGGAAGGAAGGAAGGAAGAGAAGGAAAGAAGGTGAGAAGTAAGAAAAAAGAAAGAAGGGAAGGAAGGAAGGAAAGAAAGAAGGGAGGAAGAAAATTTTCTCATCTATAAAATGAAAAAGTTTGATTAGATGACCTCTGAGGTTCCTTCCAGGGTAGCTAAGTAGCAAAGTGGATAGAGAGCGCCAGGCCTAGAGTCAAAAAGACCTGAGTTCAAATCTGGCCTCAGACACTAGATTGTGACCCTGAGCAATATTTGCCTCAGTTTCCTCATCTGTCAAATGAGCTGGAGAAGGAAATGGCAAACTGCTGAAGTATCTTTTCCAAGAAAACCTCAAAAGGGATCACAAAGACTCAGACACAACTGAAATGAATGAACAACAACAAAGAAGATCCCTTCTGCCTCTAAAGTTGTGATACTATATGAAGGGTTCAAAAAAAGGCTGGATGACCTTATGCCAAGGGTGCTAGAGAGCAGATTGATTTTCAGTTGGGTGCTACACCGTTGAACCTCTGAAATGTTTCCCAACTCTAAAAGTCTATGATTCTAGGAAATTCCTAGTACAGTGTGGTATTCTCTGTGGACACTCAGAACAAATTTGTTGGCTGACAATAAAAAAAGGTAAACAAATGAAAAACTAGGAAAATATTTACATGATGTTTATGTCAGTAATAACCAATCTCTTGGAGTCTGGACACTGTGTTAATTGGATTTTCATGGGAAAGGGATACAGACTCGAGTCCCAAGGCCAACGGTTCTTCCCTGGCTATTTCTGGACCAATTTGTTAGATGATCTCAGAATTTTTCCCCACCTTCCAGATACCTTTTTCTTTAGAAAAAGAAAGTTGAACTTGGGAAATATGATATGAAAGCACCCTTATTGCAAAGTGTGATCACTTTCACTCATTGAAAGAGTTTCACTGAGGCTGTATTTATTGGCTTATGATGGCAGGAAGGAGGCTGAAATAGGAGCTTCATGAGAGGAACTGTCACACATGGAGGCCTTGAGAAAGTTTTAAGGAAAAGAATTTGGCCCAAAGGAAAGGGTTAAGTCGATTGCAATGACGAGCTAAAGGCTTAGCTAAGCCAAGACTTTATTATAGAGCCTAACCAAGATGTCATGGCTAAGATGGCTATGATAGCACCCGTCTTCAGGAAAGCAAGCATTTTAATAGGGGGAATTATCCTCCATCATTTCCTCCTGACAGGAAAAGTCAGAGAGAAGGGATGTTCTTTCCCAGGCACCAATCAGCAGAGGTTGTCTCCCTCCTGATGATTTAGCCCTAGAAAATGAGGACCGTCAGCGGAAGCATTCATTAAAGCTGGCAGGCCCAGTTGGCTCATCAGTATAAACAGATGAGGTATGCAGAGTATATTGGCCAGAGAATAGAGAGGTGATGAGAAAATGCCCTTTATTGGCTGGTTGTTCCCTATACAGAATTACAGAATGTCATTGCCGGGAGGGACCTTAGAGGTCAGCTAATCCAACCCTTCCTCCTGCTATGTTACAAATGAGGAAACAGGATCAGAAGAAGTAAGTAACCTGCCCAAGGTCATACTGCTTGTAAGCAGAAAAGCCAAGACTCAAATCCAGTTCCAGGTCTACTGACCTTTCTCCCACATCATGCTTCCTTAGATACAAATACAGGAATGGCCCACTTATCTGAACATCAAACATCTAGCAACCTTAGTTTTCCAGAACCTAGCTACAGTGAAGAAAATAAGAGAAGAATGCCTCTGATTGCCCAAAATATGTGTCATGAAGTCATCCAAAGCCAAGGTCTGTAAATTTATTAATTTTAAAAATGTTTTATAACTTTTTTCTTCAATCTCAAAAGTCCAAAAGTCTTAGTACAGTTTTAAGCTATACAAGCTCAAAACTCTGCTAAGACTGTGGGAATTCTCTGTATAATTGGTTTCCATAGTAATCCTATGTATTTTATTTTATGCATTTAAAAACACTGTTCTGAAAAGAGGTCCTTAGGTTTCACTAGACTGCCAAAGGGGAGGGCTCCAAAGAGAAGGAGATAGATTTCTTTATGAGTGACTAAAGGTTTAGAGTTAACTGAACAGTATAGCAAGATGCTTGATGTCCCTTTTGTTCATGAGGTGTGGGTATGGGACAGATATCCTTGTTGACTCATTACAGCCATCAGGATATGGGTCAATGTAAGTTTACTCCTAATGTGAAAAATATCATGGAGGCCTGTCCAAATGGAGGCTGGGGAATCAGCATTTTAAAAGGGATTCATAGATTAGGCAAAGAAGCTAGACCAGATGACCTTTAAGGTGCTTTCCAGCACTTGAAAGTCTAGGAATATATAAAAATCTTAATTTATGAACTAGATGAATCAGGGCGCGATTATTTTAAAGACTACTTTACTTCCCCCCCAAAAAAATAATTTTTGTAGGTATTAAATTTATTAAATATTCCACTTATAGATGAATTTGTATTTATATTAATTAGGTTCACCCACACACTTAGCCATGCTGCCAGAGTTCCTCAGACACTAGGGAATCCCATTAAAGAGTAAAATTCACCTAAGACCATAGGGAGTTTAGGGATTTGGGGTCAGAGAGAAGGAAGGGTTTAAATCATACCTTCTTTTGTTAAACTATAGTAACATTAGTAGTCTTGTCATTGAGATGTAAAGGAAAATAAACATTACAGCATTACAATTTTTTAAAAACTCCCAAGTCCTATCACTAATAGAAGTGATAGTTAGTCTGATTAGTTTTTCCTCAAAAAACTGTTTCTGGATTGTTCTGATATATTTCCTTTCTTTAAGATATTTTCCTGTGAAATTCCCATTGGTATTGTGCCTTTCAGGTCTCCAAAATGACCTATGGAAGAATGTAGTTTTCCAGAGGAAGGAGAGCAGTGATGGCCAGCTGGCCATCACTAGAGGAATATATAATATTCCATCGAAGTGCAATGTATTCTGCTTATGTAACAGAGTAGATTTTTATGTACTTGGAATAGTTAACAAATTGAATACCTGCAGGGAATTCCTTCGGGAGGGGGGCAGGGAGAGGAAATCAGTCTCCAGCCCTTAGTTATCCTAAATTAAAGGGTACCACCAATCCCTAAAACCCCAGCCTCCAAAGATCTTCCTCACCACCACACTAAGAAATTCCCCTTGGTGCCCTGGCTTGAGAGACCTTTGGTAATTCTAATAATGACTTAGCCTCCATGTAGGTTTTGTTCTGTGATACATCCCTGTTGGTTCCCTTTGCTCCTCTGGGGTAATGGTAAGAGTACTGGGTTAGGAAGCAGGAGCTCTGGGTTCTAGTCCCACTTCTACCATTAAAAGCTGTGTGACCTTGTAATTTGCCTCTACAGACCTCAGTTTCCTCATTTGAAAAATGACATGGTCAGACTGGAAAATCTCAAAGATCCCTTCTAATTCTAATATACTATCATTTGGTGGAGAGGAGTGTGTATGTGTCAGGGAGTGGGGTCCATTTAGCTCAGCATATAATTTTGGAGGGGATGGAAAGGAATCAGATCTGTTATGTTATCTGTTCAAAGAACTCTCAATGAGGAAACTCCTTCTGCCAATGCAGATTGGTACCTGTCCTACAAGTTGTTATCTTATAAAGTTGCCTGGAGTGTCAAAAGTTAAGTGACTTTCCCAGGGTAATCATGATAATATGTGCCAGCAGATTTTACCATAGGTGTACCTGACCCCAGGGCTAGTACACAGGTGCCTCTAGGAGAAGGAATAGCTTATATTTATATAACGTTTACAATTCACAAAGTACTTAACAGAGAGGGTTCCCCACAACAACTTCCTGAGGTAGCTGCTGTGGTTTTCCTCATTTTACAGATACAGTAACTGAAGAAAAGTGATTTGCCCCAGATCACATAGCTAGTAAATGTTGTCCAAGGTGTGATTCAAATACAGGTCTTCCTGTCTCCAAGGTCACTCCAACCACTAAGCCATGTTGCCTCTCCCTAGAAAGCATGGTGCTTTAAGACTGGTCACCGTATCAACCCTGGAGGAACTTGTGAACTTCATTCTTCTTGTAGGACCATATTCTGTACTTCCACTTCCAGGTAGTTCTGATCAGAGGGAGGGATATACAGTTAAAGAGTGGAATTGAGTTATCAAAACATATTTCTAAATATTTTTTTGAATTGAATTCTTTATCCAGATGGAAGGATCACATAAAACATGTGTCCTGAAAAGCCCCATCTTATAAGACTGGCACAAAGAAAGTAAAGGCATCAATGCTCTTTGTTCAAACTTGGATTCAAGCTTGTCTGATTGGTAACAACCAATCCTCCACCTAAGTTCTAGACTTGTCTGCCTCTCCAGCAATATTTTTTTCTATAATCCCAGATTTATTGATTTTTTTTCTTCAAGCTTGAGGAAGTTAGAAGCCTGTAGCGAGAGGAACCCAGAACTTTAGAAAGCCTTGATTTTCAGTTTTTACTTTGTTGCTCTGCACACCAGAAAGATGTGGCCCTCACTGTGACCCTGAACTCAATATTGAAAAGTTTCCACTGTCAGCGTAAAGACCTGAGAGGAACCAACTGCCTGAGGCTTCTCTGCTAGTCCACCAGAGCCCTTCCTATTGCAGCATAAATAATACATGTATATGCATCTATCTATCTATCTATCTATCTATCTATCTATCTATCTCTCTCTCTCTCTCTATCTATCTATCCATCCATCTATTCATCCATCCATCCATCCATCTAGCTAGCTATCTCTCTATCTGCATGCCTTTGCCTACATTATATATGTGTACATGCATGTATGTATGCATGTATATAGATATATTCATTTATATCTATAGCTATATTTACATACGCACAAACACACACATACACACATGCACGTGTGTTGATAGAGAGGGAACATGGCATAGTGGACAGAGTTGGATTTAAAGCCAAAAGTGCCTAGATTCAGGTTTTCCATCTGAAACATATTGGCCGTGACCCTGAGAAAGTCTCAACTTTTCATTACTCTAGGCAATTCCTGAAGACTGTAAGTTGAAGAGCAGATGCCATCCTGTTTTGGAAAAGAGTTTTCTCACCTGGGGGTTGCTATGCTAATAAAATCACAGGTCTAGTATACATTTGGGGCAGGGTATCCCAAGAATGTTAGTGTAGTTTTACACTATGATAGCTTAAAACTTCTCTAAGAATATTGGGAACATCCTGTACACATGCACACATACATTGTATATGTATTTGCATGTAATTATATATGCATGGGCATATGTAAATACATATTTTGTTGTTTAGTCCTTTTTCAGTCACTTACAACTCTTAATGACCCCATTTGAAGGTTTTCTTGGCACAGATATTGGAGTGGTTTGCGATTTCCTTTTCTAGCTCATTTTACATATGAGGAAACTGAGGCAAACAGGGTTAAGTGACTTGCCCAGGGTCACACAGCTAGTGTTTGAGGCTGGGTTTGAACTCAGGTCCTCCAGACAACAGGGCTGATACTGAAGTGTGCAAAGGTTTCCTGTAGAAGATGAGATTTTAGCTGGGTCTTAAAGGAATCCAGGGAAGCCAGTAGGCAGAGATAAGAAGGGAGAGAACATTCTAGGCTTGGAAGACAGCCAGAAAAAAATGACCAGAGCCAAGAGATGGAGTGTCTTGTTCATGGGATCTATTCTGCATACTAGATCCAAGAGTATGTGATGAGAAGTAAAGTATAAAAAGACTGGAAAGGTAAAAGGGTCCTAGGTTATGAAGGGCTTTAAATGCCAAATTAATGTTATATTTGATCCTGGAGGTGATAGGGGGCCACTGGAGTTTATTGAGTGGAGGTGTGGCATGGAGGGGAGTGACATGATCAACTTGTGCTTTAGGAAAATCACTTTAGTGACTGAAGGATGGACTGGAGTGGGGAGAGGCTGGAGGCAGGCAGACAGACCCACCAGTAGGATATTGTAGTAGTCCAGATGTGAGATGATAAGGGCCTTCAGCAGAGTGGTGGCAGTGTCAGAGAAGAGAAGGAGTATTTGAGAGATATTACAATGGTTAAATCAACAGGCTTTGGCAACAGCTTGGATATTGGTGGGGGATGAGTGATAGTGAGGAATTCAGGATGGATTCTAGGTTGTGAGCCTGGGGGACTGCCAGGATGGTCTTGTTCTTTCTAGTAATAGGGAAGGTAGAAGGGGATGGTTTAGGGGGAATGGTAATAAGTTTTGTTTTGGACATATTAAGTTTAAGATATCTACTGGACATCTTCCAGATGTGAGATTGGAAGACAGTGTCTCGTGAAAATTAACAAAAAGGCAAACTGAGCCTTTTTCAAGCAAGATAACTTTATTTCTAGGATGCTAAGCCTATTCGTAAAGGATGGGTCAAATAGCACTGTCTCTGGACAAAAGACTCCAAATTGAAGATGCAGCTCATTTTCATAAGCTTAGAACAAAGAACAGAAGAAAATCATATCAATGGTTTATGGAATTGGCAATATCATGGTGTTGGGGAATCATGATTGGTTATATTAAAGAAAGTGGGCATAGCATACACATGAGATGGGCACCACCTTTCTCTATCTCTAAGGAATGCTTTTGTGGATTTTATGGGTCCAAGCTGCGTTCAGAAGTTCACTGATAGGGACCCACGTATGTAGACAAACAGGAGTCTGGGGGATTAGATAAGGTCACCTTTTTAATTGCTAAAGATAAGAGAAGGTCAGTTTGTCCAATTTCTCAAAGATAACACACAAACCTTGCAGGAAATGCTGAGATAATGTTTTATGAGAGTACTAAGAACATAGGCTTTTTCTTTAAATAATAGTGATTATGGGAAAGCTTCACCTTAGCTATATAACTTCAGAGAAAGAGGAGACTGATCTTTTGCACATATGAGTTTCTTCATTCAGAGGCAGAGAAGAGGATTTGGATTTGTTACATAGAATACAAAATATGGTTACAGAATAAGATCATTTACAGGGTAAAATCAAATATAAAATACAGGATCAAGAATTAATTCTGAGAATCATCAGCATAGAGATGGTCAATCAATCCATGGGAGGTGATGAGATAACCAAGTATTGAGGGAGAAGAAAAGAGGGTGCAGGACAGGCCCCTGTGGGACATTTATCTCCCAGAGTTGCTGTGAGGATCCAATGAGATAATATTTGTAAAGTGCTTAGCATATAGTAGGCACTTAGTAAATACTTATTCCCTTCTTTTGCCCTCCTACCCTCCCCAAAGGGCAGAATCAGAAGCAATGGTTGGAAATTATTGTTGTTGAAAAAAATAACAGGAGCTAGTATTTATATGGGCCCCCCATGTGCCAGGCACTGTGCTAAGCATTTTATGAATATTATCTCATTGGATCCATATGTAAGCCATGCACAAGCAGCTTTCCAGAGGACAGCTGCTGTGAACTTTCAAGGTTCTGATTACACAGTATAGTGAACACTATTTATTCAATAACAAATCAGAGTAAAAGATTCACAGAGAATCAAGGTACAGTATTCATAATGTTACAACTTATCACAGAAAATCAAAATACAGCATTCACAATGACTTATCACTAAAATGGCCACCTAGTTTTCACCAAAGTGGTCATAATGGTTTTCAGCAAAGTACAATCATTTAGTCACTCAATCATTCAATCATCCTCCTAGAGGGTCACAAAATACAATAGTCAAAGTTCTCCACTCATGGGGCACACTAAGTTACAAATTAGTCACTATTCAGTCATCAGTCACTATTCAATCATCAGTCACTACTCAGTAATCAGTCACTACTCAGTAACCTCTTAAGGGGTAGTGGAAAATACAAAGGCCATCCACCCCTAGGTCACAGTAAATCATAATCTTCTCACTTCTTCACTTGGATACAGTATCCAAGTAAAGTCTTCTTTTAGCTTGGACTCAAGGCTGGCTCTCAGCTTCCATGGTTCCTCTTCCATGGTCCTAGCTCTAACTGTCACCTGCATTCAAAGGCAGGCAGTCCCAGTTCTTCCTCCAGCTCCTTGTCCAGTTCTTCATCCAGTTCGCATTCCATAATGAAGCTCACAGTGTCCAGTCCACCTCAAGTCCTTCACAGTTCCTGTTTCTGAGAAGACAAAGCTTAACATAGCCACAATAATATTCATGCACATTGCTGGCACCATCATCAATTCACTATCTGCCTGTGAAATCAACTCAGACCCACCAACAAAGTCTGAGAACTCAACATAGAAATCAACACTGACCCACAAACAAGGTCCAAGAAGTCAGCACAAATCATCAGTAAAGTCCCAGGACCTCCAAAACCCTCCTCCAGTACTTCTGTAAACATACAACCAGAAAATCCTCTTCCAGGGCTTCCAGTAAGGTCCCAGGGTTTCTGTACAAAGTATCACAAACAAACATCAACACAGACAGAGCAAAGCCGGGATACCACAAGTATTCCCTTTGACTCTGCCACCACAAGAGTCCAATTTTCAGCTCCTGTTGTCTGAGAGAGCCTGAGGCTCTCCTTGTATAGTCATTAGCTCCTCCCCAGGAGTTCACAAGTTGTGGAGTTCACATGTTCTGTTTCTTAACAGACTGAAACAAGATGTTAATTCAATAGCTGAAACAAGGTGTGAACTACTTCTGTGCTTGCCATTACACTATACATCCACTCTTTGGAATTATTGTCCCTATTTTAGAGTTAAGAAAACTGAGGCAAAGGCTTAGTGACTCACCCAAGAATTCACTACTAGTAATTGTCTGAGGCTAGATTTGAACTCACCCCTTCTTGCCTCCAGGGTCAGCACTCTGTGTACTATGCTACCTCGTTGTTGTTCAGTCATTCAGTCATGTCCAACTCTTCAAGGGATTTTCTTGGCAACAATGGAATGGTTTTCCATTTCCTTCTCCAGTGAATGAAGACAAGCAGGAATTAAGGGACTCGCCCAGGATTACACAACTAGTGAGTGTCTGAGGATGGATTTGAACTCAGGTCTTTCTGACACCAGTCCCAGGGCTCTAACCACTGAGAAACCTAACGACTTTTAATTTAGGCTTGATATTAGGAAAAACTTCCCAATGATCAGAATTATTCCAAAGTAGGATGAGCTGCCTGAGGTCTGCAAACAGAGGCTAAATAACCATTTGACAAGTATGGTATGTGAAGATCCCTTTTGAGAATAGGTTGTGCTAGATTGCTGCTGAGATCCTTCACAATTGTAATTTCCATGATTCTATCACACTTCTAGTAAAAGTAAGACATAACTAGATTTTTAAGCCAAATCCTCTGTTTACAAATCCAACTACTCTTAGACTTTCTGAGGACTGGGACTTTTCCATTTGTCTGTCAGAATAGAAAATGGCACCCTCCACTGACAGCCTAACCCTCTCTACAAAACAATGAAATTATTTTTGATGGCAGAAGACAAAAATAAATCTGACTTTGCTCTGTTATTCATTTTAATATTCTCTTTGTGTCAAGAAGGCAAGGATGCTTGTGGAATAGCAGAGAAGGCCACACCATTTTCACCTATCAGACCTTCCTCTGGACATTGGGTTTTTCTATCAGACTCCCACTGTTTTGAGCACTCTGGTTAAGCAGTCTGCAGATCAGTCTCCCAGTTACCGTTGAGTGCCCTTCAGAAGCCTGTTTATATTTCCATATGGCTGTGTTGATTTTTATCAAGTTAAGTTGTCTTTTCTGGGGCTTGTTGGGAATAGGAAGTAAATTTACCCCTGGCAAGACAAATGTGTAATTTTTACCAGAAATACGTCTGTTCTAATTTGCAGATGGGGTTAAAACAAACAATGATGTTTCCCGGATTTTCAGCTTATTTCATTATGTAAATGGAATTTCTTTCCTTTCTCTAGCCTTTTAAATGGAATGTTTTCATGGACCCCTCCTCCCAGGATAGCTGAGAAATCCAGAGAGGTGGAGGCTAAGAGCAGAACCCAGCCAGGCATTTAGTTGGCCAGGTGCCCTCCGTTGGCATAAGTCTGTACTGGGTGTTCTCTAGGACAGAAAAAGAGGATGTTCTTTGGAATAGAAAAAAAGGGAAAAATATATTAGAAATGCTCTTAGGGAGGGCATAGTATATGCTCTTATGGAGTGCATACTTACATAAGGGAGATGTGGTCTTTGCTTTAAAAAAACTTTTAAGTCAATCGGAAACAATATATGAAGAATGAAAGAATATGCATGTGTTTGTATGTGTATTTAAAAACACACATATGTGTATATATACATATATACATGTGCATATTATATATGATAAATCTTTATATTCTTCAAAACAAATAATGGGAATAGTAAAATCAAAATATTTCTTTGAATTTCATACCTTTCAAGAAACTTTGCTTGAGCTAATCTAAAGAACTAACATTTGATCTAATCCTATTACATCAAAATATACAAGTCCTTTTAAAATTTTTCCCCAATTCTTTCTCTTTTTTGTTCTCAGTCAAGGAGACTTGAGTTCAGATCCCAACTCACATGTCAGATCCTAGCTCTTTTAGGATTCCTCATCTATAAAAAGTGAGAGTTCCAGTACAAAGGATCCATAGATGGCCTTTAAAGCCATCAAGTCCAGGCTCCTCGTTTTACAGTTGTGGAAACAGACCTAGGAAAGTTATAATTTACCCAAGATACTACTTACTACCCAAGTAGTAAGCATCAGAAGTGGGATTTGAACCCAGTAGAGCCAGAGATCTTTTAATTGCATAGGCCACACTAGGTGGTACAGTAAATAAAGCTCTGGACTTTGAGTCAGGAAGACCAAAATCCAAATACTGCCTCAGAAACTTACCACTTGTGTGAACATGGACAAGTTGTTAGAGTCTTAATACAAGGTCAAGACCTCAGTGAGTCTCAATTTTCTCATCTGTATAATGGGAACAATAACAATAATGGGAATAATAACCCTACTTCACAGGGTTAGAAGAAACAAATAAGATTTTCCACATGAAGTGTTTTGGAAGCCTTAAAAAGCCACATAAATGCTAGGTATCATCAGCATCTTTATCCTCCTCATCCTCACTATATTATTATACCACACAGTAGATGTCTACCATCTCTTCCGGTTTTAAAGCCTCTCATCCTACATGGTATAATTAGCAATATTGAATACAATCTCAGAGTTGGAAGGGACCTCAAAGGCTGCAAAGTTCCATCTGTGCTAAACAAAAATCCCCTCTATAGAATATCCAGCCTTTGATTGAAGACCTCAAGCAAGTGAGTCCCCACTGCCTCCAGGAGCAGGCTTTCCCATTTGTAGCTATCTCTTGTGCCTAAGAAGTTTTGTCTTACAGCAAGTCTAAATTTTCTTCTCTTGCAATGTTGATCCTTTACACCTAGGTTTATCTCAGAAATAGCAAATAAATTTCAATTCATCATCCATAAGACAGCACTTAAAATAATTGAAGATGGCTATGAGGTCTCCTCTTGTCGTTTCCTCTTCATTCCCAACATCCCCTATTCCTCTGGTTGGTCCTCAAATAACATTATAGAAACAGATAGGTGGCATTGTAGTGGGCCTGGAGTCAGAAAGACTCATCTTCCTGAGTTCTAAAACAGCTTTCAGACACTTATTAGCTGTGTGAACCTGGACAAGTCATTTAACTCTGTTTACCTCAGTTTCCTCATCTATAAAATGAGTTGGAGAAGGAAATGGCAGTATCTTTGGCAAGAAAACCCTAAATGGGGTCACAGAGAGTTGTACACTACTGAAAAATGACTTAACAACAAACAACAAAACCTCTAGGATTTTGTGATTCTCTGAAGTTTTCCTTTACATCAAGCCTGAATTTGTAGTGAGGTAGTATGGTAGACAGAGGGCTAGACTTAGAGTCAGGAAGACAGGGGCTCAGATCCTATCTCAGATACTTGCTAACTTGTGTGACCCTGGATCAGTCACTTAACCTCTACTTGACTCATTTTCTTCATCTATAAAATGGGGATGATAATACCATCTACCTCCCAGTATCATTGTGAGGATCAAATGAAATCATAATTGTAAAGTGCTTAGCATAGTGCCTGTCACATATGTAAATGTTAGTTATTATTGTTAATAATTACTACTACTACTACTATTACTAACTTTCGATCCCAGCCTCAGTTTCCTCATCTGTAAAAATGAGTGGGCAGCTAGATGGCTCAGTGAATAGAGTACTGGCCCTGTAGTCAGGAGGACCTGAGTTCAAATCCAGCCTCAGACACTTAACACTTACTAGCTGTGTGACCTTGAGCCAGTCACTTAACCCCAATTGATAATAATAATAACCCTTCCCCTCCAAAAAAAAGATTATAATAATAGCACCTACCTCACCGGGTTATTGTAAAGTCATACATGTAAAACACTTTACCAACCTTAAAGAACTAAATGCATGTTAGCTTTGATGATGATGATGATCCCTCCACCATCCTGGTTTCCACCCTCTAGATGCTTTCTAGATTATCAATGTCCCTCCTAGAATATGGTGTCTAGAACTGAACGTAGTACTCTACACATGGTCTGGCCAGGTCAGGAGTATAGTGGGACTGTCCCCTCCTGAGCTTGTCTCCTCTGGGGGCAGGAGCATGCATGAGCTAGCTCTTACTAGGTCAGGAGAACCGATTGTTCAATTTCAAGTGGGAGCATTTATACCTCAGAACTCAGCAAACACTCCAAATTAGACATATATTTACTGTTTTCTTAATTGTTTAGATTTAAGAAAATTATGGAGAAAATGCTAATCATGAAGATTAAACTTAAAAGTGTGCCATGGGTGCAATTTCCCCCTGGAGAGCTAATTGTTAAACATTTGCCAACATACCACTGCTTGGAAGGGACAATGAGAAAATTGACAACTTTTTTATGGAACATAATGTCTGAATTTTCCTTGTGTTTTGTCATGATTGTCATGTTCTATTCGGTTGTTCATGTCAGTGTTTTTGGCTTAGAATATGACCTCCATGAAGATAAGAACTATGTCCCTGAACAAACAAGGGCTTAAAATAAGTGTCCTGTCCTGTATCTCTGGAAATTGTCATCCTGACTTAGCATGCCTAACCTTGATAATCAGACTTGTTCTTCTTTCTTTTTTTTTATTTTTGGAGGGGGGAGATAGGGCAATTGGGGTTAAGTGACTTGCCCAAGGTCACATGGCTAATAAGTGTTGAGTGTCTGAGGTCACATTTGAACTCAGGTTCTCCTGACTCCAGGGCTGATGCTCTATTCACTGCACCACCTAGCCGCCCCCTGACTTGTTTTTCCATTAACTTATATGGGATGCAGTGAGTAACAATAATGATGGTGATGATGATGATGATGGTAAATTCCATAATATCCTAAGGAATTCAACAAACAAATTTATTGGGACAGGCACATCATTCTGAATAAACTGTTAACCACAACCCCCCAGAAGTAACACTGACCCATAAAAGTTTTTAATATAAATTTATAGTATATTATATAATATAATGTATAATAAATTATATATATTTTTTTCGTTTAGCAAGTATTTGTGTCCTCTTTCCCTCTAATTCCCCAATAACTGAACAAAAAGACAAAGAAAATACTCAGAAAATAACAATAATACTACTAATATTGAGATAGCACTTTCAGGTTTACAGAAAACTTTACAAATATTATCTCATTTTATCCTCACAAAAAATTGGTCAAGTCCTAAAACATAGGTTTTATTCTACATTTTGAATCTGTCACTTCCTTGTCAGGA
The DNA here is from genome assembly GCF_028583685.1 of Petaurus breviceps papuanus. Lineage (NCBI taxonomy): Eukaryota > Metazoa > Chordata > Mammalia > Diprotodontia > Petauridae > Petaurus > Petaurus breviceps. The sequence continues at coordinate 2,687,249 of NW_027187251.1, forward strand.
AGGAAGGTAACATGTTTCTGCATTAGTGCTCTGAAATTATGATCCACAGAAATGTAAGAATAACATTTTTAATAGATGTAATCATATCAAATACTCAGAATCTCCAAATTTTACGGTACATGGAGACCTAGTGGAAGAAAACACCTGGGAACAGGATGAAGTCTATGTATTTCCTGATCTGCCACTAGAGATAACCAGAAGATACTTAGAGTGAATCTACAGAAATCAAGCTTATATTCCAAGACCTTTATTTAATTACAAAAAAAAATCATCATTTTTTTCTACCTTCCCAGCAGTCAAAAAAACATTTAATATATAACAGTAATAGCCAAGACAGGTGACTAGGTGGCACAATAAATAGAGTATCAGGCCTTGAGTCAGGAAGATTCATGCTCCTGAGTTCAGATCTGGCCTCAGTCACTTATTAGCTGTGTGATGCTAGGCAAGTCACTTAACCTTGTTCGCCTCAGTTTCTTCATATGTAAAATGAACAAGAGAAGGAAATGGCAAACAACACCATATCTTTGCCAAAAACAAAGAAACAAAAAACAAATGGGATCATGACTGAAAGAATTGAACAAAAATAGCCAAGATAGTGACTTTCCCTTGAAGCATTTCTATCTGAACTCAATCAAAAAGATGAGGATATAATAGTGATGATATTAACAACTGACACATAACCTTGAGGTTTACGAAGAGCCTTTCATAGTTTTACTCGTTTGATTATAACACAGCCTTAGGAAATAAATATTAAAGGTATTATTATCCCCATTCAAGATATGAAGTATATTTTCACCCAAAGACTCAGGTGAAATAAGACAATTTGATACAGTGGGAAAGGGGTTGAATTTGGAGTCAGAGCACTTTGGTTCAAATCCCAGCTCTGCCACTTACTACATGTGTGACCCTGGGAAAGTCAGTTCCTCTCTGGACCTCATTTTCCTCATCTGTAGAATGAAAGTGTTGGATTAGGTAACCTATGAGGTCCCTTCCAGGGCTAAATCTGTGATCACAGGCCTTGCCTATGGTCACACAACAAGTTGCTGCCTGAGGTGAGATCCAAAGGATGATTCCAAGTCCAACCTTCATGCCACTAGCCCACATTGCCTTCTCAAATCCCTTCCCCCTTCCCAATACATTGCCATGACCATGAGAACATATGCACAAAATAACAAGGTCTGAAAATACTCTGTGATCTCTGAACATAATTTTTTTTCTCTTTGTAAGCATTCCTGAAACTTGTGGGGGTCCAACTCACAAGTCTCATTAGCATCTATCTGTAACTACTGAGTAAAATATGATTGATTGATTGCAAGTGGAGGGGAAAAGTTCCCATTAGACATTAAGTCACCAGGAGAGTCCTGGACCATTCATAGATTGCTGAACAGGCTAGAAATAAGACTGTATAAAGTCAGGGCCAGCCTTCATCATCCTATCTCAAACACAGAGGTCAGTGCTTCAAAGGTAGTACCAAAGCTTTCTTCAAGCATCTCTGAATTTTAATATGCCCCGCAAAGCAATGAAGGCCCCAGACAGAGAGGCCACTTACTTAAGGGACATTTTAACTCCCAGATTGAGGGACAATTAAATAATTATTCAAGCCAACCCCTCATCTTCAATGTTTCTTTAAAAATTCAAAATCAAATCTCCATCCACTTGTCCTTAAAAACAAAAATGAAAGAGAAAATTAATTGCAGGGTGGTAGCTTTTGTCATCTGGAGCTAAGGTGTTGAAGGAGAGCATACATGGAATGAAAATTCATTCTTACAACCTTAAGTATATGCTGCTTTTTTTTTCAATTTTACACAGTTTAAAATTTGGTTTTTGTCAGGGGTGTGCTGGTAAAATGTTAACACCTGGCTCTCTGGAGGAAAAAATGTATGCAGGACACTTTTAAGTGTGATCTGTGTTATTACCATATTCTTCATCACTTTATTAAGTCTAGACAATCAACAAAATAAATCAAACCCTGATGTATGGCATTTGCCAATTTCCCAGGTGTAAATGCCGACACTGAAAATTTAATAATCAGCACTCCCTGGTTGTAGTCCAACTGCATGTATCCTGGGCCTATTATGTGAAAAACCCAGAAAAAGATATTAGGGGAGTTTCAGATCAAGGAGATGCAATCCTCATGCTCTTAGAGCTCTCGGGGTAATTAGAAGAGGTGGGGAGAAGGGGAAGTTTAGTATTTGTCCTTAGAACACTTTTCCCACCAACCTTCCCAGTCTCATGTCAGAGGCATAGATCCTGGTCTTCTGGAGCACCCAGTCTTTATGGGAGAAAAGCCTCTGGAGTCCAGGAGCTCCTAACCTGACAGACAAGCTGTGGTATGCATCCTTAGCCATCTGTAAGTCTCATGGGAAAGGGAGCAAAAGCAGTAGGTGCAAAGACATTTATTTACAAAGGGCTTTATCAATGAATGAGTTAACTGTATCCACTGCAGAAGGAGATAAGCAGAACAGTTAGAAGGCACTGGGATTCTATAGTGAATAAACCTGAGCAAAGAATTTTTCTGCCCCTTTATAGAAAGTGACTTTAAATCATGGGGTATGCTTGAGAGTGCTGTAAGGCCCAGGATGAAAGATCAGCAATAAGCCTCAGCCCACCAGCAGGAATAGGACACTGGATTGCTACAGAATAGGGAGGACCACTAATGCTGTTAGACACCACTCAGAGCTGCATTCAAGAAAAATGCTTTTTAAAATGAAATAATTAGCAGTGAGCTTGAATGGAAAAGCAACATTGCTATTGTGTGCGGACCAGCAATGAAGGAGCCAGCCAATTAGTCCTAGGCTAATTGGAATCACAAATGGGGAGTTTTTCCTCAAAAATATCTCATTTAAGCTTTTGTCTTCTGAAAAATGAACTTTTCAAAATGGAATTGGCCTAATGAATGTAATTTTTCCTTCCTGCAATGCCTCACCTATGTCTTCTCACTCCCACATCAGCTAGAGTCACTACTCACATACCCAAGAGCCCTTGTGGAGTTAGGCCTCCTCTCACTTATTCCACATGGCATCATCTGTAACACCCATCCTCCCTATATCTAGCCACCACCATGGAAGGCAATGAGGGCAGTGGCAAAAGAGAGGTCTGCAACTGGTAAGAATTCAGAAAAAAAGATAGATGGCAGGACCAGTTAGTCAACAAACATTTATCAAATGCTCCCCATTAAAATGCAAATCATTTGAGGTCAGGGATCCTTATTTCTCCCCACTTATAAGTGTCTGGCATACATTTTTTTCCCAATGTTATTCCATTTTTATTTTATTCTAATTTATTTTAATAAATAATTTTTAATTCTATTTTCTTCATTTTCTTCTCATTTTATGAAATTCTTACTATGTGCCAGGAAGTAAAGAAAGGCAAATACGAAGATAAGACAAGACTAGCACCTGCATCTCAGAGTTGTGGGGATTGAAAGCAGGCACAGGCTGACAAATGAATTGGGCAAAGTGAAATCTCTTCTAGTCTGATGCACAGGCTGAGCTCTGAACTTGACTTTCTGCTAGTGAACTCATTATTCCCTATCCCCACCCCCGCCAACAAAAACCACAAGCTTTCCAGGCTTTCTCCCTCTGCCTCCCTTCCCTTCAACTGTAGAGGGCAACACCATCCTCCCAGTTTAAGGAACTACATAAAGCCAGAAAGAGGCCATGTTTGAGACCTCTTCTTTTACAGATGAGAAAACAGAGGTACAAGGAGGCCAAATTCACCTAGATAGCAAAAAGCCAAGTCAAGATTCAGACCTGGGCCTTTTGACTAAAGAACCAGTACTCTTGCCACTGTATGTATCACACTACTTCCCAATGAAAGATTTCAGGAAAGGGGAAGAACAAGGGTACTGGGGAAGAGAATGATCAAGTTTAGTCAGTCAGATGGTCAGTCATTAATAAAATGCTTCCTAAGAATCAGGCATAGGAAGATACAGAAGAAAAGTAAAAATACGGTCAGTTATCCAGTTAGTCAACAAGAGCTAATTTTTTTGAATAGTATTTTATTGTTTTTTCCAATTATATGTAAAATGAAATTTTAAAATTCTTTTTTTTTTAATTTTGAAATCCAAATTTTCTCCCTCTCTCTCCTCCCTGAAAGAGGAAGAAATTTGATATACAGGTTATTTCCCTATTAATCATTCATCAAGTTCTTATTAAACATTTACTCTGTGCTAGGCATTGTGCTGAATGAATGCTGGGAATGCAAATACAAGCAAAAGGGAAGCCAGCCCCTGCCCTTACAGAGCTTACATTCTAATGGGGAAAGAATATATAAAATGAACCTGAAAAGAGAGGGGAAGGGGAAAGGTGACAGTTCTGAGGGCATGGTGGAGAATTCCAGAGGAGTGTAGCCTGATAGGAAATCAAGAGATGGCTGTCCTGGGTGCCTTCCTTAAATGGAGGTTCTGGAAGGAGCCAGTCAAAGTTTGGAGTAGCCCTGGGACAGATGGTACTTTTGCTTATGAGTTACCACGGCTAAAGAGGTTTCTAGGCCATGATGGAGAAGTGCAGTGTCTGGGGGGACATGGGATCCCTGTCCTCAAGGAATTTGCATTCTAATGGGGAGAAAACATGCAAATAATTGTATTACAATGTATATAGTCTAAATGGAAGGTCATCCCTGGGGGAGGGCAGCTAGGTATCACAGTAGATAGAGCCCTGGTCTTGGAAGCAGGAAGACTCATCTTCCTAAGTTCAAATCTGGCCTCACACACTTACTAGCTGTATGACCCTAGGCAAGTCTCTTAACCCTGTTTGCCTCAGTTTCCTCATCTTTAAAGTGAGCTGAAGAAGGAAATGGCAAAGCACACCGGTAGCTTTGCCAAGAAAATCCCAAATGGGGTCAGGAAGTGTCACAGAGGACTGAAATGACTGAACAACAACAATCACAGAAGGAAGGCATAGATTAGCATGTAGAAAATAGGGTTTGAACTGAGTCTTGAAGGAAAAAAAAGGAAGCCAAGACATAGAGATAAGAAAGGACCAGTTTAGAGCCACCTGTCACAAGAAAGACTAGAATCAGAAACAGAGGAAGTGTTTTTTCTCCTACTGCAGCTAATTTCTCCATTCTTGGACACTCTGGACACCAAGCTCTCAAGATTCCTCTTGAAGTTGGAACAACTGTACCAGATGCAAACATGAGTCTGTCAGAGAGAGGATGCGTACTTTCGAGTCTCTCTCCTCCCAGGCTCTTCAAAGGCACACACACACACACACACACACACACACACGCCTTTATGATTATTGTTCCTAGCATCTGGCTATGAATGCCAACCCCATTTCTTCTTCCTTAAAATATACAGAGAATCTGGATTGCCTATGACAATTAGCTCTCTATAGAATTATACCCAAGTGATTATGGTGCAAAATCCTGAGGATGGTTTTATGAGAAAGATTAACAGTGTGAAATTGGACCGAGCTGCACTAATCCTGTTAGATTTATATTATGTGTTATGTAAACCAGGCCTTTCCTTCCTCCTGGTGCCAGGATACATGCTTGGAGCAGGAAGCAATTGGTCAAATTGGTCTATTCTTCTCTGCCTCCCTCTCCCTACCTTCCCCCATCATTGGAAGGAAAAGAGCTCATGGCCACCACTTGGGCGTGATTCATATGGTGTCAACAGTACCTTGGCTCCCCCAGAAAGGAACCTAGGCCTGTCAGAGTGGGAGGATGCCTGTCCACACTCTGAAAGGAGGAAAGCAGGGAATTTCTATTCCCAGCACCAATACTGAGTCATCCTGTGGCCCTGTCAATGCCACCTCAATTCTGCTGGAAGCACTCTCCCCAGTTGCTAATCCAGACACTTCTAGGGGCTCCGCCAGCCATCCGTGGGCCCTAACATCTGCCCTAGAGTGGGCTCAGTTACACTAGTAGGGCATGGTGGGAAGATATATGGAAAATAAACAGAAAAAGGCCCTGGTTTGGGGGAACTGACATCCTTGTGGTTGAACCAGGCAGCCAGACCTCAGAAACAATGGAAGGATACTTTTCAAAGAGCAGGGTAACCAGCCAAGGCAAATCAGGTTATCATCCTCCAGGATGATGCCTGCTAGGCATGTTGTGAATACAGTTCAGAAGATATAACAAGCCACTAATTGAGGGCACGTCACTTTACTTATCAAGGGCTAGGTTTCTTTATCTGAAAAATTAGTGGTTTGGGTTCATGATCTCCAAGTGGAGGAGCTATGGGTGGAAAAAGGACCGCATAAAGGAAAGAACATGGGAAATGGGACCCGAGTTCAAATCTTGCCGGATACTTATTGCTTTTGTGGTTTTAGAAGCAAATGAGTAATATTTGTAAAATGCTTGGCAGAATGCCTGGCACACACTTGTTGTTGTTGTTGAGTTGTGTTCAGTCATGTCCATCTCTTCGTGACCCTGTTTGGGGTTTTCTTGGCAAAGATGGAGTGGTTTGCCATTCCCTTTCCCAGCTCATTTACAAATGAGGAAACTGAGGCAAATAGGGTTAAGTGACTTACCCAGGGTCACACAGCTAGTATGTGTCTGAGGCAAGATTTTAATTCAGGGAGATGAGTCTTCTTGACCCCAGGCCAGGCACTCTATGCACTGCACATGTAGCTACCCTTGCCTAGCACATAATAGGTGATTTATAAATGTTAGCTCCTTTCTCCCTTCCCTGAGGCAAGTTAACTTCACTTCTTGTAAAACAAGGAGGATGGGATGAAGGCCTTTAAGATACTTCCATCTCTACTCAATGATTCTACAATGATCAGAGATTCTTATCTCTTCCAGTCTCTGATTTTATGACCGTGGGCTTTGTCCCATGTTGACTGACATAGGTGACTAATGATGAATGGGTCAGGGTCTATGACTGGGACAGGAAAACCAAGGAGCAGTGAGAAGCTAAATGCTCCTCGTCCTTTAACTCATCCAGTAGAAGAGCATTCACTGTAGGCATCAGCCAGGGGTATGTGCTGTGGCTATAGGCAGTAACAGACTAAAAAGGTAGAATACGTTCATTAAAAAGGTCAGAAAATACTTAGAAATGATGGTTTTAGTTTAAATTCTAGCCTTCTAAGTGAGAATGACAAAAAGCACCACCTCCAGTGCCCCTCTTTTAGTGTATTTTCAAGGACTTTCACACACATTATTTTGTCTAATTTTTAGAAATACACCCTACATGCACACACAAACATACACATGTACATACATGCTACATACAGCCCATGAAATAGGCAGGGCAGGGGTTATTTTCAGGAAAGAAAAATAAAAGTCTTTCTTTCATCAGCTCATCTACCGTATGGATGCGTGCACCAATGGTGTGATGGTTGCCCATGAGCACATGGACAGTGCTACCCACATACCCATGGTTTTTGGAAAAGTATCCGGTAATCATTAACACTCATTCTGCTGTTGCAGTTAATGAAGAACAGACCTCCCCTTAAAACTGAACAGTAAAAGGAGCAAAGAAAAGAGGATTTGAAGTCAGAGGATTTGGGTTCCAATACCAACTCTGTTGGAGCTCAGAATCCTTGCCATGTTTTGCAAGTTACCTAACCACTCTGGGTCTTAACTTTCTTTTCTGTAAAACTTTCTCTTCTGGAGAATGGACTAGTGGGTTGATCATAATTTAGTTGAGCTGAATATATCCAACCTCATGGATTGCAATAGTCATCATCATAAATATGGTCAACTTTTAGATCATGTCTGTGTATTAGTTGTAGCTAATATTGAATCTTAGACTGGCTACCCAATGTCACCTTTCCCCATTGTAAGTTCGTGTTAGCTCAGGAAACATGAACTAACTATATTTAATATATTTAGGCATATACTTTACTAATTCATTTTACCTTTATATCACAATAATTCTTGGGGGAGAATGGGAAAGAACCTCCCTCCCCTCACCTCTGCCTCCCTTGTAACTAATGAAAGCAATTAAGCAAAATGTGCCAGATAACACATTTGACAATGTACACAACTTTCTTCCCCAGTAATCCTCTGCCTCTCACTGGAGGGAAGGTGTGGACCTCTCCTATTCTTCAGGACCATCTTTGGTTTTCCATTAATTCAGAGTTCTACTTCTCTCCAGTAATCTTTTCATTTACAAAATGTAGTCATTTTGTATGTTCTTTTGGTATGCTTCACTTTGCATTAATTCATGAAAATCTTCCCAAGTTTCTCTGAATTGTTCATATTTATAATTTATTCCACACAATATTATTCCATTCCATTCATATAACACTTTTTAATTTGCTATCACACAGTGCTATTAGGAATATTTTGATAAGTATTAGAACTTTGTTCCTGTCCAACTTCTTTGGGATATATACCTAAAAGGCACAGAGAGAGCACTGGACTTGGAGTCAAGAAGACCTGAATTTAAATCTGGCCTCTGACATTTGCTAGCTGTATGGCCCTGGACAAGTCATATAACCTCTGTCTGCCTCATTTTTCCCACTGTAAAAATGGAAATCATGATAGCATGTTTTCCCCAGGTTTATTGTAAGGATCAGATGAGGATATTATTTGTAAAATATCTACTCAGTAGGCATTTAAATATTTGTTTCCTTCCTTCCTAAAATTATTATCCCTGGAACAGATAATACAGATAGATTGGTCACATTTATTCATCATTACAAATTAAGATACAAGATGCCTGGACTAATTAGTTAATACTGTCTTCCTACAACATTGCCTGTTCACATTTTTGGTTCACATTTGTCACATACTTATTCAAAATTAGCCAAAGGCTAGTGTTAATTAGGAAAGTAATTAATATGAGAACACAAAAGCTTCTTGATGGTTGAAATTTCATCTTATCACCTTGTGTTCTCAGTGGTATGCAGTCTGTTGAGCATGGTAGGTGCTTCAATCAGTCAGCAAACATTCATTAGGCACCTATTATGTACCAAGCACTATGATAGGCACTTGGGATATAAAAACAAAAATGAAGACAGAAACAAAGGCCCAATACTTATCAAAATATTCCTAATAGCACTGTGTGATAGCAAAGATCTTGAAATAATGTGAGTAATCAGTGTTTGGAAAATGACTAAAAAAAGTGTTATGTGAGTTGGAATAGAATAATATTGGGTGGAAGAGATGCCAAATATGAATAATTCAGAGAAACTTGAGAAGATTTTCATGAATTAGTGCAAAGTGAAGCAGATAAAAGCAAAAAACCTACAAAAATGACTACATTGATGTAAATGAAAAGATTACTGAAGGGAAGTAGAATTCTGAAATGAACTCTTGACCTTGAGTAGCTTACATTCTATAGGGGGAAGTGACACATATGTGAACAAGTATACACAAAATAGATAAAAGATCAGTTTGGTGGTAAAAAGAAGGCATTGGCAGATGAGGGGATCAGGAAAACCTTAATGTTGGAAGTATCATTTGAGCAGAACTGTGAAGGAAACAAGAGATTCTAAGAGAGACAACTGAGGTGGGAGTGAATTTCAGGAACTGGATGAAGATAGGAGATAGGTTTCATGGGAAGAACAGCAAGGTCACTTTAACTGGACCACAGAGTGAGGAAAGGGGAGACAGATATAATGAGGTTGGAAAGGTAAAAGCCAAAGCTTATATTTGATATTAAGACCAGGAACTTATACTTGATCCTAGAGGCAATAGGGAGCGATTGGTATATATTAATTAGATTACTGACATGGTCAAAGTGATTTTAGGAAAATCACTTTTGCAACTCTGTATGGGATAGATTGGAATGGGGAGACACTTGAGGCAGGGGAACCAATTAAGAGGCCATTGCAATAGTCCATGTGAGAAGTAATGAGGAGGAGAAAGAAGAAGGAGGAGAAGAGGAGGACTTACATAACTCATTAAGATTTACAAAGAACTTTACATTTGACCTTCCCAACAGCTACATGAGGTGGGGGTTATTATTATCTCCATTTATAGATGAGAAGACTAAACAGACAGAGCTGTCCAGAATCAGGAAGCTAGTAAGTATCTCAGGTCTTTCTGACTCCAGATCTACACCATTCAGCTACCTCTGTAAAGCAAAGAGAAGGGGCTGGATGGGAGAGATGTTGTGGTGGTGGAAACAATAAGAACTGGTAACTGATTGATCTGTGGGGTAAGGATAATGAGCTCTGCTTTAGACATGTTGGGATAGAGACCTGTTTATTATTTCAGATTTATCCTGTATATAGCTTGATTGTATATAGTTTTTTCCTTTTGTCTTCCCCTTTAGACTGGGAACTCCTTGAGAGCAGAGACTAGACTCTCTTTGTATCCCTAGTGTTTAGCAGATTTCCTGGCAAATAGTAGGGACTTAATAGATATTGATTAATATCCAGTTTGAAATATCCATTTATGTGTGATAAATATTTGCTGAACTAAACTGAATTGGAAAAAAAGTAATAGCTAATGTTTGCACAGAGTTTACAAAATCCTCTTCATGTGCTACAAAAGTTGACTTTCACAACAACTGAGGTAGATGGACGTGATAGGTAGTATTCCTCATTCCCATGGGATTAAAGAGTCACAGATCAGAAACCATAAGGGACCTCAAGGGCCTTCTTGTCCAACCCTCCCATTCACAGATGAGGAAACTAGTGTCAGAGAGGGCAAGGGTCCTGCCCATAGTCATGATTAAAGGATCATAAATCTAGAGCTAGAATGAACCTCAGTTGTCATCTAGGCCAACTGCCTTATTTTACTGATGAGAAAAGGATTTTAAAGCCTGCAATTAGTAAGTGGCTAAACTGGTATTTGGGACCAGAGTGTCAGAGGTCTGGTGTTCCTTTCCCTGAACTACAGCTGCCTCTGCAAACCACAACTGCTTTAATAAGTAAATAGATTGTATTATGTATTTCCCAGAAACAAGAAGAAATGCATCCTGGGTGATTATTGTCTGTTTCAGGCAGTTAACCTCCTCACCATTATTCCTTTGTTGGTTGAGTTAGAGGTGATTTCTTCTCATTCCTATGTTATGGGGATAACAGGGTGCTGAAGGAAGTCTAGGAGTTATAATAGATGTTGCTGTGATCCAAGGAAGAAGCTGAGTAAAGCCGGGCTGCAGTGAGCTGGAAGCAGGTTATTATTAGCGATCGCTGCCTTGGTTGCAGAACTTGTGAGCATTAAGACAGAAATGATCAGATTCTCAGGCAGAGGCAATTTTCTGTCAAACTGATTTTAAGCTCTTGCAATAGCTAAATGAGGTCCTAAAGAAACTTGGATCAGGTGGCCTTGAAACCTCTGACATTCGAAGTGAGCAAAGGAGAAAGATAAATATGGACTACTTGAGAATACATGGACCAAACACTTTGAAAGGAAAAGTCTGGGTTTACTCACTTTCCCTCTCTTTTCTCTTAAATTTCCTACTCACAGCTTTACCATTGTTTTGAATGAGTAAAGGACAGATCCCCATTTCTTGTGTGTTTCATCTCTTCTTGATTTTCCTTTCTTTTTCCTTTTTCATTCCCCCTTTGCCTTCTCTCTCCATTCTTTTTCTTTACCCTTTTCTTCTTCTCCCTCTTTCTCTCTTTTCCTCTCTTCCCCTCTTTCCTCTTCATTCCTCTCCCCCTCTACTTCCTTTTCCCCTCTCCTTTTCAACGTCTCCCTTCCTTTTCCCCTCCTTCCCATTCCACTCTCTTCTCTTTTCACTCTCCTTTCCTTCTCTGCTTTGCTCTCCCTCTCTTCTGCTCCTCTCCTCTTTCCTCTTTCTTCTCTGTTCCTTCCTCTCTCCTATCTTGTTCCTCTCCTCCTTCTCTTCCTTTCCCTTTTCTTCTTCCTATTCTCTCCCCTCTCCTCATCTCTCTCCCTTTCCCGTCTCCTTCACCTTCCCTTCTGTATTCCCTGTTCCTCCACCCCTTCCATCTTTTACTTCTCTTATTTCCCCCTTTCCTTCTTCCTTTTCCTTCACCTCCTTATTTTTCCTCTTCTTCTCCCTCTTCCTTCTCTCCCTTTCCCCTTCTTCCTCCATGCCTTCTTTCTCAATTTTTTCTTCAATTTTTTTCTCTTCCTCTCCCACTCTGTTTTTTGGGAACATAGTGTTTAGTCAGACAAGCCAGCTGAAGAAAGAATAGTCACAGGGAACAAAAGAACAGAAGCTGAGGTCAGATTTAGCTTGGAGACTTTCTCCTCACAGGCCTGAGCCGTGGGGGAGGAACACATACACAGGACAAACTATTAAGTTTAATCTGCATAATTAACATTCTCTCCATCACTTTTTTTTTTTTGGTGAGGAAATTGGAGTTAAGTGACTTGCCCAGAGTGACACAGTTAGTTAAGTGTCTGAGGCCAGGTTGAACTAAGGTCCTCTTGACTTCAGGGGCAGTGTACTATCCACTGTACCACCTAGATGCCATTTAGATCACTTTCTTAAGTTTAGACAACCAAAAACAAGGAATCCAGCTCTGATTTGTAGCATTTACTGATTTATAAAATGTAAACGCTCACACTAAAAAAATTTAACAATCAGCCCTCCCTAGATCATAATTGGAAAAGATTTCAATCTTTCCAGCCAGCAGTGAGATTCTTAGAGTGCTTATCAGCCATGGGATACTACTCTGTTCCTAAGTAATCCAAGATAAAAGCTGATCCAGGATCATGGAGGTGATATTTCCTTGGCCAAGGATAGTCACAAACTGGAAGGATGACCAAGTGAAAACTAAGTGACTTAGTCTTCATTACCATTTAGTGAGAATTAATATAATCATAAATTTACACCTGGCAGGGATATTAAGTTGTACTCTCATTTTACATATGAGGAGGTTAAATGATATGCTCACAATCACATAGTGGTTGTATCTGAGGCAGGATTTGAACCCAGTTATTCTTGACTCTAAGTCCAATGCCCTAGACACGATTTTTTGCTCTCCTCTATCTAGCATTATTGGAAAATCTAATTAGAATCTAGATATTCTAAGACAGTATTATTGGAAGTACAAAGATCACAGCCATGTGCCTTCTATCATTATAAAGATAAAAAGTTATCTTTTTCAATGAACACAAATGCTTTTGAGGCCATGGGAATACTGGACTAAAGAGAAGATATCTGGGATATTAATTATTGTGCTAATCTATGCATTGTGGTATATCTCAGAAAACCCAGGGTCTAGTCTGCTATTAACTTGCTATGGAAAATTATAAAACTAACTTGCTATGTAAAACTGCAAAACTATTTCCCTTCTCTGAGTCTCAGTTTCTTCCTTTGTAAAATGGGGATAGTCTCTATGGTCCCTTCCATCTCTAACATGTTATGATTCTAAACAAAGATGCACTTTTTGTCTTAGTCAGTAGACTACACACTTTGAAATTCCAACAGTAGGAAAAGCTGGCATTGAGTGGCCATTTCTTTTCTAGTCCTCTTTGGGAGTCAAGGGCACACATTCAAAAAAGGCTCATGGCTTTAGGGCTAATTGGAGAAAAGATTTTTGCTGAAGGAAGCTAATCAGCCCATATGGGTAATAAACCAGCAATGCTTAGAATCCCTAGTTTCCTTCAGTGATTCAATTAGGTGTCACCTCCTACAACAAGGCTTTGTTGATGCCCTAGGAGTTAATGCTGCCTCCATTTTTGGATTTTATTGTGTCCATTTATATCTTCTTAAATACTGTATCTTCCTCCTCAAGTAGAATGTAAACTCCTTGAGGACATCTTTTTTTTCTGAGTGTTTTTCTATCTGTTTTGTAATCCCAGTGCTTAGCACAATACATGGTAGGTACTTAATAAATGCTTCTTATATGAATGAATGAAACCTCCCACTTTGCCCTCAGCAGCATTGTCCCCTAATGAGATAAACTAATCAGTGATATATTTGGAATATATTTAGAAAGGAGAGATTATGACATTTAAAATCTTGGAGGTAACACAATATTAGTAGATGGAAATGGGGGTATTTCATCTGTAGAAGGGAAGAATTAAGTGGAAATGTAGTCTTCACATATTTGAAGAGATATCACATGGAATAGAGCTTAGTCATGATTTGCTTGTCCCTAGAAGGCAAAACTTTGAGTCATGGGTGGATGCCACAAAGAAACAACTTTCAGGCCAATGTAAAGAAAAATTTGCTTATAATTGTAGGTGTCCCAAAAAGGAATGGCTGCCTTGATGGGAAGGATTGTGAAGATGTCTTCCTTGAAGCTTGGATAATCACTTATCAGGATCTCTGTCTTCTAGAGAAGATTCCTGTTTATGTAGGGTCTTGACTAGATGGCCTCTAACTTCCCTTCCAACTCAGCCTGTGATATGATATGCCTGCATCAGAGATATTAGACTGGCCATGTTAAACAAAACAGAGGGTCTGCAACAAAAACAGATTTTCTGATTCATCAATACTGCTTTATGCATGAAGGCAGTGATAAGTAGTCACCTTCCAACTAGTACTGCTTGAGAGATAACCACATATCCACAACTGTGGGAATTGGGAATTGATAAAGTTTTAGCAGCCAGGCTATATACTTAATTCTTTAAAGTATTCTTTTTGTAAGGTATCAGTATCACCAAAAGATGAGAAGACAAGCCTCTTTCTAGATTCCTAGATAGTCAACTACATACACTCTGGACTACATATCACAGAAAACTTTGGGGAAAGCAGGTATCCTAAAAATTTATATGTGTGTGTGTGTGTATCTCTCTCTGTCTATATATATATATATATATATATATATATATATATATATATATATGTACATACATACATATATATGAACATATATCACTGTAGGCATAAAGAATTTGGGAGGACAATAAAGAGTGAGAATTATGACAGCAGTAGGCAATATCTCTCCTCACTTTATAAGCCTACTATATCATCTCACTTTCAGGACTCATGTACTGCTTGTCCCAAAGCCTTCTGGGAGACTTCATTGTGAGGGTTAGTACTTGCTTGCCCAGACATAGTCCTCCTCACATGCACTGAGAGATACCTTTGTTTACAGAAGTCACAAGTTGATACCTAGTGTAATTTGGGGGTATGAGACATAGAACAATTTGATGACTTGCCCAACAATGTCATGATATGAGGCAATGGCTAAGAGCCTGAAGTAGGAAAAGAGTCAGAAATTCCAGGAAAGAAGTCAAGAATTCCTATATCTGAGAAGAAATCTTGCAACCTGTTTTTGGTTGCTAAGATAGGAGGTCAGTAATATTTCTGACTGAATAAAAATTAATGTAGCACCTGGTGACACCACCCCTCCCAACTTACAGTATGGATCCCTCCAAAAGAAAGGCTGACCTTGGTTAAGGGTATTTGGTGTCTCTACAGCCCCTAAAGCCACAAATCACAAGCTCTCGTTGATGTATTCATCTTTAATAATCAGCCATAAGAAACAATCAATTCAAGGTTAAGGCATTTAATGAAATGGTATTATATAAACATCCCCACCATAAATTTGAAGTGTACTTCCATGAATTTGTATGTAGCACATATAAGCTCTGAACTCACTCTCCCAAAACCCACTTTCACTGGCAAGTTGGATGCCCAGAATTGGTCTATTATTTCCTCTCTTGGTTCTAGTGTAGCCTTGAGGGATTGGGGGGAGGGGTATATGTCCTAGGCTAAAGCTCATGAGTTCCCACTGGTATGCCTCTCCCATGATTATCAGTTGATGTCGACCAGCTGGTTAGATTTAATTAGCTTTTAGAAAGGAGTATTTACTAAGGAGATACGGTAAGATCGGTTGGTACAAACTTTCCTCCCAAAAAGTCTATGACACACTCTCCAACAAAGACATAGAATCAAGATCTTCCTTGCTTTCTCCTAACATTCTGAAATCTTCTTGTTTAAACTTATCATTGTGTTTACCCTCTTTGTGACCAGCCCATCTTCACTTCCTGTCATTACCCCCAAATTTTTCCTTGATGATATTTTTTACTCCTTCAAAGTTCTTAATTTCTTAGATGTTGCAGCCCACTCACACCCACCATTTGCTTCCCCATTGCCCTCTGTGTGATATTTAGTTTTAATTCTTTGGAGTCTATTTTATTTCATCTCTTTTGGTCACACCGGAACAGAAAGAAGGTTGGACTTTTTTAAGGTCTCTTGTTTCCATGGTAAACTGAGGGCCATTAAAGGAGCTCTGCACATTCCTGAAGGAAATCCAGCCTACTCTGCTTGACTCTCTAGCCATAAAAAGTGACAGATATGGATAGTATAAGGAAATAAGGACAAATAAGTGAGATGATACAGAAGGAAATCAATAGAACCAGAACTGAATATACACTAACTGCAAATTTATTTTTTTTTAAGAAATGAAAATGGGGTCAACGGTTGCAGAATAGCAAACCTGTCAAAATAGGAAAGGGACACAAAGTGAAAACATTTTCTTTATGTATTCTTGGTTAATTTGCTTGGTTCTGCTTTGTAAAAGGTTGGAAGTTTGGGTTAAGATTTTGTCCTTGTTTTGTTTCTTGGGTTTTTTTTTATTTTTATCTTTGAGGCAGTTATTCTGCTGCAAATAAAAGGCAAAATTTTAAAATAGAAAAAAATACATTCATAATCTAGGGGAAAGTGGATTAGAGACGACTTAGGGAAAAGTTCCTAGACGTCCTTTTTTTGGAGATCTCAGATGTCCACTTAGGCAGAGCACTGCATCTGCTCTTCTTAATACCCACTAGAATGTCCCCAGCTCCCAATTCTTTGAAGTTCACAAGGTCCTTCCCTGTTCAAAGGATTTGGAAGAGAAAAAACTGAAGCCAAGTCCTTCTCCCCTCCCTCCAAGTGCTTCTTTCTCAGGCTTGACTGAAAGCTTCTACGGCTAACATTTCAGAATACTCAGATACTTGAATCTCTGGGTTTCAAACTGACACACTATTTCCCAGAGGACCCACAAAGTATGACCAAAATTTCCTCAACCAAATACAAACACACTTCCCTTACAACATCACTTCAGTTCATCCAGTGGTTTTCAAAGACGTCTAAATTGATCAAGACTTTTCACACTTACTCTAAAGACTATGATTTATTCATTGATATCCAGGCATTGTTCACACCTCGTTCATACTTTTGGTTGAATGATTTTTCTCACCTGACAAAGGCATCAGGCTGTCAGGCATCAGGGTATAGCATCTTGTCATTTAGGTTAAGTGAGGTGTGGTGATTTGACTGGTTGACTCAATCAACTGCCACCCTTACTCATACACCTCCCCAAAGTGGGGAGAGTAAATGCACATAGGGAACATTGCACATAGGGAACATGCACAGAGAGGGGCATGAATGCAGGGACCACATGTGGGACAGCAACCCCTGCCTTTCCCTCTCAGGGCAGGGCTGCTGATGTCTTCCAATGATGTCGACATGTCACTTTCACTGGTCCTGCTCCCTGCTGGTTTCTTTGTCTCCACTTAACACAGTTCTGGATGCTGCTTGGTCTCGCTCAGTTTCTCCCAGATGTTTCTCTGCTGGATGCCACTCAGATGTAGCCTGCTGGGCTAGATGCATGGTCTCTGCTGGACGCTTCTCTGCTGCCTCCAATTTCTGGCTCAGTTAACATCTCCTGCTACCGTTTTCTCAAGGGGAGAGTCAGCACTACTATGCTCTAGTAGTTGGAAGCCCATGGGTATTTTTCCTGCTACTGATCTTTTAGAAATGTTAGAAACCCTTATGAGACTTCCTTATAAAAAGAGACCTTGACATTTTTCCCTTTTGGAAGGGACGGTCATATTCTTCTCAAAGGCCTGACTATGAAGCCTCTTGTCTCCTGAGAAGGAGATTCTCAGCCCCCAAAACTAAACAACTTGGAAAAGGAGACAAAGGTGCTTGCAGCTTTTCAGCCATTTTCAGCCATGTCCAACTCTTTGTGACCCCTTTTGGGGGTTTTCTTGGCAGAGATACTGAAGTGGTTTGCCATTTTCTTCTCCAGCTCATTTTACAGATGAAGAAACTGAGGCAAGCAGGGTCAAATGACTTGCCCAGGGTCACACAGCTAGGAATTATCTGAAGCTGGATTTGAATTCAGGTCTTCCTGACTCTAGGTCCAATGCTCTATCCACTGCACCACCTAGTTCCCCAAGTAAATAAATTATATCATAAAACTCAAATCTATTTTTTATTTGTGTTCAACTTCCTATTCACTGGGCTCAGAATCTTAGTAGGTAACCAAATTCTAGTTCATGGTGAGCAATTTTAAATACTTGCTTATATACCATGTAAATGCTACTTGGAGTCTGGAAGACCAGGGTTCATATCCTGCCTCACACAGGAATTAGCTGATGACCTGAAGCAAGTTACTTAAACTCTCCCTCAGTTTCCTTATCTGTAAAATGGCTCATTATGAACATCAAATGAGATAATATATCTAAAGCACTTTGCAAATGCTATTATTATTAATTTATTATTACTATTAACAACTGCCAACCAGCTGGCCAGGTTTCCCAGATTTCAAATTCTAAACCTTTTCTAATTCTTCCATGTAGACAAGGAAAAGAGAAGGCACAGAGACAAAGTTAAGCCCAGGGGCAAAGTCATCTTACTCACCTAAGACATTCTAGACTTTATAATTATAGTCAAGGAGATAAGATGTGAATAGAAATAACTCCATTTCACAAAAAGACAGGATAAATTCATGGAAGAGATACAAACAAGAATCTGTGAGAGTTCTTAGGAGGCAGGGATTACATGGGGCTTGGGAGATAAGGGGAGGCTTTGTGGGAGATGTGGCCTTGGAGATGGGCCCTGAAGCCAGAGGGCAAATGTCATCCAAATGAGTATGGTTCGCTGGCATGGAATTACTTTGGTGTTGAGATTATTATCTTTGACCCATGACTATAATGTCATAACATGAATATAATATAAAAGTGACACTCTTAGGGTGTTGATTTTAAGACTATATACAGTATGTATCAATCAATCAACCAATCAGAAACTCACTATGTGTCAAGCACTAAGCTAAGTTCTAGAGATAGAAAGAAAATGTCAAAAAAAAGTTCCTGGCCTCAAGGAGTTTATATTCTTTTTTCTTAAGCAATTGGGATTAAGTAACTTGCTCAAGGTTACATGGCCAGTTATTTCTGGGTGGGTGCTAAGTATATGAGCCCGGATTTGATCCAGGTCATCCCAGCACTGGAGCCAGTGCTCTTACTCGCTGAGCCACCTGGCCTCCCCTAAGCAATTGGGGTTAAGTAACTTGCTCAAGGTTAGGATGTACATACATAATATGTACATACATAGGTATAGAAAAGATGCATACCAAGTATTGTTGCTTATCCTTTGCTCTTGAAAAGGACCAATGACATCATGAGGGTGATGTCTTGACTTGCTCCTGAATTGGATATGAGTGGGGCAGAGCTGGGCAAGGTCTCTCCTCCAGAGTCATCAAGGTCCAGTGGCAACACCCATACCAAGTAACTTTAAAGAAGGTACTAGCAGCTGGATAGGCAAAGAAAGTCCATCTGAAGAAGGCGGTTAGTGCTTGAGCTTACTCTGGAAGGAAGCCAGGGATTGGGGATGCTAAAAGGCAGAGATGAAGAGGGAAAGGCAAAAAGATGTAGGTGAGGGGCAAGGAAGTGGTGGGAACGAAAGGCAATATTAGCCTCCTTTGTTCTTCTGAAATGTTCCAAGGAGTTTCTATATTTGAAGCATTTGTGATGCATTCTGAATTATGAGTAGCAATTCATGCTTTAAAAATCTTATTTACTCCTGTGCCATAGGTACCAAATAGAAATCTGACAGGTGAATCCAGAACTCTGAAGATATTGTAACTAATGAGAGGTAGAAGGGTGTGGGAGAGTGTTGTTGGGAGTAAAGTGATATAATGTATAGAGAACTGGACTTGGTATCAGGAAGACCTGAGTTCAAATCTTGCCTGAGGCACTTAACTAGCTGAATTACCTTGGGCAGTCACTTAACTCAACCTCAGTTTCCTTGTCTGCAAAATATGGAAAAATAATTGCACCTCTTCCCAGCGTTGTTGTGAGGATAAAATGAAATAGTTTTAGTAAAGCACTTTACAGACCCTAAAACACTATAGAAACGTGAATTATTATGCTAATACTTTGAACGTGTGCTCCCTTTCTTCTATACATTTTACTGAGAAGCAAGGAGAGCAATATTTACCAAAAGAAGATGAAGTATAATGAGTGTATTTCCCAGGATAGAAGTCCAAATGCATGGAAGGCGTTAATATAGCTAACATTTATATAGTGCTTCCTACGTGCTAGACACTATGCTAAGCTCTTTACAAATATTATCTCATTTGATCTTCACAACAACCCTACCTTTCAGATACTATTATTATCCCCAAGGCAGACAGAGGTTGACTGACTTGCCCAGAGTCACACAGCTAGTAAGTGTCTAGGACCAGATTTGAACTCAAGTCTTCCTGACTTTATAGACTGGGCTTTATCCATTTTACCACCTAGCTGCCTAGTAGGGAGAAGACCAGGCTGGTTGTAAGAGGTCTGGGTTTTAGTTCTTGCCTTAGCTTGCTGTATACTTTATAGCAAATCACTTAATCTTTGTGGACAGAATTATGGTGAAAAGGGGGGGAGGGGGTCTTTGGGGTTAGAAGGTCTGAATTCAGATTTATCTAGTTGGGAATTCAAAGAGGATTTTTAGAAGAATTAGATAAGCCCATCCATGCTGAAATCAATAGGCTCTTTACCTGGTATATTTAAAGCAAGGACCTCTTTGTGTTGTAGACTCCATTTTGCAGTCTGGTGAGGTCTGTGGAGCCTGTCTGAGAAAAATGTTTTTAAATGCATGAAATAAAATACAAAGGATTGCAAAGGAAACCAAAACTTTTTTTTAAGTTCATGGACTCCATGGTAAGAACCCCTGTGTTGAAGTTTAGGGATGCTGAGATCCCAAAATAGCCATACACAGTCCTGACCAAATTAATTTGACCCAAGCCTTCTTTCAGGAAAAAAAAATACCAAGGTTTATTAAAAATCCACCATATTGGCCAGATTCTCAAGGAATCTGAGCACTTTCATGTATACAAGATGGATCTAATATGCAGAAAGACCATGGGAGGGATCTAGGGTTGGCCAAGTAGTCTGGAGTTACTGGAAGAGGGGTCTAGGGAGGAACTTGATGATAATGGGCAATAGGCTGAAGTGACTGAGTTCTGAGACTGGGAACAAGAGAATGGGGTTTAGATAGGATCAAGGGTGAGAAGTAGCCTGAGGCAATCTGGAGATAACAGAGGTAACCGAGAATTGGGCATAAGGATAATGAAAGGCTGGTTGTAGGGATTCATAGGCTCGGGTCAATGCCAGATCAAGTGGGAAGATTCAAGTAGAGCTCAAGGGGGTTTCCAGAGCCTGTACCTAAAAAGGAGACATGGCTTGGGTAGAGACACTCCAGGCATGGGAGTACAGAAGAGTGGGGGCAGGCATGATGGCAACAAGAGAATGATCATAGGGCTGCATCCATTAACCAAGGAGGGGCAAGAGGCACCATCATGGAAATAATCAGGACAGAAAGGCTCAGAGGTGGCGTGTTGCCAATTACTCTGGCTCAACAGTCTGCAAGCCAAGGCAGGTGAAAGGAGTCTTAGAAGGTACTATGAGAGGCTGCCCAAAGGTCTTGGCACATCCTTCCACCAAACTCTCACCATTTTGATGAGGTAAGGTTCCTGTGGTGTTGGTTACTCCATGCTTCAGAACAGTTCAAGAATCCTCAAGAGGACCGGGTGTTTTTAAAGGCTGGGGCCTCACTTAGACACAGCTCAGTGATTTCCTACCTCTCACATCCCAGATGTGGAGGTGTTGATCGGCAAAGATACTTGAGAAATAAAAGTTTATTTTTTTAAGCCTGGAAAGAGAAAAGACTGTGGCCCTGACAGAGACAACTTCTCTAGGAAAGAAAGGCCCCTAAAACCTGAGATATTCCTGGATTTCCCAATTCTAACAGTGGGACTATGTTGCTCCATTATGAATACTAGGAATAAGGTGTTTTGCCTCAATGGACCCCAAATTCCTCACCTGTAAGATGGAAAAAATCTGTCAATAGCATGTATTAAGCACCTACTATGTGATATGAATTGTTTTAGATACCAGAAAAACAAAGATGAAAATGAAACATCCCCTACCCTCCTGGAGCTTCATGTACATATAAAATGCATTTACAAAATATATATACTGTAGACGTAAGTCAACTTTTTGGAGGTAGGGGCACTAGCAACCACCACTAGCAACTCAAGAAAGAGATCATAAGATGCTGAATCTAGAGGCCATGTAATCCAGTCCCCTCATTTTAGCCAAGGAGGTTAAGTGACTTTCCTAAGGTCACATATGATGAGTTCAAAGGTAGAATTTGAATTCACATTCTCTGATTCCATAATCAGTATTCTTTCCACTGTACCACATTGATGGTAGGTAGCCTCTCGTCAGGGATCGTGTTCAAACTGATAAATAATTCCTGCACTAACCACTGCATGAGAAGGGCTTAAAGGACAATAGAAATGATGAGATTTATCATTATTATTACCTGGGATATAGTTTCCTCATCAATGGAATGGACAAACATTTCCTATCCTAATTATCCTTCTGGGCTGTAAGGAGAAAAAAAAGTGATAATATATTAAATAACCTTGAATCTCTTAAATACTGGACAAATGTAAGGTAGAACAACTATAGCTGAGCTTGGTTACTCTGTAGTCCACTCCAGTTTAACTGATCATATCTACATTACAGATGTGTGTGTGCCTATGTGCAAAAGAGAGTCAGATAGACAGAGAGAGGGAGAGGGAGGGAAGAGAGAGGAGATAAGGAAAAGAGAGAGACAAAAAGAGAGAGAAGGGACAGAGACAGAGAAAAGAGACAAAAAAGAAAGAGGAGACAGAGAAGGGAGAGAGACAGGGGGGAGAGAGAGAAGGGACACAGAGATAGAGACAGAGACAGACTCACACATACAGAAAGAGAAAGGAGAGAGAGAGAGAGAGAGAGAGAGAGAGAGAGAGAGAGAGAGAGAGAGAGAGAGAGAGAGAGAGAGAGAGAGACTACTGAGTAGATATTTTACAAATAATATGAGAGAGAGAGAGAGAGAGAGAGAGAGAGAGAGAGGGAGAACCCATCTGTATCTTATTACAAAAAAGATATAGGAATAAGATCTGAGGATAAGATAGTTGAGAGTGCTTCCTTTAAAAAACAAAGGTTAAAACCAATTCACATTCAAGGAAAAGTTATTGTTATCTTGGGTCTGTAAAGAGATTCAAAATATAAAGACTCAGTATATCTAATTGGGATCCCCTTCTTTTCTTGAATCACAGGGCTGAAGAGAAAGAGGGAAAGAGGAGACATAAGGAATGGAGGAAGGGACAACAGCTGGAGAGTTTCTAGGAGCCGCTGTGACCCAAAATGTTGTAACTCATGTTCATAAATGCCTATGGAATGAATGAATGAATGACAGCCATTCAAGTTTTCATGTAAAAGCATGAGTTTGACAGATAAAAAGAATTTACCAGAGAAAGATTTCTGACAAGGGCATTTCAACTATAAAACTACCTCTAGTTTTCATTTCCCACATCATAGGGATTGAGTGGCCCAAAGCTACTGCTCAAAGCCCAGCCATCTCAGAAAGGCTCAGAACCAGGGATAATCTGTTTGCCTCAGAGACCAGGGAGAGGATAGTATTCATCATGGGAGGTGGGGGAAAAAAGAAGTTATAACTACATATTATAGTTAGCATTTATGAACAGTTTGAAGGTTTGCATAGATAGATAGATAGATAGATAGATAGATAGATAGATAGATAGATA
>NW_027187251.1:2710888-2743359 GCF_028583685.1 Petaurus breviceps papuanus
ATAGATAGATAGATAGATAGATAGATAGATAGATAGATAGATAGATAGATAGATGATAGATAGATAGATGTATACACACAAAAGGCTTACATATATCATCCCATTTGATCCTCACAATAACTTTGTAAAGTTTAGGTATTATTATTATTATTATTATCTCCATTTTGCAGATGAGGAAACTGAGGCTGATACAGGTTAGGTGACGTGTCCAAGGTTACACAGCCAGTAAATGTCTGAGGTGGGATTTGAACTTACATCTTCCTGACTCCAAGCATGCTCTCTATCCATTGTACCCCTAGGGATGGGAGAGGACCTCTTTAAAGACAGAGTATGGTTTGGGGACCAAGGTGGAGCTCAGAGAATCTTAGAATGGCCATTGGGCTTTTTGGTCACCTCTATTGGAATTCTGAATTCCCTAAGACTTTGAGCTTTACATGTTTCTCAGCAGAAGACCAAGCTGTTCTCCTTGGCATGGAAACTGCTGATTTGCCAAGCTGGATTTTTCTCATTAGACTCTGCTTTGATTGCTCTCTGCTAACTTGAATGTGCTTGGGTAATGATTGAAAGAGCTGAGTTGAGATCTGTGCTGAGGGCCTAGGAAAGAAATCAGACTTTTGCTAAGTACCTCCTGCCCCATGATGCTGTGCTAGGACATCATATAGTGGTGATCGATTTGTTTCACCAATTGATATGACAAAACAGTATTATAGAGTGCACATAGAGGGCCTGCCCTCAGACAAAGCTTATATTCTAAGCCAGACACACTGATCCAGGGAGGTACAAAAGGTATACAAAAAATAATTGTATACTCAGGACCCCTCTCAATGTATCTAATTCCTCAGCTTCCTTCCTGGTATTGTTGGGACAATTATCTGTTTAAATTCACTACTCACATATCTCCATCAGTTCTTCCTTTACTAAGCCAATCCAGATGACTACAGATTCAAAACAATGATATTTAATAAAACAGAATAATGGCCAAAAACATGGGGTTAAATCAGGTATTAGTCTTTTCAGAAATCCATTCCCAAATGACTGCCATTAATACTAGGACAGAGGCTTGGGGGTCACCCACAGTTGGGGGACAGGCTATGGTTGATGATCTAGAAGCAGACTGAGAAGTCAGAGAAGTAGAAGAATCAAGAAAGCAACAGAGAAAAGAGTATCCAGGAGAAGAATGTGGGTAAGAGTGTCAAATACTGCAGAGAAGTCAAGAAGGATGAGCTTTGAGGAAAGATCATACAAGGCGGAAATTAGGAGATTGCTGGTGTCTTTGGAGAGAGCAGTTTCAACAAAACAATGTCCAGACTCAAACTGCATAGGGCTGAGAAATGAGTGAAAGGAGGGTAAGCGGAGGTAATGAGTAGAGACTGCTTTTTGTCAGTTAAAGGGAGACTTTTAGGAGGATTGTTTGGAAGGATGGGAGGGACAAATGAGGGTTTTTAAGGATGGAGAGGCCTGATCAGGAAGGGGACCAGTAGATAGGGAGAGACTGAAACAATTGGGGGGTGGGGGTGGAGGGACAGAGAAGAAAGAAGGAGGGACAGGAAAGAGAATGATTGGGGAGGGGGGACAACTTGCCAGGGGAGACAGGAGGGAAAGGGAAAAAGGGTCAGGTACAAGGGTTGGCCTTGATGAGGTCTATCTCTTCATCAGAGGCATTTTTTTACATGCTTGCTTTTCTTTCTCTCCATTAAGAAAAAAGGAATAATAAATGCAGCCACACACTTCCTCTCATGCCATTATTTGTAAAACCCTGCTGTCTTCCTGGGATGCATTTTAGACAGGGCCTAATAGGCACTGGCTTAAATGCCTCCCTCCCTCCCATCCCCCAACCGTACCACCCACCCTGGTAATTACACAGACGGGCCCTTTTCGAGGCTTTTTATCTTGGGCAGGGGAAATGAGAAGTATGCCAGGGGAGAGAAGCTGATGGGGCTGTTAAAAAAGGAGGCCAGTCAGAAATACTGCATTGTGCATGCTGAGAACTCAACATATTGTTTGGAGTTTGAACGTCATTCTGCAATATTGATTGAGTGCTTACTGTTCAAGGCCTTCCAGGAAGCCTTCTGTTCTAACCTCACCCAGATCAGGTCAATCTATCCGTCTAGACTCCACTGGATTATAGGATTCTAGAATCTTAAAAGTCATCGAGCCCTAACCCATCCAGGATGAGCAGACAGAGCCCTTCTATGGTGCTTAAAAAGACCCTGCACTCCTTATATATGAATGGAGGTATGGATGAGTGAATGAATTTAACAGACCTTTCACAGGCAAAATGACATTTGGTTAGAGGTCTAAATGTGGAGTCAGGAAGATCTGGGTTCCAATCCTGCCTTCCACAAGTTTCCTGATCACAATAAAATGGGATTAATAATACCTACTCCACAGCATTGTTGTTAAGAGACAAATGAGTATTATATAAAGTGTTTGGTAAACCTTAAAGTACCAATTGTTATTATTTTATTATCCAAAAAATGACACTCAACAGTCCATTAGGAATGTATATAATTTGAACTGTCTGTCAGCAGTGAGTGGGAATTGGTTGCAATAAGCCAACCACACTTTTATATCTAGTTCTATCTGTGATTAGTGTGATCTTCATAATTTTGGACCTTGGCCCTGCCAACAGCTGCTAGAAGAGTGAGGAGGACATTTCATAATAAGAATTAGAAGTTAAAGTAAAATCTTATTATTTCATTTTTAAAAAGAAGAGATGTATTTTTATTTCTTAGAGTTTTAGAGTATTTCAGGAACCCTAGACAATGAAGCTGAGGTCAAACCTCACAGGTTTAAGGTTCTCTGTGTTCATTCCAATTCAATGAACATTCATTAGGGAACAGGGCACATTGCTCTATTTGGGGACACAGTACTGTATTTGAAATTGAAGGAGATGCAAAGTTTACATTACATAAGATCGTTGCCATCATAGAGCCTTCAGGCTGGTGTGTCAGTGACACCAACACAGATGGTTATAATCATGACTATTATATAAAAAGTGCAGAATTTTATGAGAAGCAGCATGTGTAGGGGAAGAGTGCCTGACACTGAATCAGAACCTTTCTAGGTACAAATCCTGCTTCTAACACATATCATTAGTTGTATGACCATTGGTAAACCTTCGACTTTACAGGGCCCCAAATAACTTTCCAAGGCTATAAGTTACTGGTGAGTTGCTGATCTGCATTAAAGAGGGAGTTTCCGCACTGGAAGGGAAGAGACTATGCTAAGCCCTTTACAAATATTATCTCATTTGATCTTCATGAGAGTAAGGAGCACTTATTATCCCCATTTAATGGATAAGAGAACTGAAACAAGCAGAGGGTAAGTCACTCACCCAGAGTCAGTCACACAGGTAGTAAGGGTCTGAGGTCACATTTGAACTCAGGTCTTCCTGACTCCAGGCTGGGCATTCTGTCCACTGTACTACCTAATTGCAACTGAGAGTTGCCAGTCACAGTTCTGAACCAAAAAACACAAAGTGAACCAAAACAAAGACTCTGCTTTATACAGAGACTCACACATTGTTACATTTCACAATTGCATTATATACCGCTATTTCATGTGCTACATAGGTTTCCATATACCTCACGTAACTAATCCTCTTGAGCTATAAATGCTGTTTCATGTGCATACAGCACTCACATGCTGTCTTGGAGAAAAAAGGCACAAAAATCTGTTGTGCTATTGACAATTCAGTGTAAATTATGTTGCATTGGCTAGATTGTTTTGACTTCTCATATTTTCAGTAGACTCACATGCCTCATATGAAAGCTAGGCATTTTTTTCTCTGTGGCTTGGTTTGCAATTGTTCAGTTTCCTAGGGCCAAGGGAACAGCCTGACCATTTTGTTGATGCTGATGGGCTTTTTAGGAAATGAATCTGCAGATGTGCCACATCTGGGACCTACCTGCTGCCTGGCCGATGGCCCCTTGCACGAAGTTGGCCAAATAGCGAAGGATTGGGTTTTCTCCCTCTGATGCCCCATTCTGGTGATAATCACTTTCACCCAAGCCCTGCCAAGAGTGGTAATCAGACAGCTACTTTATTGACCATATAAAAAAGAACCTGGGGGAGCAGAGGAGAGATGGGCTTGTGTTTTTTATACCAGTGTTGTTATTTCCAGTAATTGTCTGCAGTGTCCTTGTCCTTGAACAGTTCCTGAATGCAAATAGCTTTCTCCTAGAGCTGAATCTCTGGACTACTTGAGGGGCTGCATTGGGATCTCAGAAGGGATCTGATACATTGCATCATCACTGACAATGTGGAAGACTTGAACTAGGCGGGGGTGTCAAAAAAAGGTCCCTCTGTAGGATGGCAACAGACCATACACAATCTTTGGAGGACTGGAGTGCCCCACTGGGGAAACAGTCTCATTTCTTTGACTGTAATTAAATGGGTTGAGTTTTTTGATTCAGATATGGACCAGAAAGGCATTGATTTCCAGTATACTTGTCCTTCCAACATGCCAGTGGTGATGCCTGCATCACCCCACAAATCCTTAATTATCAATGGAATACTAACCTCTCCTTTCTCACTCTGTCCACTCACCCCCAAATCAGATGATAGTCATTTATCAGAGTGGAGGATTTAGGAGCAGAAGGAACCATAGGGACCAATACTCCCATCACCTTATTTTATAGATGAAGAAACTGAAGCCAAGAGGAAAAGTGACTTGTTTGTTGACAGAGGTGGTAAATAACAGAGCTGTGAATTGAACCTAGATCTTCAGGCCTTTCCTGAGTCCTTTCATCTTCTTGCATCCCCCTCCCAAAGATTGACATCATATTCATCTGGTATATACTTCTTTAGACATGTTTCCTCTGATCGAATGTATGCGCCTTGAGGACTTGTTTAAATTGTCCTCATATCCTCAGTGCCTGACCCAAATTAGGTGCTCAATCCTGACTGATTAATAGATTAATTCTGACTCCAAATACAGTTCACCTGTATTGGACAATGTGAGGAATTATAAAAGGAAAAGGAGAAACAAGGGGACATTCATTTGAATGGGGAAGACGACATCCGTAAACAGAAAGATGTGAAAAAGACATGAAAATAACAAAGACATACAAGGAACAGAAACAGACAGATGTAGCTGGACAGGTATTCCATACCGAAGGAATGTTTAAAAGGGGAGATGGGTGACAAGCAGAAAGATTTCCCTCAAAGGGTGATATGAAAGAAGGAGAACAATACAAGTGTGGGACTCAGCAAAATCAATGACACAGAGGCAAAAACGGGCCAATCGTGTATAGGTAAGTTAGAACAGTGGGACCTAATTAGAAATCTAGGACAGTTAGGTAGCCCAGTGGATAGAGTGCCAGGTCTATGGTCACAAAGACTCATCTTCCTAAGTTCAAAACTGGCCTCAGATACTTACTAGCTGTATCACCCTGGGCAAGTCCCTAACCCTGTTTGCCTCTGTTTCCTCTCCTGTAAAATGAGCTGGACAAAGAAATGGCAAACCACTACTGTATCTTTGCAAAGAAAACCCCAAATGGGGTTTGAAGAGTCAGAAATGACTGAACAGCAACAACTAGAACCTGGATTCAGACTTACTCATAGTTTGTAGATTCTATGGCACCAGTATCCTTCTAGTCATTCACATGCCCACTCTCAGTGTCATCCCCAACTCCTTATCCTTGATCACTTTCTTCCTCTCCAAAAGTTCCAGTCCTACTCCTCTCCTTCATTTCATAGACTATTGAACCTGAAAAAAAGACATTAGAGGTCATTCAAGTATCAGAGACCATCTAGTTCTCCATTTCCTTTAAAGCTCAGTTCAAGCATGACCTTATATTTGAAATGTGTGCTCATGCCCTCAGTGTCTTCCCCTCAAAACCACCTTGGGGGGGTGGCCGGGTAGCACAGCGAGTAAGAGCACCAGCTCCAGTGTTGAGAAGACCTGGAGATCGAATCCCGGGTTCAGAAACTTAGCACCCACCCAGAAACACCTGGCCGTGTAACCTTGAGCAAGTTACTTAACCCCGATTGCTTAAAAAAAAAAAAAACCACCTTGGATATACCTCCATGTGTATACCATTTTGTATATGCCTACATGTCTCTGGTTAGACCACAATGCTTAAGATGTTGTCACTTTTGTCTTCTCATGGCCAGCACCTATGTATTGCATATAACAAGCACTTTACGAAGGCTTTGTTGATTGATTGATTGAAACAGAGTATTTTTCTTGGCTCATCTGCTCCCTGCCCTTTCAACAATCTTCTAGGCTCAGGGCTCAGACACTGTCTTTATTATGTGTCTGACCGAGAGTAGCTAACTTAGCTGTAGGTATCTGTAATAGTGGCTTTTGATTTTACCTCTTGATGAGTCTGTCAGAAGGAGAGTCAGAGATAAAATAAAACATAAAGGAACAGAAAACAACCTGATATTTGCTTTGTTTTTTTTTCCTTTAACAATAGGATGTGGTCTTGTGAAAAGAGCACAGGACTAAATAACAGGTCAGACCTGGGTTCAGATACCTGGCACTTACACACTCTATGCCCCTGCCAAGTCATTAATTTCTCTGACCCTCAGTTTCCTCATATTTAAAATGGGCTATAATGCTTGTAAGTACCTGCCTCACAGGACCATTGCAAAGAAATTGCTTTGTAACATTGAAGTGAGATGTAAGTATATTATTGTTATTACAAACACAAGTCAGTAATTTAGCAACATTGCCCAAGTCATTTAATCTTTCTAGGCCTTATCTTCTTCATCATTAATTGAAAAGAGGTGGACTAGATTGTCTCTATTACCTCAACAATCTCTAAGGATTTTTTAAAATAGCTTTAACAGTCTGTGAAATGAAGGCTAGGGAAAAGGCCTGGTAATTTGGGAGAGGAAGTGCATTCTCAGGATACATCATGACATGGAAATGGATTGGAAATGGTTGAGGCATAGAGGGCACGAGGGGAATAATCGAGCAGTTTAGCAGGGAAGAGGAGGAGGGGGAGGCCATTGATTCTCAGGGTATATAGTGGATATTCTCAGGTATATAGTAAAGAGACTTCTAGATTTGGATTCAGAAAGACCTAAATTCAAATCCAGCTACTGTCCCTTATAGGCAAATCACATAACCTCTCTGGACCTCAGTCTTCTCATCTATATTGTGAGAAGTTCAGACGAAATATCCTTTTTAGGCCCCTTCCAGTTCTAAATTTATAGCTCAATGGAAAACCACTGATGATAAAAGTGCAAAGGAAATAAAATGCAGTAAGAAAAAATTTTATCTTTAATTTGTATAGATCTGGTTATTTATGTTGTCTAAGCACTTTAAAGAAATAAATTTTTATCGGTGTTCTATTTTTTAAACTATGGCTCTCACTTCCCAAAAGAACCCTGCTTTGTAATATAGTAGTGCAGTTAGCAAAATAGATCAATACATTGGCCATGCCCGCCAATGTCTGCCTCTCTCCCCAACATAATCAACCATCTCTCTGCCAAGAAGTCAAATGTGTATTTCCCCGGCAGTCTTCTGAGGTCATCATTGGGCTCTTTTGATCTGAGTGCAGTTTTCTATTGCTGTCTCCCTTTCCTTTCAATCAAGCAAACAATAAACATGTTCTGAACACCTACTGTGTACCATGCACTCTGCTGGTTCACTGTGTAATCATTATCCTGGTTCTGTTTATTGTTTGTTTTGTTTTACAGTTACTATGTAATTATTCCGGTTCTCTTTTCCAAACACTTTCCACCTGTCATCTTATTTTATGTTCATGAGAGATGCAGAGATATCTCTGATATTATAATGATTTTTCATCTGGGGAAATCAAGGCACAAAGAAAATTGCTTAAGGTCACAGAGAGGGAGTCTGGGACTAAGCCAGGACCAGAGCTGAGGGATAAACTAAGCTCTTGACACCTAGTCTTGCCCTGATCTCTCAGATGAGGCTTACTTGGTTAGCTAGAAAACACACCTCAGGGAAGTTCATTTTCTTAGTCTAGACAGAGACCTCCATCAGCCTTGCTGGGTGAAAGCTCAATCCCCATGGGAGCAAGACTTGAGAGCTTTGCAATTACTCTCTGTCACTCTGTCAGCTCCCCAGGCACTTAAGTGAGTTTGCAAGCCACAGGAAAATTCCCATCTAGGACTCAGAAGTCATTTTATTTTCCTTTTTCCTACCAGGGGCCCATAATGTCTATTCCATTACCCTTGAATGGTTGACAGACCATTATGGGATTTTTCACCTAATGTGGATGAGTTCTTTCTTGTTTTAGATAGTCATCAGTCAGCTCCCTCAACATTTCTGGAAGGCCTAACTCTAGTGTATGTGGAAAACATTAATGCATGGGCATGGAACAGAGAGAAAATTTGACTCTGTTTCTTCAATCTGAGTGACGAAATTTCCCTGATATAGGCTCCCGATGCTTCCTTCTTCCCTGGGCAAATTACAAACAGGGCATGCTACCCTTGGTCAGTGTTTCACTGCCCTCTGGGGGCACCCCCTACTATTTCCAGAATTGATGGCTCTAGCTGGAGAAGAAGACAGAGAATGTTGATGGCTTAGCCTAAAGAAAAAAAAGTTAAATGATGACACTGACTGATGAAAGGTTAGAGTTGGAACGTACCTTAGAGATTCTCGAGCCCATCCCCCCTTATTTTACAGAAGAGAAAAGAAACCAAAGTTACCACAGTGGAACTGACTTGCCTAAGGTCATACAACTAATTAGTAGCACAACTAGAACTCAAGCTCAGGTCTTTTGAGTTAAAATCTAAAATTCTTCCCAGTATCACATTATCTCTCTTTGACCATTAGGATTATAAAAAAACCAATTGGTATAAGCAAATGAAGGAAGACTTGAAACACATCTTCTGTCTTTGATGGTTTGGGGAACCTGAGGCCTCAAGGCCCCATGTGGTTTTCTAGATCCTCAAGTGCAGCCCCTTGACTGAATCCAAACTTCACAGAACAAATCCCCTTAATAAAAGGATTTGTTCTGTAAAACTTGGAATCTGTCAAAGGGCCGCACTTGAGGATCTAGAGGGTCACATGTGGCCTCGAGGCCTCAGATTCCCTACCCCTGGCTGGTCACTGACTTGCCTAAAGGCCTGAAGTTGGACCAGGTGGCCTTTTCCAACCCCTTTTGCTCTAAGGTTCTTGGGTGACCCTCTGTGACCATTAGATTCTTCATTCAGAGTGGTAAGCTGCTGCACAGAAACCAGAAAGTGAAACAGCAGTTATCTTACAGCTAAATAAAGTTTCTGATCTGCAAGGCATGGAGATTGTTATTAGAAATGAGGATGAGAAACTAAACACTGTAATGACCAGGAAGTCAAAGGCTCCTCCTCCTATTGAGAAGTTTCTGTGTCATTCCTCCTGCCCTTGACCACACCCTCATGCCCCCACCCTCAGCCTTGCCTTTCTGCCATTTCCTACAGAAGAGCAGGAGAAGCCGCCCTGGCCCCTTCCTGCCTGTGTGGTATCTGGCCCCCAGACATTGTCTCAGGTGGCACCTCCATTCATGCTTGATCCAGGGAGTTCTGTTTATAACTTCTGCTTCCAAGGCATTGTTTCTTTAAGCTGATAGTGAGAGTGTCCATGATTGTCACTGATGCTACTTATCCTCTTCAAAATAATCAGCCAGAGGGCAGACAGCCCTGGGCAGCTGGGGATGCTCTCAGTCCCCTCTTGCCACCTCCTGATACCCTCTCCTTTCTCCATACTCATGGAACCTCACAACCTCTCAAAGGCTAGTTTGCCCGACTGGAGCACTAGGGATTTCTCTTTCACCTGATTTCATAGCACTTTTATAGTCCTTGCGTTCATATGCATCTGTGTTGAAGAAAATTAGCAAAATCATGGTTGGGTTTTAATAGTTGTGTGATGAATGAATGAATGAATGAATGAATGAATGAATGAATGAATGAATGAACGAACGAACAAATGAATGAATGAAGGAACCTGGACTCAGAAGACTTTATACACTTACTAGCTGTGTGGTTCACTTGGCCTTTGTTTGCCCAAGTTTCTTCATCTGTAAAATGGGCATAAAAATAGCACTTGACTTCCCAGGGTTGCTATAAGGACCAATTGAGATAATATCTGTAAAGCACTTTGCAAACCTTAAAGTGTTATGTGAGTGCTAGCTTTAAAAAATTAGCTAGAGCTAATGAGACCAGGGTCATTGTTTGATGCAAATGTGGGCCATTTAGCTTCTAACTCATTTAGTGTCTAAGTCAATCATCAGGTATTTATTGAGTAACCTACTTGCAACCAGCACAATGCTAGGCTCTGGAACGGAAGAGTATAAGAATGATCCCAACTCTTTGGGAGCTTACAAGTGGGAGATAAAATTAACTACACAAAGTTAAACAAGATAGGATATAAACAAAAATGTGATTAGTACCATTAGAATGTAAACCCTTTGAGGGCAGAGACTGTCTTTTTCTTTGTTTGTATCTCTATGCTTCATGCTTAGCATAGTGCTTGGCATGCAGAAAGTACTACAAAAATGTGTATTACCCATTTAGTACTCAGTTATGTGGTACAAACAGTGTGAGGCTTTCTAAGAAGGAAATCAGGGAGGACTGGTGAAAGATTTCTTCCTTTAGTTTGTTGTTCTTTTCTGCTGGAAGCTGATCCTTTGAATTCTTCCATTTTGTTTCAGTGTCATGAATAATCCCTTCTGCCATACTGATAGTTTCTCTTTTTTCCTCTTGTTTTCCTTGGCCTAAATTTTCTGCATTCTTTTTTAAATTAATTTATTTTTAGTTTTTAACATTCATTTCCACAAGATTTTGAGTTACAAATTTCCTCTCCATCTCTCCCCTGCCCCCTACCCCAAGATAGTGAGCTTACTGAATACTCCTTCCCCCAATCTGTTCTCTCTTATATCCTCCCCCATCTCTCCCCCTAACTTTCTAGTAGGGCAAAGTGGATTTCTATATCCCAGTGCCTATGTATCTTATTTCCCAGTTAAATGTAAAAAACAATTTTTTAACATTTGTTTTTAAAACTTTGATTTCCAGATTCTTTCCCTTCTTCCCTCCTCACCCACCCCCACTGAGAAGACAAGCAATTCAATATAGGTTGTACATGTGTAGCTATGCAAAATGTGTCCATAATAGTTATATTTTGAAAGACTATATTTTCCTCCATCCTATTCTGCCCCCCACTTATTCTATTTTCTCCTTTGACCCTGTCCCTTTTCAAAAGTGTTTGCTTCGGGTGTGAGTCTGGGAGTAGGAGTTTTGTGTATAACTTAGAATTTTCACAACCTGACCAGCAACCTCAAGATCCCCCAAAATGGTATCTACTGTTAAGGATCAGCTGATTTTGAATCTCCTAAAGGAAAAACAGGTTCCCCAGAACAAGATCACTGTTATTGGGATTGGTGCAGTTGGCATGGCATGTGCAGTCAGTATCTTAACAAAGGATTTGGCTGATGAACTTGCCTTAGCTGATGTAATAGAAGACAAACTGAAGGGAGAGATGATGCATCTCCAACATGGCAGGTTTTTCCTCAAAAGGCCAAAGATTGTTTCTGGCAAAGACTACAGTGTAACTGTGAACTCAAAACTGGTCATTGTTATGGCTGGGTCATGTCAGCAGGAGGGAGAAAGTCATCTTAATTTGGTCCAGTATAATGTGAATATCTTTAAATTCATCATTCCCAATATTGTTAAATACAGCCCTAATTGCAAGCTGCTTATTGTTTCCAATCCAGTGGATATTTTGACATATGTGGCCTGGTAGCTAAGTGGCTTTCCTAAAATTTGTGTTATTGGAAGTGGTTGCAATCTGGATTCTGCCTGTTTCCGTTACCTAAAGGGGGAGAGATTTGGTGTCCATTCTTCAAGTTGTCATGGATGGGTCCTTGGGGAACATGAAAACTCCAGTGTTTCTGTGTGGAGTGGTATGAATCTTGCTGGTGTATCTCTGAAGAATGTTAATCTTCAAATAGGAACTGATGCTGATTCAGAGAATTGGAAAGATGTTCATAAACAGGTGGTTGAAAACACTTATGAGGTGATCAAGCTGAAAGGCTACACTTCCTGGGGCATTGGCTTGTCTGTGGAAGATCTGGCAGAAAGCACAATGAAGAATCTTAGGCGAGTGCATCCAATTTCCACCATGATTAAGGGCCTATATGGCATTAATAAAGATGTCTTCCTTAGTGTCCCATTTGTCTTGGGGCAGAATGGCATTTCAGATGTGAAGGTAAAACCGAAAATGGAGGGGAACTGTTTAAAGAAGAGTGCAGATACTCTTTAGGAAATCCAGAAGGAGCTGCAATTTTAAAAGCTTCTAATGTGTTATCATCAAGAGAACATGACAGTGGTTAAGGGGTTATGTATGATGAGCTTTTCAAATAGGTCAAATCCTTCCTCTGATTAGTAATTGAACAGAAGAAATGTAAAACCTGCCAACACACTCTAGTCTCTTACTAAAGTTAGAAATGGGGAATAGTACAATGTGACTATTTGTTAAACCCTGTTGTTGTTTGCATATGATGCTGTATATGACTTCTATAGTCTCAGTGGTTGGTGTCAAGCACAGCCAGTGCCCCACACTGCCTTGTGTGTAGGTGCTACAGGCTCCCATAGGTCCAGAAGACAACATTCCTGGCTACAAAACACCTTACGGTAGCAATTCTTTATTGATGCATCAATTACCTTTATGCTCCCCTCCATTAGGGCCCTATAGCATGGCCCCATGTATCACATTTCCAGAGGACCTGATTTTTGTCTACATATATGTATGTATATCAATACTTGTAAATTTCCATATTATATGAAAAGATCTATATATGTACAACAATGCAACCAATTCCTCAAGTGTCATACTAACCTTAAATATTGAATAAACAACAAATAATTGATTTTTTAAAAAAGTGTTTGCTTCTAACTACCCTCTCCCCAATCTGCCCTCCTTTCTATCATCGCCCTTCTTATCCCCTTCCCCACTACTTTCCTGTACGTTAAGATACCCAATTGAGTGTGTGTTATTCCCTCCTTAGTCCAAATTCAATGAGAGTAAGGTTGACCCATTCCCTTTCACCTTCCTGCTTTTCCCCTCCATTGTAACAGTTTTCTCTTGCCTATTTTATATGAGATAATTTACCATATTCTATCTCTCCCTTTCTCCT
Organism: Petaurus breviceps papuanus; assembly: GCF_028583685.1. Lineage (NCBI taxonomy): Eukaryota > Metazoa > Chordata > Mammalia > Diprotodontia > Petauridae > Petaurus > Petaurus breviceps. The sequence goes on from NW_027187251.1 coordinate 2,723,983, forward strand.
CCTAATATATTCTTCTCTCACCTCTTAATTTTATTTTTTAGATATCATCCCTTCCTATTCAATGGATCCTGTCCCCTTTGTCTATGTAAACATGTACATATACACACATTCACATATATATTTATACACACACCCTCCTATACATAGATACATACATATATACATATATGTATATATATATATTCCCTTCAACTATCCTCATATTGAGAAAAGTCTCATGAGTTACAATTATCGTTTTTTCCACGTAGGAATATAAATAGTTCAACTTTAATAAGTTATTTATGATTTCTTTTTTCCTATTTACCTTCTCATGCTTCACTTGCTTCTTGTATTTGAAAGTTAAATTTTTTGTTCATCAAGAGTGCTTGAAAGTCTTCTATTTCATTAAATATCTATGTTTTCCCCTGAAGTAATATGCTCAGTTTTGCTGGGTAGGTGATTCTTGGTTTTAATCCTAGCTCCTTTGACCTCCAGAATATCATATTCCAATCCCTTTGATCTCTTAATGTAGAAGTTGCTAGATCTTGTGTTATGCTGATTGTGTTTCCACAATACTCAAATTGTTTCTTCCTGACTGCTTGTAATATTTTCTCCTTGACCTAAGAACTCTGGAATTTGGCTAAAATATTCCTAGGAACTTTCTTTTTGGGGTCATTTTCAAGAGGCAGTCAATGAATTCTTTCAATTTCTATTTTGTCCTCTAGTTCCAGAATATCAGGGCAATTTTCCTTGAGAATTTCTTGAAGGATGATTTCTAGGTTCTTTTTTTTTATCATGGCTTTCAGGTAGTCCAATAATTTTTAAATGATCTCTCCTGGATCTACTTTCCAAGTCAGTGGTTTTTCCAATGAGATATTTCATGTTGCCTTCTATTTTTTCATTTGTTTGGATCTATTTTATAGTATCTTGATTTCTCACAAAGTCATTAGCTTCCATTTTCTCCAATCTAATTTTGAAGGAATTACTCTCTACAGTGAGATTTTCCTTTTCCATCTGGCCATTTCAACTTTTTAAGGCAGTCTTCTCCTCATTGACTTTTTGGGCCTCTTTTGCCATTTGAGTTATTCTATTTTTTAAGTTGTTATTTTCTTCAGTGTGTTTTTGGTTCTCCTTTAGCAGGTTGTTGACTTGCTTTTCATGATTTTCTTGCATCATTCTCATTTCTATATCCAATTTTTCCTCCACTTCTCTTACTTGGTTTAAAATCTTCTGAGCTTCTCCATGGCCTATGACCAGTTCATATTTTTCTTGGAGGTTTTTGATGCAGGAGTTTTGACTTTGTTGTCTTCTTCTGATTCCACGCTTTGATTCTCTTTGTTCCCAAAAAGATTCTGTGTTCTGATTGCACTTCCTCTGTTTAATTAATTTTAATTAATCAATTCCTCTGTTTGCTCATCTTGCCAGTCAATTACTTGACTTTTGAGCTCTTTGCCATGGTAGAACTCTGCTTCCAGAGTGAAGAGAGCTGTGTCCTAAATTTCTGGGGTTTTCGCAGCTGTTATCAGAGCTATGAGGAGGGCACCCTCTCTGTAGCCACCACAAGCTTTGGCACACTAGGGTTCTTCACCCCAAGGCCACCACCCAAGACCGCCACCCAGATCCAAGTAGGTCAAAGCAAGAGTGATTACCCTCTGAGTGGTACGATCTGCAGGCGGGAGCTCCGGAGGCAGCCACATGGCAACAGCTACAGCCACCATGCCACCACCTCTGTTGCCCCAGGAGGCAGGGGCCAGACTATGCTCTTCTCTCACCCAGTTCCAACAGAGTTCCCTGCTGACCTTTTACTTTCTCTTTGCCATTGAGAAGTCTGGAAACTGCCACAGTTGCTGGTGATTTAGTCTCCTGAAGTCTACTCTGGCCTGTCTGGGCCACGATCTGGGCTGGCTCATCTCTCAGCCCCGTGCAATAGACCCTTCTTGTCAGCCTGCTAGGCTGCCTTCAGCGGGAGATTTATTTCTGTCTGTCACTTTGTGGGTTCTGTGACTCTAAAATTTGTTTAGAGTCACTTTTTTACAGGTTTTGGAGGTGGTTAGAGCAGGAGCTTTAGCAAGTTCTTCCTTTTACTCCACCATCTTAGCTCTGCCCTACTTTTCTGCATTCTTAACCATATTCTCTGTGTTCTCTTTGTTTAACCCACCAGAAGACTGGATCCCACCTCTTGTTCCCATCTGGAGCCTTTTTCCTTTGCCTTTTGGAGGGCAATTGGGGTTAAGTAACTTGCCCAAGGTTACACGGCTAGTTTTTTTTCTTTTTTTTTTTTTATGTTAAGTGTTTGAGGCCGGATCCCAACTCAGGTCCTCCTTACTCTGGGACCACCTAGCTGCCCAGAGCCTTTTTCCTTTGAAGAAATGTTCACAGTCCCCTTAGTCAAGTTCTTTATTAATCAATCAATTAATTAATCAATATCAAATGTGACCACACCCACATCCTGACATAGACAAAAGCTTAGAGGTGAGAAAGCACAAAATGTGCTTAATGAGGAGACTGATCTGACTGGACCAGAAGGTGTGTATGAGAGAAAAATGGGAAATTAGGTTAGATAGAAGCAATATGGCATGGTGAATGGAGTCCTGGACTTGGAATCAGAAAGATATAGGTTCAAATCCTGCCTCATGCATTTATTCGTTCTGTGGTCCTGGAACGTTATTTCATTTCTCTTTGCCTCAATTTCCTAATCTATAAAATGAGGAGGTATGAGATTCAATGGTTGCTAAGATACCTTCCAGTTCTAAATCTATGGCCCAGTTGAGGGAAGGAATCTTCAAATAGAAAAAAAATAGATTTGATAGAATAGTTTCCTATCCACAGAGAGTATCTCAGACCTCAATGCACCATCTCATCTCACAGGAATTCTTTTGTTCCTAAAAGGAGATTAATTAAGAACTTGACTGGCTCTATGAAACTCATCCCTATCACTAGGAAATAGCCCAAAGCATTTTATATTATTGCTAGGGAGTCAGGAGCTTATGTTTCACATAAAGTGACTTAAGGGATTTTTGTTGTCTTTCTTTTTTTTATAAAATAACTACTCCTGTGAAACGGAACACCATCAGTCTATGAATTCCTGTTCATTTTGGAAAAATGAATATTCTGGCTTGGCTCTTCTTGTAGCTTTCAGAAGATTGATTATTTTAACCTAAAGAGACATCCTACATAGCACTGTTTGCCTTGGTGCTTATTTGGGCAACATGATCCTGACTCAGATATGTGACTGGTCTGGGGATGGTGATGGTGGTGGTGGGGTGGTAGGGGTACTCTGTATGAGACAGAAGAGCCTTCCTGAGAGAGCAGTCAGAGGAAGGGACCAGAGTCTCTCAGAAGGAGGCAGCCCTTAAACATTAGCTTTAGCATCCTTTGTGTTGTCTCCTTCTATATCATGGGTCACTGACCCCCCACACCTCAGAAATCTAAAAGTTTAGTGGACTTCAAGCTTAATATCAACCAACAGTTGATTTAAGGAAAGGGATCAGTCAATAAACATTTATTAAGTGCCTACTGTGTGTTGCTGCGCTTAGCACTGGGGATAGATACAAAGAAAAGGGGGAAAAATCCCTGCCTTCAATGAGCTAGCATTTTAACGGGGGAGATAATGTGTATATAACTTTGTACATGTAAGATAAAAACAGAGTAGCTGGACAGCAATCTGACAGGGAAGGCATTAATAGCTGGAGGAATCATGAATGCACTCTTACAGAAGATGGGTTTTGAGCTTAGTCTTGACAGAAGGCAAAGAAACCAAGAGGTGAAGGTGAGTGGGTAGAGCATTCCAGGGATGGAGTACAGCCAAGGCAAAGGCATGGAGATGGGAAATGCATGGTCATGTTCCAGCTACCCGAATCATATAGTACATGGAGGGAACTGAAGTGTAAGAAGACTGGAAAGGTAGGAAGGGGCCAAGTTATGAAGGCAGATGAGTCTTTGGGAGGACTTTAGCACCTTTTAGCTTGAAGCTAACCACAGTAAATAATAATCATGATGATGATGATATTAATGGCTCACATTGATGTAGCACTATGTGCCAGGTGCCATATTATAATTATTATCTCATTTGATCCTCATGACAACTCTAGGAGGTAGGTGCTATTCTTATCCCCATTTTACAAATGGGAAAACTGGGATAAGCAGCAGTTAACAGTGTCACACAACCAGTAAGTGTCTAAGGTAGGATTTGAACTCCAGTCTTCCTAACTCCAAGCCCGGTGCTCTACCCACTGTACCAGTTAACTGCTTCTCTAACCTATCTCCCTCCAATCCCTTCACCACTGAAAATTTCATCCTGTGGTCATTCTGACCAGGTGAAAGTATGCAGCCCTGAGAATCAGATTGGATGGATAGAGTTTGATGAGGAGAATACAGTATTGCTTGGACACTGATGTGTTGCAACCAAGATTTTTTTTTTGGTGACTATATATGTGTAATCATTGGGAGGAATGGATTATGTTTACCTTGACAAGCTAGGAAGATGGAATAAAACTTAAGACATTTAAGAGCAATTTTAAAATGTAGGTGGTGAGTAGTAATTGTCCATTTTCTGTGGAAAAAAAAAAAAACAAAAAGAGGGGTGGCTAGGTGGCGCAGTGAGTAAAGCGCAGGCCCCGGAGTCAGGAAGACCTGAGTTCAGTTCCTGTCTCAGACACTTAATACCCACACACACACACACACACACACACACACAAAAACTAGCCTTGTAACCTTGGCAAGTTAGTTAACCCCAATTGCCTTCCAAAAGCCAAAAAAAATAAAAAAATAAATTAATTTTTAAAAAAAGAGGAAATAGCATTAAATTTCTGTCAGTGTAAGGATCTGAGGAAGATCCTGGGGCCAGAGATGGTGGGCAGCAACTGTTCATCTTCCATTCCTTAGTTCCCTTTTCTCCTTTCTTTATCAAAATTTGGTGCATGTACATCTGTTCTATGACCTCTTCTTCCATTATTTCCTCCTCTACCCAAGTCAAAAGACTTAGAACTGGGACCTTGGAAATAATCTGAATTCCTAAGCTTAAGACTGCAAGGTCTAGAAACTTAAGGGACTGACTCCAAGTCATATAAATAACAGAGTTGGGACTTGAACCCAGGCCTTCTGACTCCAAAACTAGTATTCCTTCCATCTTTCTCCTGTTGGTGCCTCTGTCTCCTCTGCCCTAGATATCTCTTAGCTGACCTATCATTCTCTGTGAGATTCTTCACCTTGTGCACTCTTGCACTCCTTCCATCCTGTTCACTCTCCTACATCTCATCCTTTTCTTCTCTAAGGAAGTACCTTTGACCTGTTTAGATTCCCTGGCACATTTTCTGCTTATCCATTCCCTGACAGAATCAGATTCCCAAGAGATCTCAATAGATTTTTAAATGTAAAGTCTTCCATTTGAGTTAAAAAATCAACTTCCAAAGTCTGGGATGGGAAGCATTTATATCTGATAACAGATTATTTGAAAAGACTTGGAGGTCTTTATGGACTTAACACCTGATGGGAGTTAACAATGTGACATGGCCACCAAAAAACTCTCCGTAACCTTAGGCCACATCACACTGGGGTAGAGTGCCCAGAATGGGCGAAAAATATAAATGGGGGAAATAAAACACAAGCTAGAGCACATTCAGAGTAGGGCAGCTAGGAAGGTGAGAGGACTCAAAACTGTGCTGTGCCTTACAAGATCTGTCCATTGAAAGAGCTGCCTTCCATATCTCCTACCTTGAAGGCAAAGGCAGGGCAAGGGAGCACAAACCAGATTGCAACCAATTTTCAGTCTGCAGGGTTTGAAGCTAAGGTCAGGGGAGCAGAATGTGTAATTGCTGACACCCTCACCAGCTGCCAGTGTGCTGGGCCAGCCCAGATGCTGAGAGTGAAATTTTCCATCACAAAGAGTTTAAAAAACTGGATCCCCAATGACCCAACCTCAGCTGGCTAGTGCATTGGATGAAATTTAAGTGAAACTTGTTCTTCTTGTGTACTTATTGAGTATAAGTATGCATATAAGGGACAAGGAATATGCATCAACTTCTTGTTGTTCAATCATTTCAGTTGTGACCCTGTGTAGGCTCTTCCTAGCAAAGATTCTGAAGTGGCTTGCCATTTCCCCTCCAGCTCATTTTACAGTTGAGGAACTGAGGCAAACAGGGTTAAGTGACTTGCCCAAGGTCATACAGTTACTAAGTGTGGAAGGCCAGATTTGAACTCAGAAAGATGAGTCTTCCTGATTCCAAGCCCAGTGCTCTATCCACTGCTCCACCTAACTGACCTTATATATGTAAATAATGATTCATAAGAAAGTACATTAAAGTTACAAAAATGATGGCAATGAGAGGTCAGAAAGGGAAGTTTGTTAAAGACCAAGGGGTCAAGGAAAGCTCCTTGGAGTGGCTTGTATTTGAATGAGGCATTAAATGTTGAGTGAAAATTCAACAGGTGAAGGAGATGGAGGAGGACATTTCAGGAAAGGAGAATAGCATCAAGGCAGAAAAACATAGGGTGCATTTGGCAGACAGAGTATTGGAGAGAATTCATAGGCTTTTGATTTGGAAAGGGCCTTAGGAAGGAACCAAGTGGATAGGCCAGTTCTCTCATTTTGCAGACCAGGAAGCTCAGGCCCTGGCATATTAGTTGTTCAGAATCATACATATGATAAGTGAATCATTGGTGCAGCTGGGATTTGAACCCATGTCCTGTGAATCCAAAGCCAGTGGTATTTCAACTATGTCATGTTGCTTCCAGTTTGACTGGAATATAGATCACACGAAAAAATATAATATGGGAAATCCGTAGGAGGGAAGATGGTAACAGATTGGATGTCTGGCAAAGGAGTTCAAACTCTGTCTGACCTGAAGTAGGGAATCATTCAAATCAGTCAAAAATCATTTGGCAGCTACTGAAGATCCTTATACAGAAGACTGGCATGATCAGATATCTCCCATGTATGCATGTAAGATAAATGCAGTTCGTGAATTGTACCACAGCTCTCTACCATAGACAAGGGTTTATAGCAATTTTGAAAATCTATAGAACATAAGAAGGGATTCAACAACTTGGCCTTAACACCAAGTTCCTTAATTTTACATTATTTCTTTCTTAGGAATGAAAATGCTCCTATCCCAATGTATCCATAGAGGTGTCTCCATAAGGAGAGGGATTAACTTTCTTCTGGGAAATAATTATTAAATAATTTTTATTATGTGTCAATAATATAATAACAGTATTCAACAAATATCCTGAATGAATAGTTTAGTTGGTGTTGCATGTTTCCTTTCATCAGAGTGGGTACAAGCATTACCAGATATAAAAGAAATGATGTAACAATAACATTTACTATTCCAATGATAATTATCATTATTATTGAAAAATAGATTGGCTGGCCACTTACCAAGAGCAAGGGATGACAGGTAGATAATTAGACTGCTCCACAGCTATTCTTGGAACGTTGAAAGAACTTGAGGAAGGCCTCCAGCATGTTGAGTGGACTTCCTGTTGTACACTTTGGGGAGAACATGGGCAAAAGCTGAACAGGATGGATAAGAATAGATGAGCTGGGATCTGCATCATTGTAGTTTGGGGGGATTCTTGAATAAGATCATAAGATCTTATATTTAGAGGTGCCAAGAGAATTCTAATCCCTTCATTTTGCACATGAAGAATCTAAGAGCGTTGATGAAGTGATTTGTCACTTCAGGGTCATAAAGTTGGTGACTGTCTAAGGTGGGATTGAAGCATAGGTCTTCCTGGCTCTACATCCTGCGCTCTACCTATCCCTGCTTCATGCTGCTTCTGGATCTAGAGCTAGAAAGGGTCTCAGAGACCCTACTTTAACCCCCTCCTTTTATAGATAAAGAAACAAAGGTTAAGGGAAGTTAAAATGGCTCACTTGAAGTCACGAGAAGTAAGCATCACAAGTGAGATTTGAATGGGGGTTCTTAAGCTGAGATCCTTGAATTTATTTTGTTTCATATTTTAATAAATATATTCAAAATAACTGGATTCCTTTGTAATCCTATATATTGTATGTATGAATTTAAAACATTACTCTGAGAGTAAGTCTTTGGGTTTCTCCAGACTGCCAAAGGGGCCCATCACACACACACACACACACACACACACACACACTACTGAGAACTCCTGCTCTTCGGTCAGTGCTTTTTGCACTCTACAATGCTGCCACTCTATAGATAACATACCTAGTTGCATATTTGATAAATAATCTTGCTGTCTTCTTTAAACTAAGAGATAAGAAATCCACATATGGCAAATTCAGACCTCAGAATATCCTTGAGAATTAAATAAATAAACTGCACCAGACACGGGGGTTATCACATACAAAACTGCTTTCTGTAATCTCCTGGACATAGCCTTGATCCATAAAAATTCAAGGATACTTACTCACATAAGAGGGCAGCTAGCGGTGATGTAGTAGATAGATAGAGCTTGGAACTTGGAGACAGGAAGAACCTAGTTCAAATTTGAATTTTACTGACTGTGTGACCCTGGGCAAGTCATTTAACCCTGTTTGCCTCCATTTCCTCATCTGTAATGTGAGCTGGACAAGGAAATGGCAAACCACTCTAGTACCTTTGCCAAAAAAACTCCAAATGGGGTCACAAGGAATTGGACATGACAGAAAACAACTAAATAACAACAACCCTCTGTGTAGCCCTGGGCAAGTCACTTAACCCCTGCAATAGTTTTCTCACCAGTAAAATGGGGATAATTATAGCACCTGCCTCCCAGGGTTGTTGTGAGGATAAAATGAGAAAATATTTGTAAGTCACTTTGTAAACTTTAAAGAATCATGTAAATGCTAGTTATTCTTATTTTCATCACCATTGTCCTGTCCTATCCAGATTGGAATCTCAAAGATGCCTTTGGTGGGCCCAGTTAAGATGAACTTACATCTTGATATTCTTACTCATTTACAAAAGCAGTCATTTTATCCACCTGTGCGAGAATCCACAGAATCCAGGTAGCTTTTTGACCTAGGACTGTTTCTATCTAACTCCCTTGAAAAAGGTGAGAATGAGATCATGAGCAATGGAAGAACAATAGTAACTATAACTGGTGTTTATATAGAATTTCAAGGACATCTAGGTGATGCAATGCATAGAGTCATGGGGCGGGAGTCAGGAAGACTCATTTTCCTGAGTTCAAATCTGGCCTCAGATACTTACTAGCTGTGTGACCCTGGGCAAGTCACTTAACCCCCTTTGCCTCAGTTCCCTCACTTGCCAAATGAACTGGAGAAGGAAATGGCAAACCACTCCAATATCTTTGCCAAGAAAATCCCAAATGGCATCACAAAGAGTCAGACAAAACTGAACAACAACAATATAGAATTTGAAAGTTTAGGAAGTTTTTTTCTATCTCTAACCCCTAGTAGAGTGTGTGGCACAGAGTAGGCACTTAGTAAATGTCCATAGATTGATCAAGTGCTTTGAAAACATTGTTTTATTTGAGTCTAAAAACAACCCTATGAATTGGGTGCTACAACTTTTTATATCCCCATTTTGTAGGTGACTAAACTGAGGCTTTGTGGGGAAAGGAGAGAGTCCTTTGGGACGTATACACTAAAATGCGCGCTGGCAGATTACCCATTCAGACCCTGTCGCCCAGGAATGGTTTTTGAGCACTAGGATACACACCACAGGAAATCAGGAGGGAAGGGATGTGCACATCTGCAAAACAGAGTGGGTTCTGCCTCTCCATCCCTTGGCCCCATCCTCCACCCTGGTTACATCTGTGTGTTGGATGTCACTCTGAATGGACTATCCTGACCCCGGCATCATTCCAAGCCAGGGCTTTGATGGGAATGTGCAGTTTGGAATGCCAATCTGAATGAGGACCCAGAAGACTTCATTTTGGACTTAAATGAACACAGCCCTTTTCTATTTTTGGCCAGCCCAGTGGTGAGGATTAGAGAGGGATGTACAGCTGTGATAAAGAAGGATCAACAGTGATTTGGCTATACAGCTTTTTGCAGCAATAACTCCTCACCCAGGGATTCACACACACACATCCCCCAACCCCATTCCTCTTACTTTGAGAGTAAGCACTGGTCCTAAAACTCACTGGATGCCATTATCCAAAACTCTTTGCTTTCCTGCATTTACCCAGGTGCTCTGACTTGGTCCCTTGCTCTAATCAGGCCCCTGGTACATGTAGCATGAATCTCCTTTTTCCCCAAGATTATTAACTTTTCTTTAGTAAAAAATGTCCTTCAAAAGTTAACATTTATTTGTATATTTTTCAAATATATGCTTGTTCTCTACCTTCTCCCTAATTTAAATTGTGATTCCAGAGGGCAAGGATTGGATAAAAAACTGGCAAAATGGCCAGACCCAAAGAATTGGTTAATATCATCTTGGCAGTAGGTTCCCAGTAGAGTGCCCCCAGGGTCTTGTGTTATTTAAAAATTTTAGCAATGACTAGGATATCCTTATTAAATTTGCAAATGAAGCAAAACTGAGAGAGATTGCTAAGAGATTGGATGATGACAGAGTTAGGATCCCAAGAAGTCTTTCCAGGCTAGACCAATGAGCTGAATCCAATTAGATAACAATTTTTAAAAATAAATTTAAAGTCTTATACTTGGGTTCTGAAAATAAACTTCACAAGTACAAGATGAAAGAAGTATTGTCTTATTAGAAAAAATACAATCTGGGGGTTTTAGTGGACTTTGGATTCAGTATAAATAGTTGATATGACAGTACCAAAAAACTAATACAATCTTGGGACTGCATTAAGAGCTTCATAAATTTCACTTGAAAGGAAAATGGCAATGTCACTGTCTTCTGCTCTGCTTAGATCACTTCTTTATATTGTGTTCAGTTCTGGGCCACACAGTTTAGGAAGGACATTGATCAGCTGGATAATGCCCTTATAAGAGCAACCAGAATGAATGAAGAAACTGGAAATGTTTAACCTAGAACACAAAGAGAACACGAAGGCTGATTTCAAGGATTTGAAGGGTCGTGATGTTGAAAAAGGATTAGAGCTATATCCAGGTCAAATGGCCTACTTTGAGGCTTTGGGTTCCCCATTACTGGAGGTCATGGAGCAAGACTGGATGACTCCCTTTGTTAGGAATGTTGTATAGAACACTCCCGCTGAAGTTGGGCTGGATGACTTTGGAAGACCTCCTGGCTCTTGAGCGTCTAGGATTCTCTTGGTGTGAATAGGGCACAGTCTCCATCAGTACAGATGCTAACTTCTCTATCCTATCCTTGGCTTTCGTGTCTTGCTGTGGCTAAAATGCTGCTGCCTTCCCTTTGGGACTGCTCATAGAATTTGTATGCACATGATTGTTTCCATGTTTTCCCCTCCGTTAGATGGTGAGATCCTTCAGGATGGGTTGGTTTTGCTTTGTTTGTGTTCCAAGAGCGTAGAACATTGCCTGGTCCCTAGTAAGCACTTAATAAATGTTTGTTGACTGATTGGCTAAAATAACTTCACTGCCCCCAGACCAACCCTATCATAATGAGTCTGTCCAAATTTAGCTGAGCTAGTCCTTAGACAATAAGTGCAATCCATCACATCTCTTTAGGACATGTCAGAGTTGGAACGGAGATGGCCAGAAGCCAGGAACACCTCCCCGCTGTGATGACACATCCGTGTAGCACCTCAGTGGAGAGGTTTTAATAGCGAAGATTATAACATAGCATTTGAAGGTCACATAGTCCCTTCTTTCAGCCCATCCTATAAAGCAGATCTTTCTTTTTAAAATGAGGAAACTGAGCCTCAAATAAAACCATACCTGTAGGAAGGGACAGTGCTAGAACAAACCTCAGTCTTTTGCTACTAAATTCATTGCTCTTTCTAGGATTTGACAGCTTCTAATTAAGGGCAGCTGGCAACATCATAAAGCAAGTGGCTTCTGGAGGTTACTACTGGGAGGGCATTCCTTTTTTTGTAGATTATCAGTCCTAAGGAGAGACCATGAGGCAGAGTGAACAGGGGGCCTCAGACATAGGAAAATCTGTGTTCAATTTCTCCCTCTAATGACACAGGCCACCTGTTTTAACCACAAGCAAGTCACTTAACCTATCAGTGTTCCAGGAAACTGGAAGGGGATGGGACTAAAGTTGGGGGGGAAGGGGAAACAAGCATTTATTAAGCACCTACTACACACCAGGAACTGTTAAGCACTTTACAAAATATCTCTTTTGATCCTCACAACAACTTTGGGAGGTAGGTAGGTGCCATTATTATCTCCATCTTATAGTTGAGAAAAGTGAAACAGTCAGAGGTGAAGGGACTTAGCTGATGTCACAAAGCTGGTAAGTGTCTGAGAGAATTGGAACTTGGGTTTTCCTGACTCCAGGACTAGTGCGCTATCTACTTCACCACCTAGCTGGCTCCTTAAGACTGTAAATCACCTACAATATGCTAGTTAGTGTGTGCAGTTGGTCCATTCCCAAAACATGGACATTCCCTGTGCATGATGCCATCCCAGATCCACATATCTGGACCATCCCCTACATAAAGACACAAATCGCAGAGTCTTGGATGAAGAGATTATTACTGGGAGTAATTTTAGAAACCATCTAGTCCAACACTGTCATTTCACAGATGAGGAAATAGCATTCCAGCAACTCTAAATGACTTACCCAAGAATGCATAGCTGGTAAGTAGTAGTCAGAACCAGAACCCAGGACTTTCTCTAACTGGTTTTCTGAAGCATCATCTGCCTGTTTTCTAATTTTTTGCTCACAACACTCCCTCTGAGTTACAGTGGGATTCTTTTTATAGATGAAGAAACTGAGACCCATAGAAGCCAAGTAACTTACAAGAGCCAGAACTAGAAGGCAGTATAAATTACGGGATTTGGAATTGGAGGATCTGAGTTTGAATCCTGCTTTGTATTTCCTGTGCACTCTTGGTTAATTTCCTTTAATTTCTCTTGGCCTTGATGTCTTTATCTGTATAATGACAGAATTGGATAAGATTACCTCTGAGATAACTTCAGGCCATAATTCTATGATCTCATGAAGCCATTCCTCCTGACCCACAGTCAAAGACTTTTTCCCCAAAGGCCATATTGCTTCCCAAGTCCTGTTCTGCAATTCATTTGGGGAAATGTTTCTGCTGTGCTCTCTTATCAGTCATGTTCTGCACAGGTTAGAAAATGTGCAATTGCAAATCAGAAAAGTTTATCGTTCCCATTATTCTTGAACAGAAATTGACAGGGTCACTGTTCTGAATGAATAGTTTAGCTGGTGCTGCATGTTTCATTTCAGCAGAGTGGGCACAAGGGAGCTAGATATAGAAGAAAGCCTAGGGCATTCCTTTAGAATAGGAAAATCGTGAGTATTATGTACTGTATTATTGGCCCAGACCTTTTCCTCCAGCTGTCCCTCATGAATCATGGGCTATCAGAGTGGGAAGGAATTTTGAGGTGCATCTAGCCCAGGCCTTTTATTTTACAAGTAAGGAAACTAAGGTCCAGAAAGAGGGGAAGTCATCTGTTCAAAGTCACATAAATAATATATGGCATAATACGGACTATAATCTTTGTGTACTCACTGAAAATTTTAGCGTCTTTCTCCATACCCCCATTGCTGCCCCCAATGGATGACAAAACTAAGAAAGAGGTTAATACTGCTTGTTGTATTCATGGAGATCTAAAGGAAATTTGAATCCATGGGTCCACATATGAACTCTATGCATCTCGATGCAAACATATATGTATGCATGTATATATGTATGTGTGTGTAATTTATATATATATATACATATGCATGTGTATATGTATTTATTTACATATATATTTGCCACTCACCAATTTCCTTTCTTATCCCAGCTGCATTTCTTTTATTTATGTATGCCTAGAGTGAGATCTCTAGGTCAAAGGGTGTGGATACTTTAATCACTTTTTTTTTGGAGAGTGGAAGGTAAGGCAATTGGAGGTTAAGTGACTTGCCCAAGCTCACAAGGCTAGTAAATGTTAATTATCTGAGGCCAAATTTGAACTCAGGTCCTTCTAATTCCAGGGCCAGTGCTCTATGCCACCTACCCACCCCTTTAATCACTTTCTTAAGATAATTCCAAATTACTTTCCAGAATGGTTAGACCAATTCACAGTTTCACCAACCGTGCAGTTAGTCTGTCTGGTAAAATCATTTTCATCAGCTCTCAGCAGACTGAACAAAAAGACCTTAAAAAAAGCCTCTCAGTGATTTTTTTGGTTGTTGCTGTTGTTTATTTTTGTTTTGTGTTTGTTTTTGTTTTCTCATAAAATGTAATGATATAATGATGGCTCAAGCTGTCATGCTCCCAGACAGGCTTTTCATGACTGATTTTGTGTTGATCTAGTAAAACTCGCAGATCCATTGGAAGCAATGTGATATGGTGAGTTTTCCTTTCTTGCTAATGTGACTTTGATAGGCCCTTACTTTCCTTGGTCTCATTCCCCTTACCTGATGAGTATAGAAACAATATTAATGATCACTTAAAGAAATAATATAGATGGAAAGAACCCTAAATTCTCTTCCATGTTCTTATAACTCCTCTGTTCGTATACAAAACCTTCCTAAAACTTCCAAAAATTCTCTATGGACCAGTCACATCAGTCATCCTTGTATGGGAAGGATTGTTTAGCCTTGGCATGCTGGAGAGAGAAAGATGGTCAGGGATTGAAGAATAGGACACAGATATCGAAATATTTTTAATATACCTTCTGTTTGTCCACAGTCTACTGTCTGGGATTTGTCATAATTAGGAAAGATCAAGTCATTTGACTTTTTTCTTTTATCAGCCAGAGTCCCAGCAGTGGCTAGAGTTTTATTCTAAACACTAGTAGGGGACATGGAAGAAACATTTGAGCTGAGTCTTGGCTGGATCTCGAGATTCTAACAGGCAGAGGTAAGAAGGAAGAGCGTGTCAGACATAAATTATGGAAGCAGAAAGGGAGACAGTAAGTCGACCAGTTTGACTGAAAGGTAGAAGATGAAGGAGGAGTCATGTGGAAGCCATTGTTAAGACAAGTTGGAACCAGGCTGTGAAGGACTTTATTTGCTTGTATTTTATCCTGGGGGCAATAGGGAGTGATTGAAGCTTCTTGGACAGGATAGGGATGTGATTAGGCCTGATGATATGATATGATGTGATGATACAATATGAATAACTATTAAAATTGAAAACTTTCCCAAGACTTTTGGAACACCCAATTGGTGGGGTGTTTTTCCCTTTTTTAATCTTATGTTTTATTCATTATCACTAAATTAGTTTCAGTTTGAAAGTCTAATTCTAGAACACAAGTTCTTAAACTTTTTTATGTCATGAACCATTTGGCAGTCTGAGGATTCTATGTATCTTTTCCCAGAATAATGTTTTTAAGTGTACCAGATAAAATGCACAGGATTACAAAGAAAACCAAATTATATTGAGATACAGTTATCAACATATTAAAAACAACAACAACCATGTTGATGGGTTCCAGATTAAGAGGAGGTCTCTGGTTTCTAGATATTTCTCTAGTTCTGCTCTTTCATTTGCCTCCAGATGAAAAGCTGCTTGCTAGTTCCTAGAACAAACTAAGCTAGCAGATGAGGTCTTTGAACAAGTATTTAGGGGATGGGAAGTAAGCCTTACACCTTTATGGGATAGGGAAGCCTGCCAGAGTAGAACATTCGAAGCTCTGGACCAAATTCTCCAAACCTGAATCGTGACACCTGATCCAATGCCCTATATCCATCTTGGAATAGCTTCTCTAAAAAAAAAAAACCCTATCCTGACTTGTTGGGGATGTTCTAAAGAGAATTCCCAGTCAGGTAGCCTTTGAAATCCCTTCTAACTCCTGGGTGATTTTTTGTTCTTACAAGAGAGAACAAAGAGTATAAGAAGGTTCCAAGGTTCCAAGCTGCAGTGATGTGGCAGATTATTGGTCATTGATAGGAAAGGGGAAAGTGGGAGTAGGGGCAAGTTTGGGGCAACAGACAATGAATGCATTTTTAGGCAGGCTAAGTTTGTGGTGCTGGCAGGCTATCCAGGTAGAGATACCTACTAGGCAGCTCTCAGGATAGAGATCCAGGTTGGAGATAAAGATTGGGAATCATCTGCAAAGATGGAACCGCTGAAGCCATGAGAATGAACGAGACTGCCAAGGCAGAGTAGAGAGAAAAACTGAAAAAGACTGAGGATGGAGCTTTGGACCTGCCCTTCCTCCCACAGCCCTCAGTCCACAGAGTATCTATCTCTGCTGGAGTGTTTGGCAAGGAGTGAGTTTTCCACCCCCCTATGGTCTTCTAAATGTCAATTTAAAGGAAAGATGTAGCCCAGCCAGATATCCTGAGTAAGCATCCATTTACACATCCAGCTCCATCTGTGTGAACAGGAGCCTTGTTGCTGACCATTTTTTAAAGCAGGTAGCATTTAAATTACGTGCATGTGGCCCCCTTCTGGGGCCAGGTTTTAGACAAGAGAAGAGTAGAAGTCTCCTTTTACAATCGCCTTACCCCTCCTTGTACTCTGTGATTCAGTGATGCTGTCACTGGCAGCCCCTCATGCCTGGAATTCTCT
The DNA here is from genome assembly GCF_028583685.1 of Petaurus breviceps papuanus. NCBI lineage: Eukaryota > Metazoa > Chordata > Mammalia > Diprotodontia > Petauridae > Petaurus > Petaurus breviceps. Next base: position 2,740,480 of record NW_027187251.1, read on the forward strand.
TCTTCCTCATCTCTGCCCCCTGCCTCCCTGGCCTCCTTCAAGGCCTACCTTCTACAAGAAGCCTCTCCAGATGCCCCTTCATGCTGGTGCCTTCCCTCTGACGATTTATCCTGTCCCTCTCTTTTCTGCACAATTATTTGCATTCTGTCTCCCATGTTGAGCGCCTTTAGAGCAGAGACTCTAGTTTTTGCTTGTTTGTGAGCTGTTCTTGTTGTTTTGTCTTTCTCTGTATTCCTAGAGCCAAGTGCAGATCCTGCCACATAGTAGGCACTTAATAAATGCTTGACTAATTGTCTGACCCTGGTATCAGAGTGTTCTGATGTTCTTAAGTTCCTCCCCTGCAGTGAGGAAAGGACTTTTGGTCATTTTGCAAAAGGCAGGACTGTATTGACACAGAGCTAACCACACTGCCCACAGCAGGCCCTGTCACTGATGCCACTCTGTAGTGAAATGGCCAAGTTGAGATTGGTGGCATAGTCTGAAGCCATGAAACACAGCCAAGCCAGCCAATCTCCATGGGGCCTTTGCCTCTTTAGGAGAAATGGACTACTTTTGGCCTTCTATAAAATGGACTTGTGTCCCAATTGAATTCAGAAAGATGTCTGCTTTTCAATGTATGTTTGAACATCTTCTGCAACTTCTTGGACTCAGGAACGACACTGACTGACTCATCAGAGGTATTTCCCAGTGCAATGAGGCTTTGGAAAGTTTTCCATCTTGCTTGAGCTCAGAACCAGAAGAAAGCAATGTGAGGAATTTAAATTAGCTGTAAGGGATGAACTTCCTGAAGACTGAGGCTCCTCCGTAAGTAGTGAAACAGGTGAAAGGGGTCTGTGGAATCTGCTCTGAACCCTGTGTGTTTTCTCCTGGCTGGGTTGGATTTGGTGTAGGCCTGTCAGGAGGCAGAGGGCCAGACTAGATCAGAGAACTTCTCAAAGTCCCTTTCCAACCAGATAATTCTGGGATGGTTGCTGCTCCATACCCTCCTTCCCAGAGCTCAGAAGTATCTGGGAGATTGGAGTTATGGCTCTTCTCCTTGTAATGCATATGTCCTCCAGGCAGAGTGCTTGGTCAGAAGTAGATATAAATAATCCAGAGCCCAAACACGGTATTTCTGTCCTTAAGGCCTTCAGCTTTTGCCTAGGATGGAGCTGCCGGGAGCGATGGAAACTCTTTGCCCAGGGGAGCAAAGGAGGCAGGGAGGGGGCAGTCTGTCAGTGTGTAAAGAGAGTGTGCTGATGCAGCTTGTACCCTGGAAGAGAGAGGTGATGTCAAAGGGTGTTAGTGAGTATCTGTGTGCCCAGATTAAAAGAAAAAACCAAGCTGGTTCTACATTCTGAGTGTTTCTGCGGTCCATATGTGCAAAGATAAGGACAGGTATCCTTCTCTATACCTAGGCTACTCTCATTCCACTTTCCCAACCCCAATTTCCTTCTGTCAAAATCGTACACATTCTTCCAGAGTCCAGTTCAAATTCCCCCTTATCCAAGTGCTATCTCCTGTTTCCAAATTAACATAAGTGCTTTTATGTACTTGTGCAATTGGCATATCATTACATTATAGTCACTCGTGTCTATGTTTTATCTGGAGCATAAGAAATGGCCCTCACTCACCTCCCTGTGCCTCCCCACCCCCAGTCATCACAGTGCCTAGCACATAACAGATGGTCAATAAGTCTATCTTGAATGGATAAATGTTAAATTTCCTAAACATGACTGTTTTCTGGTAAATTGCCATACCTAAGCTTTTATATTTTCACCATGAATTTAAAAAAATAGAAAACAAACTTTAAACAGGAGCTTAATGGGTTCAGGTTAGACCCTTAGGAGTATTTCCAAATAACAGGGATTGTTCAACTGTAGAATTGGTGACCAGTGGAGCTGAAAAGAGTTTAAAACAGATGATAAGCAGTTATTATATGCTGCCCTGTATTATAGTCAATTCTGTGCCTGTCTTTACCTCCTCTGGTAGATTTTAAGTTTCATAAAATCAGAAATGACCATACTTGAATGATTTTTGCATCCCCCACAATGCCTAGCACAGGAGTGCTGAATGCATAGTTATAGACTGTTGCCTGGGTATCTGAATGGATGGTAGCATGAACAACCCTGCAAACACACACTTTTTTTTAAAGGAAATTGTAGAGGAAGGGCAGCAGGTCACACATCACTCTCTTTAGTCATCTTTGTATGTAAGGAAAGAGAGTAGATTGATCTTAGAACACAAAGGACAGAGCCCCCTAAAATGTTCTCATCTGGAATGACTTAAAAGCAGAGGGATAGGCCTAATGGATTCTTCTCAAGGTCTTCTTGAGCCTATGTGTACTTCGGACTTAAGTGCAAACTATTCCAGCAGACCAGAAACAATCTAAGAAACTCCTGTGGTGAGAGTTTTAATCTGAAAGAAGTTGCTCTCCTAGGAGTCATATAATAGCAATGATAAAACATGTCGTGGACTCTTCCTGCCCACTTACGAGTCATTGCCAGGCCATGCTGCCTACACTTTGGCCTCTTCTTCCTTCTTCTTCTCATCTTCTCACCATAAATAGTACTTATGGCTCCATGGCAGCATTACTACTGCTTTGGGGCTTCTCTCACTTTCTCCATCATCTCCATCTCCATCCCTTTTCAGCTTCCTTTTGTGTGTTGTCTTCTCCCCATTAGAGTATAAGTTCCTTGAGGGCAGGGACTATCTTTTTGTGTATTTGTATCCCCGGTATAGCACAGTTCTTGGCACATAGTAGGTACTTAATAAATGATTATCTGACTCTTAGGTTATCTGTGTGGGAGGCTGGCTACCCCACAAGAATTAGGAGTGAATGTAGTAGTAGGATGAATGAATGAATGAATGAATGAATGAATGAATGAATGAATGAATGAA
>NW_027187251.1:2743369-2789714 GCF_028583685.1 Petaurus breviceps papuanus
GAATGAATGAATGAATGAATGAATGAATGAATGAATGAATGAATGAAATGAACTTATTAAGAGCTTACAATGTACGGAATGCTATGCTAAGCATGGAGGATACAAGTAGAGGGAGACCATACACAACAGGGGATTAGTGGCTAAGGAAATGTTTTGGTCTGGGTGGTCACAGTAGAGTAGAACAATCAGGAAATTGATTGACATGCCTTTTCCAGAAGTAATGGTACCGTGGATTTTGTGATTTTTTATTTGATTATATTTCCCGAAGCAAGAGCTGGAGTGCAGGGGATGGGTAGGAGTATGTAGCCATAGAGGAGGGTGGATGACAGGAAGATGACCAGTGTGAATGGCTAGATGGTATGTGAAGGATGGTCTGGTATGGTATGGAATTGGCCAGATACAGTGGCTTACATGACTTTGTCCTCACTCATCCACCAATCAGGTGAGATTTCCAGAGTTGAATAAATAGGATCCCACAGGCCATGGTCTCTGGAGGTCCAGCAGCCTAGGAGTTTATCAGCAGAATAGACGGTAATAAGATGGACCAGTATGGATGGTTGCGTGGAAGGTGAAGCAAGAGTACCTGAGTTATGGTGGCACAGTGGATAAAGCTCTGGGCCTGGAGTCAGGAAGACCTGAGTTTAAATCTTACCTTAGATACTTACTAGCTTTGTGACTTTGAACAAGTCATTTAACTGCTATTTGCCTCCATTTCCTCTTCTGTAAAATGGGTATAACAATAGCACCTGCCTTCCAGGATTGCTGGGAGAATCAAAGTAGACACTAGTCACAAAGCACTTAGCACAGTGCCTGGAATGTATTAGGCACTTAACAAATGCTTGTTCTCTTCCCTTCTATGGTTTTTGGTATCTTGCATCCTTCCAGTATCAGCATTCAGGGCATTTCAGGACAGGCTTAACTCTAACAATACCTATCCATCAGCTATTATCTTGGCAAGAAACATTCCCTGTTAAAAAGCACTAAGTCCATGGTGGTTTAGAAATAAGGGGATAGAAAATGTAAAGCATTAAAAACCTTACTCATTTGATTGACTTAAGGAAACTTCCACTTCACCATAGAAAGACAGGAATGCTACCCAGAGCCCTTCTTCAGTATCAGTGGGTACCAGAACAGCAAGTATAAGGCCATTTAGGAGCCCCTGTCTGGAGGTACTCCTGAGGACGACTCAGATCCCCTCCTATTATGATCCCAGACTATTACACATACTCTACTCTCTAATTAAGCAAATGCCCTCACTTCATGGGGATTTTCCTTCTTGGGCGGGAGAGTATTCTTGGTCTCCAGATGAATATCCATGCCACTCTCCTTTCTTACACATTCCAGTCCAGACTACTACTCTTTAACTTAAAGGCCTTGAATAAGTCCTTCAGGCTCCCATTAGAGAAAGAGGCAACCTGATCCTCCACCATGAACCTAGGAGGCAATGCATCTTTCTAAGTGTAGAGTAAGCCAGGACCTAGCTGCTGATTGCTCATCTCTGTTGCCCCTCCCTCTGCTATAGACCTTAGGGAAAGAATTAGTAATCCCCTGAACAGAACCTCAGTTCTACCCAATCCTTTCTGCAAGTAAGGACTGAGTAGGTAAGCTGAATTACCTTTGGAAGGGATGATAGTCCCTTTAGCTTCCCTAATAGATTTTTAAAGTTGCTGTTTTTGTTATTTAATTTGGGCTGGTGAAAATTGCTACTTATTTGCAAGGCAACAGAAAAGGCAGGGAGCAAGACATCAGGAGGGTACTTTCATTTTCCTGCCTTCTGCTTAGGAATATCGAAGCATAGATTTAGAGCAGGAAGAGATTCTCTGAGGTCTTTTAGTCCAACCCATATTTTACATATGTAAAAACCTACTCCCTGAGAGGCTAAATGGCTTTTTTCATCTTCCTGTCTTATGGAAAGATATTCTTACCCTTAATGTTAGATCCTACTTCATACAAAACAGTTCACTAAGAAATTGTGGTGGGGGCAGAATACAAAGGAAATATAATACATCTTTCCTGGTCTTGTACAGTCCGTGTTGGGTATGCTTCAGTGAAATGCTGAGGATGGGGGTGATGGCTCAGTACAGTAAGTAACTGATATCATGTTATAGCAGAAAGAGTACTGACATAGAATTGCAACCTGGGTTCACTTTCTGGGTTTGTCTCTTTCTCATCGTATGACCTCGGTCAAGCGTCTTAACTTTAGAACAGAGATAATGAAAACTTGTCATAAATTAAAAAATGACCTCACCACATTGGTAAACATTAAGCACTATTTAAATGTGAATTATGATACTGGTGATCAAGCAAGATATTGTGTACAAAGCACTTAATAACTATAAAAGTCTTACTATTTTAAACTATGGTCATTTTCCGCTTTAACTTGCCATGTAAAATAATGCTCAAAAGTACAGAGTATTTTTTTTTCTTTTTGGTCTAAATTGATTTCATCCACATGGAGCCATTTCTAGTATGGAAACACCCTCCATTTATGAATGAATGATAAAGAAAGGAGGGAAAGAAAGAAAGAAAGAAGGGAGGGAGGGAGGGAGGGAGGGAGGAAGGAAGGAAGGAAGGAAGGAAGGAAGGAAGGAAGGAAGGAAGGAAAGAAAAATAAAGGAAGGAAGGAAGTAGGGAGCGAGGGATGATGAATGAAGGATAAGGCATTAATTTAGTCCTTATTATATTGCAGGCACTGTGAGTATATAAACAAATCACCTGTAACTTAAGACAGTTGTCTTACTTACTGGTGAAGCATAACTTATGATCACATAATAGCTGGGTAGCACAGTGGAATCATACCCTCCCTTAGATTTACCAGTTGTGTGACTCTGGGCAAGTCAATCAGTTGACCTTTCTGCCTCAGTTTTTCATCTGTCAAATGGAGATAATTATATCACCTATCTCCCAGGGATGTTATGAGTATAAAATGAGATTATTTTTGTAAAGTGCTTTGGAAACCTTAAAGTATTATATGAATGCTTGGTGTTCTTATGCTAGCTGTATGTGTCATAGGCAGGAGTTGAACCCATGTTTTCCTGATTCTAAGAATAGCAAGCTATTCATTTTGTCATACTGTTTTATCTATGGTATTAATATAATTGTATAAAACAATAGAAGTAGAACATTTATCAATTTACCATTTGTTTTAATTGGGGGAGTATTCAAAGTTGAACTTCTGATCGCAAGATGGATTTGTCCACATATTAATTTCAAGTTTAAAGGGAAACTGGGGACAATTGGGACACATCCATGGCTTGGTAGGATGACGTTAAAGGAAGGTGTTAAGCTCTTCCAGAGACCATGTTTTGATGTTATCATCAGAAACAGAAGACTGAGCCAGAATTCCTAGAACCCCTAGTTTCTTTTGAGGTTCAACCAAGCACTACCTTCAGAATGAGCCCTTCCCCAATCCCCACACCTACAAATGCCTTCCCTTCCCTTCCTTTCCCTTCCAAGATTTTGAACAAAAACATAGATTTTCTTCGGATGTGTGTTTTGTCTATACCTGTACATGTGCATGTTATCTCCTAAGAACCCCTGGACTTTGCCAGCCATCCAGTTGTGCTCCCTTAGTATTTCTGGGCCAGGTCTTTTCCTGTTCTACAAATGAACTTTTTAAAAAATGTGTTATTTCTCCTAATCAGAGAATAAGCTCTTTGAGAGCAAAGACTGTATTGCTTTTTCTATTTTAATCTCCAGCACTTAAAACAGAGCTTGATACACAGTAAACACTTAAAAAGAGCTTTTTGCATTCATTAATTCATTCATTCAATGAATGATCAAATGAGACAATATTTATAAAGTTCTTAACATAGTGCTGGTACATAGTAGGTGCTTAATAAATGTTTCTTTCCATTTTTCCTTTCCTCCCTCCCTCTTCCTTTCCTTTCCTCTTTCCTTCATTTTTTCTTTTCCTCTTTCCTTTCTTTCCTCTTTCCTTTCTTCTTTCCTTTCTTCCTTCCTTAGCTTCCCTGGATCTCAGTTTCTTTATCTGTAAAATAAGGAGGAAAGACTTTATGGCCTCCAAGATCTCTTCCAGAACCATAGTCCTATGTACTTCTGCATAGTTAATAAAGTTGGTCCTTGGGCAAGAGACACATAGTCCATCACCAGTTCAATGGGAGAAGACATTCCAAATCAGTAGAACCCCTCTCCTCCTTCCTAGGATACTCTTTGTTGTCACAGCCTTTGAAAACCTAGGATTTCTTCCACAACACAAAGAGATCACCAAGGAGGACTTTAGTTTAAACTTTTTTCTTTATAAAGTCTTTCGACTAGTCTTGATTTTTCCCACTGGTCATCTACTGGACCAAGTCTAACTATCAATAAATAGCACTAACATTCATATAATACTTTAAAGTTTGCAAATAACTCAAAATGAAAGGTTTCCCTAAACCTGCATCTTCTATACACACATACTGCTATATGTTAGGTAAGTAATCCTTTGTTTAAACTCTGCCTACAATTTCCACCAGTTTTTTTAAGCCACTATTCCAGGAAAGGATGTGGGAGCACAACTGACCCATCTTTCCTGCTTTGAATCACCTAAGTAATAGCAAATAGGATACTTGGCAGGGTAAAACTGTCAGAATTTTATTCTCAAGAGAAGGAAAGAGGTACTGAATAAGGGCTAGCAAACATAGACAGTTGCAGGTAAATTTCTCGATTTTTTGGCTACCATAATAAACTGATGACTCCTTGAACTTGCAGTCCATTAAAACTCCCAGTTTTTTTAAGATAAGATGCTTTCTTTTTCTCCAAAAATATTTTTATTTCATTAAATATTTGCTAATTACATGTAAATAAATTTTAACCTTTGTTTTTTTTTTTAATTTTGAGTTCCAAGTTCTCTCCCTGACTCCCTCCCCCTCCACCCTCCTTAGGAAGGCAAGCAATTTGATATAGATTAGATATGCAAAGTCATGCAAAACATATTTCCATATTAGCCATGTTGCAAAAAAAAAATCAACAACACACCCACACAGACAAAAAATTGCAAAAAAATGTTACTTTGATTTTCATTCAGACTCCATCAATTCTTTCTCCGGAGGTGGATACCATTTTTCATCATAAGTCCTTCAGTATTACCTTGGATCATTGGATCAGAATAACTAAGTCTTTCACAGTTGAGCACCCTTACAATACTGCTGTTACTGTCTACCCTATTCTATTGGTTCTGATCACTTCACTTTGCATCAGATTCTGTAAATATTCCCAGGTTTTTCTGAAAGCATTTTACTCATCGTTTCTTACAGCACAATAGTATTCCATCACAATCATATACCACAACTTAAGCCATTCCTCAAGTGCTTGTCAACCCCTCAGTTTCCAATTCTTTTCCACCACAAAAAGAGCTGCTATAAATATTTTGTACGGATAGGTCCTTTTTCTTTTTCTTTGGTCTCTTTGGGGTACAGAGCTAGTAGTGGTATTGCTGGTTGAAAGGGTATGCACAATTGTATAGCCCTTTGGGCATAGTTCCAAATTGTTCTCCAAAATTGTTCTTCTCCAACATTTATCATTTTCCTCTTCTGTCACATTAGCCAAATGAAGTGACATCTCAGAGCTGTTTTAATTTGAATTCCTCTAATCAATAGTTATTTAGAACATTTTTTCAAATAAATTTGGATAGTTTTAATTTCTTCTTCTGAAAATAGCCTGTTCGTGTCCTTTGATCATTTATCAAATGGGGAATGGTTCCTATACTTATAAATTTAACTCAATTCTCTACATATTTGAGAAATGAGGCTTTTTTTTATCAGAGAAACATTGTAAAATAATTCCCTAGTTTCGTGCTTTATGAATCGTGACTGCATTGTTTTTCTTTGTGCAAAACCTTTTTGAGTTCATGTAATGAAAATTATCCATTTTACATAATTGCTGTAATGCTCTCTTTCTCATTTGGTTATAAATTCTCTCCTTATCCATGGATCTGACAAATAAAATTATCAATGCTCCCCTGATTTTATTATATCACCCTTTATGTATAATCACCTACCCATTTTGAACTTATCTTGCTACATGATGTGACATGTGGGTCTATACCTAGTTTCCATCAAACTACTTTCCAGTTTTCCCAGCAATTTCTGCCAAATGGTGAATATTTGTTCCAAAAGTTTGGATCTTTGGGTTTATCAAGAATTAGATTACTGTGGTCCCTTACTACCATCTATTGTGTACCTAATCTGTTCTACTGATCCACCACTCTATTTTGTAGCCAATACCAGATTGTTCTGGTGATTGGCAGCTATGTAGAAGAGTGGATAGAGTGTTGGGCCTGGAGTCAAGAAGAACTGAGTTCAAATCCAGCCTCAGACACTTACCAGCTGTGTGACTCCAGGAAAGTCTCTCTCTCTTTTTTTTTTAAAGCAATTGATGTTAAGTAACTTGATCAAGGTTACACGGCCAGTTATTTTGTGTGGGTGCCAAGTATCTGAGGCCAGAACTGATCCTGGGTGACCCCGGGCCTGGCATTCTTACTGCACCACCTGGCTGCCCCTGGGCAAGTCTCTTAATCCTCTTTGCCTCAATTTCCTCATCTGTAAAATGAACTAGAGAAGGAAATGATAAACCACTCTATTTTCTTTGTCAAGAAAACGACAAATGGGGTCATGAAGAGTTAGACATGGATAATTAAATGACTGAACGAAAAAAAACCAGACTGTTTTGATGATTACCATTTTGAAATACAACTTGATGTCTGGTACTACTAGGCCACCTTCCTTTACAATTTTTTTCCTATTGATTACACTTATATTCTTGACTTTTTGTTCTTCCAGATGAATTTCATTCAGAATTCCAGCTCTATAAAATGGTTTTTTAATAGTTTGGTATGGTACTGAACAAATAAATTCAAGTAGAACTGTCATTTTTATTTTATTGACTTGGCCTACCCATGAGTAATTAACATTTGTCTAATTATTTAGATTTGACTCTTTTTGTGTGAGAAAAGTTCTTTGTAATTGTGTTCTTATAGTTCCTGGGTTTCTTCTGGCAGAAACTCCCAAGTGTTTCATATTGTCCACAGTTATTTTAAATAAAAATTCATTTCCTATCTTTTCCTGCTGTATTTTGTAGGTAATATATAGAAATGCTGATGATTTATGGGAGTTTACTTTACATCCTTCAATTTGCTGAAATTGTTAATAATTTTGACTAGTTTGTTTTAGTAGATTCTCTAGGATCCTCTAAGCATACCATCATATCATCTGCAAAGAGTCATAGTTCTGTTTCTTCATTGCCTATTCTTATTCCTTCAATTTTTCTTCTTTTACTGCTATAGCTAGCATTTCTAGTATAATATACAATAACAGTGAGTGTTAGTGAATAGAATAATAGTGGTGATAATGGGCTTCCTTGCTTCACCCTGATCTTATTGGGAAGGCTTTTGGCTTATCCCCATTACAGAAAATGCTTGCTGATTATTTTAGATAGATACTATTTATCATTTTAAGGAAGGCTCTATTTATTCTTATGCTTTCTAATGTTTTTAATAGGAAAAAGTGTTGTATTTTGTTAAAATTTTTTTCTAAAAAAAATTTTAAAAGTTTTTTTTCTGCATCTATTGAAATAATCATAGGACTTTTGTTGTTTTTGTTGCTGATATGGTCAATTATGCTGGTAGTTTTCCTAGTATTGAACCAGCCCTGTGTTCCTAGTACAAACCCTACATGGTCATAATGTATATTTTTGTGATATATTGCAGTAATCTCTTTGCTAGTATTTCATTTAAAAATTTTGCATCAATATTCATTCAAGAAATTGGTCTATAGTTTTCTTTTTCTTTTTTAGTTCTTCCTTAATTAGGTGTCAGCACCATATTTGTATTGTAAAAGGAATTTGGTAGGACTTCTTCTTTGCCTATTTTCCCAAATAGTTTATATAGTATTAGGATACTCCTTAAATATTGGTAGGATTCACTTATGAATACCTCTGGTCATGGGACTTTTTCCTCAGGGAGCTCACTGATGGTTTGTTCAATTTCTTTTTCTGAGATACAGTTACCTAAATATTCTATTTCCCTTCCATTAATCTGGGTAATTTATATTTTTGTAAATATCCATACATTTCACTTTGCTTGTTAGATTTATTGGCATATAATTGGGCAAAATAGCTCCTAATAATTGATTTAATTTCACCTTCCTTGGTGCTGAATTTACTCACTCCATTTTTGATACTGGTAATTTGGTTTTCTTTCTTTTTCTAAAATAAAATTAACCAATGGTTTATCTCTTTTATTGTTTTTTTCTTCATAAAACCAACCCCTGCTTTTACTTATTGGTTCAATGATTTTCTTACTTTAAATTTTATTAATCTTTCCTTTGATTTTCAGGATTTTTAATTGGGAGTTTAATTGGAGATTTTTAATTAGTTCTTTTTTCTAGTTTTTTTTAATTGCATGCCTAATTCATTGATCTGCTCTTTCTCTACTTTATTGATGTAGGCAGTTAGAGATATAAAATTTCCCCTAAGTACTGAGTTGGCTCCATCCCATAAATTTTACTATGTTCTCTTATTGTTGTCATTTTCTTTAATGAAATTATTGATTATTTCTATATATTCTTTGACCTACTCATACTTTAGGATTAGATCAGTTTCCAATTAATTTTTAATCTGTTACTATGTTGCTTTATTGAATGTAATTTTATTACATTATTATCTGAAAAGGATGCATTTAATATTTCTACTTCTCTGTGTTTGGTTGTGAAGTCTTTATGCCCTTGGTCTATTTTTTTGTAAAGAAGCCATGTTCAGGGGCGGCCAGGTAGCACAGCAAGTAAGAGCATCAGCCCCAGTGTTGGGATGACCTGGGGGATCTAATCCAGGCTCAGACATTTAGCATCCACCCAGAAACACCTGGCCGTGTAACCTTGAGCAAGTTACTTAACCCCAATTGCTTTAAAAAAAAAAAAAAGGAAGCCATGTACAGCTGAGAAAAAGGTATACTATTTCTATTCCCATTCAGTTTTCTCCAGAGTTCTGTAAATCTAACTTTTCTAAAATGCTATTCTTTCTTATTTATTGTATGGTTAGATTTGTCTAGTTCTGAGAGAGGAAAGTATGGTTGTCCTGTTTAATTCCTCCTGTAACTCATTTAGCTTTTCCTTTAAAAATCTGGATGCTATGCCATTTGATGCATACATATTTTGTATGGATATTACTTCATTTTCTATGGTACCTTTTAGCAAAATGTAATTCTCCTGCTTATCTTTTTAAATTAATCTATTTTGCTTTGCTTTATCCAAGATTATGATTACTATCCTTGCTTTTTTTCTTCAGCTTGAAGCATAATAGATTCTGTTCCATACCTTTATTTTTACTTCGTGTGTTTCTCTCTTTTTCAAAGGTGTTTCTTGTAAACAACGTATTGCTGGATTCTGGTTTTTTAATCCATTTCTGCTATCCACTTCTGATTTATGAGTGAGTTCATCCTGTTCACATCCACAGTTACAATCACTATCTGTGCCTTTCCCTCCATCTTATTTTTCCCCTGTTTGTCCACCACCCACCCTCCTCCAAAGTCTGTTTTATTTTTGATCACTGCCTCCCTTAATCCACCCTCCTTTCTATCAGCCACTCCCTTCTCTTATCCTTCCCTGTAAGGTAAAATAAACTTCTGTACCCAACTAAGTGCATATGTTATTCTCCCACTTGAGTCAATTCTGATTAGAAAAAGGTTCAAGCCTTGTCAGCCACTTGCTTCTCCCATTTCCCCCTCCACTGTCAAAACTCTTCCTTTTGCATCTCTTTTATATGGGATAATTTTCCCTCTTTTTCTCTCCTTTCCTCCTTCTCCCAATGCATCCTTCTTTCTTGCCCTTTAATTTTATTTTTAAAAAATCATCCCACAATAATAAACTTTTAGCTCTTCCTGCCATGTAGAAATGTAAACAGTTTAATCTTATTGAATCCCTTATTCCTTTTCACATTTACCTTTTTATATTTCTCTTGAGTCTTGTATTTGGAAGTCAGATTTTCTATTCATCTGTGGTCTTTTTATCAGGAATGCTTCAAAGTCCTCTATTTCACCCCCGGATTTTACTCGGTAGGCAACTCTTGGTTATGATCCTAGTTCATTTGCTCTCTGGAATATAATATTCCAAACCCTCCAATCCTTTAATGTAGAAGCTGCTAAATCTTGTGTTATCCTGATTGTTGCACCATGATATTTTAATTGTTTCTTTCTGGCTACTCCCTGCGGCCATAAGTGCTGATAATCTTTTCTGTCTTGGAACTGAGTCCGGGGCCTCTGCTCCCTCGGGAACCACTGCAAGCACCCTTCTCCACCATGGAACTGTGATGAGGGTCCCTGCTCCCCTGAGACCACAAGCACTAGGCTCCTCTTTGCCCTGGAGCTGTGACCTGGAACTGCTATGTAAGAGGCAATTTCAGCAGGTTCCTGCCCCTAATGCCAGTTGTCTGATCCTATCATTCTCTGTGGGCTAAGAGCCCCCCAAGCTTCTATTGCTGCTGCTGCTGCTGCTGCCACCACTGTTGCAACCACCTCCAAGAGCTGTTGCTTGCTGCTGCGTGGCCTGTGCTGCACCCTGGGTCTGACCACCACCTGGTGGTCCCATTAACCTCCCAAATTGTCTTAGAATAAAAAATTGTTCCTTCTTTTGGTTCTGTCACTCCACAGTTCAATTTGAGGCATTAATTTAAAGTTGTCTGAAGGGAAATGTTGGGAGAGTTCAGGTGAATTCCAACCTCTACTCCATCATCTTGGCTCCACCCCCCAGATGATCTAACTCCTAAGCATGTTTCCCCATCCTGTACTGGCAAAAAATGTATTGAAAAAGACTTCTTTAAATTGAAGACACAGTTCTTAGTCATCGTAAAACTGAGAACAAACAGGCATTCCTGCAAAGAGAATACCATTAGATAACCAACTGCTGCCTATCTTAGTTCTAGCTGGGCCTCTCATTTAGGTAGAAAATAGCTGAGGAGAAGGAGAAAAGCTTTTTTTGCTCTCCCTGTAAGGAATAGGAAAAATAAAAAAGGAAGAACATTCAAAAGACCTGTGTATCTTTAAGCATTGCTTACTACTTTTATCTGTCCTTTTTTTCCCATAGTCTATGTGCCTCCCCCTATGCTTTCCTGAAGGATGAAAATAACATCATACAGGTTGCATTCCAAGCTCTTTGTTGAATCTGCCGGATAGCATAGGTGCCTCACCTTTCAAGGGACAAGTCAGTTTTAAATCAAAAAGGTCCAATCTTTTTAACAACAGAAAGTTGCTTTCTTAATTCAGTCACATTTCTATCCACTTTCCCAAGGTTTATTTTTCTTGCTAGATCCAATTGGGAAATAGGTGAATTATAATGGACCCCTTCTCCCCCATTCCAAGAAACAAGATGGTAATGAGATTATTAATCGATAATCCTGATTTTGCCAAGAATATTTAAACTGTCAGACTCCTAACAACTGAGTTCAATCCTTTCTGGGCCTGGCTACCAATATACAGAATTACAGAATTTTGAGTTGGAAGGGACATCAATGTCCACCTAATACAATGATATAGTCCCACAAAAAGAAACCCTATTATAACCTCTCTCAACTAAGTCACCTATAAATTTGATGAGCATGGCATCTGCCCTTATTCAGTCATCGCTTTTTTATAAAAATGCCATTGATCAGGACTCTGGAGGTCCCCTAATTCTGGCTTCTCTTCTGAAGCCTGACCTAAACTAGAACTTTCCCTAAGCTCTCTTAAACACCCCCTCCCAATTCCCCCAGAAATTAGGTACTTTCTGTCTCATTTCTGCAGGAATATCAGGGTCCCAGCTAAACATACTTTCCTGGCAATTCCATAATACCCCACGCTATTCTCTGGGCTCTCTTCTCTGGGTAACCCAGAGATCAAAATTTTCCTCAGCTTGAATAATTCTGTCCTCTTTTGTTTTTCCTTTATTTAGACCCCACTGTTTGGGTCTAAAGCTTTTCAACTATTGTGAAGCTTCCTCCTAGAGGAAATTCTTATCCAACAAGGATTTACATTCATTAACCCCTTTCATAGCAAAAGTCACCTCCCAGCTTCCTCCAAGAGTAATGACAAAATATGTATATAATAGGAAGCTTTTTAAAAAATCACAGTCCCATATATAATGGGGAGATTTTTTCTACCTCTAAGCACAGTGGAAAATTTTTAAATTATATCCCCATGGGGAGCATGTTTATTCACAGTTCTATATAGTACAGGAAGCTTTTGATCATGACTCCATGAATATTGCAGAACTTATTTGTTTCATCTGTAAAATGAGGAGATTAGATGATTTTGAAGAGTCTGGAGATACTACATCCCTGAGTCCTGACAATGGGACTTATTATTTTTCTTTTTAACTTTTTGTGTTAGGGCCCTAAAGGGCGCTGGCCCACCCTCTTGGGTACACTTGGGTAGAATAAAGTACTAAGGAGAAATAGGTTGGTGACTTTAATTTGCTAAACATCTCCTTGCCCCTGCTCAGAGATGCATTTCAGATAGTCTTTATTACAAATCTACTTTATCCATCAGAATTACCACCCAAGGTCAGTCCCATTGTCACTCCATCTCAATCTTGTCTCTGATGGTGGGATTGTGGGACTGACAATGAATGCAGCATTCATTAAATTTGTTTTTTTGTCATTGTTTTTAGTCATGTCTGACTTTTCATGACCACATTTGGGATTTTCTTGGCAAAGATACTGCAATCGTTTGCCATTTCCTTCACCGCTTCATTTTACAGATGAGGAAACTGAGGAAACAAGGTTTAGTGACTTGCCTAGGGACACATAGTCTTAGGCCAAGGTCAGCACTCTATCCTACTGTGCCACCTAGCCACCCCCTTTATTAAATACCTACCAACTATGTACACAATTCTGTACTAAGCACTGGGCACATATGAGGTTTATGTACAACCCGTTTCCTGCCTTCATCAGGCTGACAATGTAGGGACAAGAAACATACCCAGATAACTACTGTATAATAAAAACAATACAAGATAAGGGCACTAGGGGGCTATAAGCAATGGTATGGTGGTAATGTTTAAAAACTAGCTCTCTAAAAAATGTATGCAGAATATACTTTTAAGAGCATTATTAACATTTTCTCCAACAATCAATGAAATAATAAGTCAAGACCTGATTTTTAGCACTTGCTGATTTCTGAAGGGTGAATGCCCACATTGAAAACTTAATAATTAGCTCTCATGAGCTAGTATCCAAGCTGACTCCAGCACACCCTTGGGCATAAACCAATATGCTATGTAAGGTCTAAGATCATTATTATCTAGGCAGCTAGGAGGCCAGTGGAGAGAATCAAGGAAGGATTCATACAGGAGATGGTCACACTTGAATAGGATACTGGTAGTTTATAGACATTTTTTTTTTGCTTTTTGGAGGGGGGAAGGCTGGGCAATTGGGGTTCAGTGACTTGCCCAAGGTCACATGACTAGTAAGTGTTAAGTGTCTGGTGGCTGTATTTGAACTCAGGTCCTCCAGACTCCAGGACCAGTGCTCTGTTCACTAGCTGACCCTAGTTTTTAGTTTCTTGAGTTGAAGTTGAAAGGGACTAAAAATTATCTAATCTAACCATCTTGTTTCTCAGATGCCCAAGTTTAGAACTAGAAAGGGGTAGATGAAGTACCCAAGGTCACATAGCTAGTTAGTAGCAAAGTTTGGCCTCTAACTCAAGTATCCTGACTTTATCCAGTTGTTCTCCCTCAGGGTGGGGATAGAGCTGGAATATCCCTAATGTTCCCTTAATGGCCTGTCACTAACTCTGTGAATTCTGGCCTGATTGCTATTTCCCATAACACATAAGCTCTCTCCTGGGTCTTTACGCAGGTTATAACACACTCATAAGATACTTTCTCCTCATCTCCACCTCTTGCAGTATTTAGATCTCTGATGTTTTCCTCCCTGAGATGACCTTCCATCTACTTTGTCTATGTTTTATATACACTTCCTCATCTTTGTGTCCTGGCTTCCTTCAAGTCTCAGCTAAAGTCCCCCCTTTTACAAGAATCCTTTCCCAGTCTTCCTCAATCTTCATGTCTTCCCCCACCAGCATACATAGAGTTGACCTTGTTATATAACTTACTTGTACATGGTTGTTTGTATGTTTTCTCAACTGTCAAGATTCTGATCTCCTTGAATCAAGGGGCTTCCCCCCTTTCTTTGTATTCCCACCACTTAGCACAATGCCAGGCATACAGTGAGGGCTTAATACAGGATTGCTGACAGCTTCCTTCTAGTCTTGGCTCTGCTGGAACCTCCTAGAACAAGTATTCCAGATCCTTCCAGTTATTAGAGGACTCTTCCCCTCTCCAAAAACTACTTTATAGATACTCTGCACTTACCTATGGACAGGTTATATCGCCCTAGTAGACTGTAAGCTCCTGGAACTATCCCTTTTAAGTCAAATTAGATAACATTTTTAAAGTTCTTAGCAAAATGCCTTGGTATATAGCAGGTATTTAATAAATGCTTGTTCCTTTCCCTTCTCTATATCCCTAGTTAAGTAGGTATTTAGTGATTGTTGAATTTAATTTCTCAACATTCTTCTTGGATGAAGTAAATGATAACCAACCCCCTCAACTATCCCTGCTCTACCACCTAAAGATAAATATCCTGAAGTTGCCTGTCAGTATAGCAAGACAAGAAACAGACTGAGAGCATATTTCTGAGTTAATCATAGCAGTGTAATTCCCCTCTGAAGTGTCAATTGCTTATTAAGGAGGCAAAGAATTCTGATGCCCCAGACATCACACAGAGTCCTTTATTCTAAGTGGCAGCTCCTGCTTACCTATAACAATCCAAGCCTGTATTCTTCAACAAATCATTAATGTATCACAGCTCATTAAAGGTCTGTGGGTCCACCACACTGCCTAATGCTCATGGGGAGTCACTCCATCCAAGAACAGACACCTGGGCAACCGGAGGTATGGGCAGGAAGGACCAATGAGAAGAAACTCACATTTGGGGTTTCTTTCTTCCTTGTTTGGGACCATCTCTTCATTTCTCAAAATAATCACAGCTTGAAAGAAAATGTTAGTGGGCTTGAGAGAGGCGGTGCGGTAAGTGACTGGCACACTGGATTTGGAGTCAGAGGTCCCAGGTTCAAATCTCACATATGCCGCTAATTAGCTGCATGTCTATGCCTGAGCAAAGCATTTAACCTTTCTGAGTTTCAATTTCCTCATCTGTAAACTGAGAGGATGAATTAGAGGATCTCTAGAATCTCTTCCTGCTCTCAGTTTTATTATACCATGACTTTTAAAAAAGGGAAGCTAAGGGGTGGCTAGATGGTGCAGTGAATAGAGCACTTGCCCTGGATCCAGGAGGACCTGAGTTCAAATCCAGCCTTAGACAGTTAACACTTACTAGCCGTGTGACCTTGGGCAAATCACTTAACCCTAGTTGCCCTGCCTTCCCCCCTCCAACAAGTAAAAAGGAAACAGACATTTATGCCCCAAAGTTAAAAGTACCCTATTGTTTTGGCTCTTAAGAATGTTCTTTGGTCTTCCTGCCTGTTCTATCCCCTGGTGGATTCGGAGTTGCCTTTCATTTTCTGGGTGCTTTGTGCTCAAATGACACTGTCAGCAATATATAGTATATATACACATACATGCATGCATGCATGTTTATGTACATGTATTCATAGATATTCATTCTTTTATCTTTCTGTACACACACACACACACACACACACACACACACACACACAGGCTTCCTCTAAGGAAAGTAGCCAAAACAGGGGTTTAAAGAGTGAGGGATTTTAAGAGGCCAGCTGGAAACAGTGTTATCATTTCAATTCATCTGTGGTTTATTTTTCATACTTTATGTCTCTTAAGAGACCCAGTTTGTTCATTTGATGTGTTATATACTCTGCCATAAAACAGGGGCTGAGTTACCGAGGCAGAGGCTGGCGAGGTCAGGAAGCTGTAACAGATGCGACGTCACACAGAGCCCGCCAAGGCCGGGTTGACACATTCCAGTGGGGCCAGGAGCCTGTCTGACGTCACTGTGTGGGAGAGTTTGCCTGGAGTGAAGGCTGGGTGAATCTCTGGCCTCTCAGGCCCAGGGCAGAGGGGAGACTAGCCAGAAATCTGACTACAGGATTGGCTGCTGAGTGTGTAATTCCGGGGTCTCAGGAGTTCCTGTCAGGGAGCCAGCTTTCAGGGAGACTTTGGACAGCAGCAATCATCTTGCATACATATGATTATAATACTTAGAATTCAGTTCACAGAATCACAGAGTTGATCGTCTAGTTCAACACATACCTAAGGAAAAAAACTCATTTTTTTTCTGTTCCACACCCATTCAACTTGGGCTCAAAGACCCTCATGGAGCAGGAACCTGTTGCTTTCCAAGGCAGCCCATCCCACTTTTGGATGGCCCCTAGTACTGGTATCATTTCTGAGCATGGAATTTACTACAGCTTTCCCTCAACTCAAAGGCCAGATTGACTCAAATGATTTGTCTTTTTCTCTTGCTGAACTTCAGAGCTCCTTACAAACAAACATGACATATTCTAGTAAGTAGACAATTAAAAAAAAAAAAGCCTATGTCCTGCTTTTAGGTCCTAAGATGGAACCTGGGGGAGCATCAGTAGAAAGGGCATCAGAACTTGCATAGAGTAACATGACTTATTCAGTCCCTCTCTCTAAGTGTCCAGGAGGGCTTTTGATCTGACCTTTGGCTTATATGACCATGTGTAGCATATATTCCATTTTTCCTGTTTCTGGGGTTTGTTTGTTTTTCTTGGGGTTTTTTTGCATATGTTTTGTTTTACATCATTTCTTAAAGGTCTTTCTCCAATTTGTCCTTCTAATTGTATTCTAGCATCCCATTACATTAATTACAAAATTTACTCAGTTTCCCCATTTGTAAAATGAAAGGGTTGGACCACATGACCTCTTGAGTTCCCTTCCTGTTTTAAGTCTTTGATCCTAGCATCTTATGACTTTTCACCAGTTGCTGCCCTCAGGAGCGTCTCTGTTGTCTGCCAAAAATCCTGATGGCATTTCTCCTGCCCTCCTAACTTGTGGCTGCTGCACTTTAGCAAAGCTTCTAGGCTAACAGACCTCAGAGAGCTTCTGTTCCTGCTGTTTGGAGCATCATTCCTAGGTGTCTTAGAGACAAGGCTTGGGTGTGTTGGTAGGCATAGGTACACCATGCTTAAAGGTCAGGCTTGAGCATACAGAAAACTGCCAACCAGTGTCCCCTGTACTGGTTGATTCTATTGATTCAATGGGCCCAGGGTGACCAGTTTGTCAACAAATCACATCATCACAAAGGACATTCATCTTCTGGGGGGAATCTCTTGGGGTTAAGGCCTATAGAAATGGGGTGGAATTCATGGGAAAATAGATTTAGAGCAGGAAGAGACCCCGGAGATCATCTGATATAACCTCCCCATTTTACAGATCAGACACTTGAGGACCAGAGAGGTTAAGAGGTTTATCCAAGGCCACACAGGCAGAGTATGGCAGAGCTAGGATTCAAACCCAGTTCTCCCTGTTCTAAATCTAGTGTTCTTCCAGTGACACAGGTCTAGAAAGCAGCCTAACCTTCCTGTACCTACAGATGCACGGTATTGGATAGGGCACTGGACTTGGAGTCAAGAAGACGTGAATTCAAATCCTACCTCAGACATTTACTAGCTGTGTGACCCTGGATAAGTAACCAGCTCTCTGATCCTGGACTGTCCACTGTCATATTTATATACTTATGCTTTCAGTACATACAGTAGATCAAGAAGCAAAATCTATTTTAAAGTAGATACAACCTTATTGTATCCATCTGTAAAATGGGAATAATAATTACACCTACTTCAAAGGGTTGCTGTGAAGACCAAATTATGCACACACATACACACATGATACATATGTCTGTATGTCTATACAAACCCTAACGCTCTGCATAAATATTGATTATTATTAATTATTATTACTCCTGTGGACAAGCAAAAGCAGGATAAACAGCATGCGAGCAGCTGGGCTTAAAGCTCCTTGGGTAAAGCTGTTCCAAGGAAAGAAGTGTAGTGTCAGTGCACCCCTATGTACACTCATAGATGGTGAGCCGGCAGGGGGACCCGGTGGAGAAGGGCAGAGGAAGTGGAACTGAACCTTGGCTTTGCACCTATTGATTCAGCCGAGAACAAAGGTGGGCAGGGAGCTGGGGGCGGAGATTGATTTGAAAAGATCTCCTGCATTATGCGTTTGGAAAACACCAACTAGCTGGCCCACCACTCGCCTCGTTCTGTTTGTAGCTCTCAGTAGGAACCTGCTCGCTCACTTTCCAGTAAGGCCCAAGAGCTAGGGTTTTTGTTTTTGTGTTTTGTTTTTTGTTTTTCCCAATAGAATAATCCAAAGTACAGATCACCTCCTCCTGTTACATTCTGTGCTTGCCTTTCTCATCCAAACCCCGTGCCCCAGCTGATTGATTTTCCTCAAGAATACATGGCCATCAGTGTGGCAGTGACTTTCCCCAGAAAATGCTTTAATGCTACTCATAAAACAACTGAGGACCTGTGAAAATGAGAGTGAACATCGAGATTCAAAGCATCTCTTCCTTTTCTGCTTTGGTCATCAGGGAGATGGTTGTAAGGGTAATGTCTTGTCTCCAGATCTGTGTGTCCTGCTGCAAAAGTCTGTGGTTAGACTGAGCAGAGAAATTGTGAATTATGGGTAAAAAAAGGCAGGAAGGAACAGAGTCTACAATATATCAAATGTATATATCCATGTCTATAAATATGTATGTGTATTTTGGGCATACGTATGTGTATGTATGTGTATATATACTATACACATCATGTGCTTATATGTATGTATGTACATTTGTATGGATATGTTTATGAATATGTATGCCTCTGTATTGTGTGTATGTGCATATGTATATATGTGTATACATGTATACGTGTATATTGTATGTGTGTGCATGTGTAAAGTTTATACATTATCAAGGATCTACTGTTTGCTGGGCACTGTGCCAAGGGCTGGGGATACATTGAAAGGCATGGGACAGTCCCTGCCCTTAAGGAACTCACAGTCTAAGCAGAACGCATAAAAAGAAGTTGCAAAGTAGGGAAGGGGGGAGGCACCCAAGCAGGACATGATGAAGTCCTGCAGATGAGAGCTTCAGAGCTAATTTCATCTTGCAAGATGATGGGATTCTGGAGATCATGAAGTCCAAGAAAGCAACCAGGTAGATAATAATGAGACAAATTCTCTGAGTGCCCTCAAATGCTTGAGAGTCTTAGTGGAGCTTTCTAATGCCCACACTCTCCAACCAGAAGGAGGGAGGGAGGGGGTCCAGGTACAGGAGGTTCTGTGGAGATATGTGTTTCAGAGCTGATTTCATCTTGCCAGATGATGAATTCCTGGAAATCATGAAGTCCAGGAAAATGGCCAAGTGAGAAATGAGGAGGCAAATTTCCTGGAAAAAGGCCCAAGATGCCCCTCAGTAAGAGTTAAAAAAAAAAAAACTGTCCAAAGCAGTGTGGACAAATTCCTAAGATGCTGAGTCCTTCTACTCTCTTCTTTCTCAGAAAAAATATGATTAAATTTAATTCAGTGACTAATAAATGGTTATTCTGTGTCAGACAAAGTTCTAGGTGCTGAGGACACCCTCCAAGTGTTCTGAAATATGCCACGGGTTCAAGGCAAGCTTTCAGTTAGCATCCACTCAGAACCACACCCAACAAGCCCTACCAATGTTTCTTATACCAGAAGACCCACTATTTCAAAGTAAACAATATTTGAACAACATAACAAAATAAATCACGAGGAACATTCCATGTCCTAGCAAAGAAGCTACAAAAATAGCTAAGGAGAGCATCCTCAGTACCCACAGAGGGGGAAAAAGATATCGAACCACCATGGTCTGTGAATTAACCTTTAACCACCTAATTTCTCCGAGTCTGAGCCTTGTTCTCCCGGGACCCTGTATGTACTAGCTGGCGAGTGGATCACAGACTTCTGGTCTGATGTTTGTTCCAGTTACTCTTAGCCTGCCCCTTTACTAAGTGTTGTTATCCAGGTACTTATCAGGCATTTCCAACTCTTTGTGACCCCATCTGGAGTCCTTTCCTTGGCTAGGATACTGGACTGGTTCGCTATTTCCTTCTCTAGCTCCAGCTGAGAAAACTGAGACAAAAAGGGTTAAGTGACTTTTCCAGGGTCACAAAGCTAGTCAGTGTCTGAGGCCAGATTTAAACTCAGGAAGATGGGTCTTCCTGACTCCAGACCCAGCTCTCTATCCACTGCACAACCTACCTGCCCACCTTGGTAAATACCCATTTATCCAAAGTTAATTGAGTCTGACTGACAAAATACGACTGATAATCATGGAGACCCAAGGGCACTGGAGAGCTCTGGTGTCCCCTCCTGCTCCAAACCTTAGAGATACCCCTAGAGTTCTGAGGACACCCTTCAATAGTACCCCTGCTCTGGGGAACCAATTAGTCTGAGTGAGTGGGAGTAGGGATACTCCCCTACACTCCAAAGCCCAACATTCCTCCATGATTGAATCAACCTTCATACTTCTTTTCTCCTGAGTTTATCTTGGGCAGGGCAAAGACTATATTTCTCCCATTAAACAAAGGGATTCCTAAGGGTGAGGACTGTCTCCATGAGGAGTTCCCTGAGATGGACTGTGTCTCCTCCATTGGACTGGGGCGTCCTGAGGACCCGAACTGTGTCTCTCCTATTAGATTGAAAAGGAAAGGGAGAAGGGAAGGGAATAACCAATAATATATCATCTGCTATATCCTAAGCACTGTGCCAAATACTTCTTACCAATATTATCTCATTTGATCTCTTAGGATAGGAACTGGGTCTCCTTCTATATCTCCCCACTGAATACAGTATAAGGGCTTTGCAAACAATAGGCATGTAATGCAGCTGGTGTCCTGACTCACTGATGTGACAGATTCAGTTTTTGCCCTGGCTCTAATATTCTTGAAAGAGATGATTTCACATTTAATCCAAACTGGAGGAGTCAGTATTTCTTCCTGACTAACCTACGATGCAAGAAGAATTGCTTTTCAAACCAAGTTGAAGACTCAGAAAGTCCCTGCAGCTTGAAGGGCACACGGCAGTCCCCTCCCCTCTCCCCAGGTCCCAGTCTTGGGAGTTTGTCTCTTTCCATCTGATAATGAGTCACACCCTATTCAGCATTCTGCTCAGGTCTCTGATGCACCTTGGCTCAGGGTGTCGAGGGTAAAAATCTATAGCCCCTTCTGGTCTGGCAAAGCTGTGGCTGCTGCAGCAATGTTTTTAAAGCAATTCCTTCCATGGCTGTGAAGCAGTCCCCTTGGAAGCTCTCCCCAGATCTGACCTAGAGCTAGTGATCAAATATGATTCTCAGGACCTCAAAGCTTCACCTTACCCTATAACCTCTGAAGGGGAGATTAAAGGGTACCTGGATTCTTAAATCTGCAGACAGTCTTATACAAATAACTCCAATGAACTGTGGTTGACACAGGTGTGACTTACATTTAGGGCTAAAGACTGGCCCTATGGTTTCATTAGTATCCAGAACTCTCAAGGGATGGATTTCAACTTCAATTAAAACAAGTTGGGTTCTCTGTAATTCATGGTCTCAGGGATTTGCTTAGAACACTGAGAGATTCCAAGGACGCAGCCATTTTCTATCAGAGGTGGGCCTTGAGCCCAGAGTTTCCTGGTTTCAAGTTCAGCTCTCTATCTAATAAGCAATGCTTCTCCTCACCCCACTTTTAGAGTGCTCAGTGTAGGAAGAAATATAATACAGTGGAAGGAGCTTTGGGTTCTAGTGGAAGCTCTGTCCCTTGAAGCTGTGTGATGTTACAGAAGGCATAATCAAAAAAGAATCCCAGACTGAGTTCTGAGAGCTATGGGCTAGTCTAAGGGCTGACGTGTTCTAGCTGTGATCTTGGCGAAAGTCACTTCATCTCTCATCGGCAGACGGAGGGCAGTAATACTTTAACTGACTGCCTCATAGGTTTGTACCCAATGAGGCGCTTTCTAAACCTAAACACACTCTTAAAATGTGAAAAGTGGCTCTCTGATCTTTAGTTTCCTTATCTGTAAAATGGGGGTAATAATACCTGCCCCACTTTCTTCCCAGGATTTTGGTGAAACCCAAATGAGATGATATTTTCAAAAACCCTTTGTAAGCTATCAAGGCCATACTGAGGAAAGAAATTTGATTTAAAATCTAAATTGGTCTCTTGTGTAAACCTACAGAGAACACTGGGGGAGGAGCCTGTTTGCCCTGTGGTCAGACTGGTCAGGCTCTGTGTTCTTGACAAGCATCAGGGCCTTGTGCCACCTTTCTGAGAGGCATTTTGACCCTGGTTGCTATGCTATCTGCCCCTGGGCCATCTCAGTCCAGATGGAACCGTGTGGGCCTGGGGGTTTGCTAGCAAGTCCTCTGGTCATGACTCATACTGCAGCCCCTGCTCATTCAGCTTGGAACAGATGTGAATAAAGTACACAGTCATGGCCATCACACATACACACACACACACACACACACACACACACACACACAGTATGACTTCATTCTATAAAACCAGACTAAAGTTAAGATAATAGAGACTAAACAGCATCTGCCCTCTTCTCCTCTCCTCTCCTCTCCCCTCCCCTCCCAATCAGTTCTAGTTAGAGCACACACCATGGAGTGCTGAGCTTGGCCCATGACCAGTTTAGGGAAATGTGGCTCAATGCTGAAGGGCTGGGATGACGCAGCAAATCCCTGGGTGGTCCTGGGCTTCAGGATGCTGCATCATACCAAAGCCTCCAGTCCTTTGAGCTAAGAATTATATACAAGCACTGAACTCCATGGGGTATTATGCCCTCACCAGAAGAGACTAGGAGGCCCTGGGGGTAAGGGGAAAGCAAGGGAGCTGCTATTTCCCAGGAACTACACCCTCTGGGGACCCAATCCTCCAGTGCTTCTGCAAGTTGGGGAAGTAGCTCACAGGGAATGTTACATGAATAATAATAGCTAATAAATACTATTTATACAGTACAAACACTTCTATAGACTTCATCTCATTTAATATAGGAACCTTAGTTATTATATAATCATATTATGTATAATATATAATTATATATGCTATATATAATTATATATGCATTATATAATTATTTCCATTCTAAGAATGGGGAAAACTGAGGCTCATACAGCTTAAATGATTTACCCTTGGGTTAACACAATTGATAATTAATTAAGGAAGAATTCAAACTCAAATCTTCCATGTTCATTGCTCTATTATGCCACATGACGTCTTTTAAAATTTGCAAGTAAGCTCTTCATTTTTTGTAAAAGTTTGAGTTCCACATTTTTTCCTCCCCCACCCCAGGACAGCAAGCAATCTGATATAGGTTATACATATACAATCTAAATTTACTTTATTATTATCCAATTGATGTTTAAGTGATAGGCTTCACACTTCCACACTCTGCCTCCCTCATATATGAAAAGTCAAACAATATAAGATAGTGCCAGAGATGATGATGATGGCTAATATATATTTAGTGCTTTAAGATTTGCAAAGCACTTTATAAATTCCATCTTATTTTCTTCTTACAACAACCTAGGAGGTTGATGCTATTATTATCCCCACTTTATAGATGAGGAAACAGGAGGTGAGGGAGGGTAAGTGATCTATCCAGGATCATACAGCTAGTAAGGGTCTAAGACTAGAATGTGCATATATTTATCCACTGAGTGCTTAGCTCTCTCAGAGACTTCACAAGGCTGAATCTAATTGCCAAAATTAGGGCAGAAGACATGAGTGCTGTGAGTTCAGAGGAAGGCGAGGTCACCATTGGCTGGAATGAGCTGGGAAATTTTCATGAAAGAAGTAGACTAGAAACTAGTTGTTAAAAATGACCAAGATTTGGATCGGTGGAAAAGAGGAGAGAAGACATTCCTAGAAGGACTTCCCACTCTAGAATTTTGGGATTCTGTGTCCTGCAAATAGGTGATATCCAGGTGAGAATTCCTCCTACCTGCTTCCTGATATCTAGGAATTTCCCGTCTATAATGGACACAGATGGAGAGGAACAACTACCTAAGAGTTGCAATGTCTTGAATAAGAATGCCCATAATGAATGCTTCTAGTCTTTGGTGTCTCACTTAGCTGTTTAGTACCCATAAACTCACTTAGCCACATGGTATAGTGGACAGGTAGGTGGTACAGTGGATAAAGCTCCAGGCCTGGAGTCAGAAAGACTCCTCTTCCTCCGTTCAAATTCAGCCTCAGGCACTTACTAACTGTGTGACCCTGGGCAAGTCTCTTAACCCTGTTTGCCTCAGTTTCCTCATCTGTAAAATGAGCTGGAGAAGGAAATAGCACACCGCTCTAGTATCTTTGCCAAGAAAACCTCAAATGGCTCATGAAGAGTAGGACACAATTTAAAAATGACTAAACAAATAGAGGAAAGAACCCTGAACTTGGAATCAAGAGGATCAAGTCAGTCAAAGGGCCGTACTTGAGGCCCTAGAGAGTCACATGTGGCCTGAAGGCCGCCAGTTCCCCACCCCTGGGCTAGTTACTTGACCTCTCGAAACCTCAATTTCTTTCCCTGTAACAATGGGGATAATAATAGCACCACCCTCACAAGCTTATTGTGAGTCAAAGTAGATAATGAATTAAGAGCACAATATGAATGTGAACTGATTTTTAAAATTATTATTAGCCGTATGATTATAGACATCGTTCTGAGTTTTCTCATCTGTAATTAGTCTAGATGAGCTAACTTTCCAATTTTCTTCCAGATCTAACCTTTTATGATTCTCTTGAAACCATTTGGGTGGGTTGAAGATCCCCTGTGATGAGGGGGAGGGTAGACATGCTCTAAAGGCTGCCATCATCATCCATCTTAAACACCTCCCATGTCACTTTTACTTGTTACAGATAGTGTTTCGGAAGATCAGCGATGTGAAGAGGGAAGAAGAAGAGCGGATGAAACGGAAGAATGAGGCCCCCCTGATCCTGCCCCCAGACCACCCCGTCCGGAGGCTTTTCCAGAGATTCCGGCAGCAGAAAGAGGCCAGACTGGCAGCAGAGAGGGGAGGCCGGGATCTGGATGACCTGGACGTGGAGAAGGGCAACATTCTGTCAGAGCACTCCTCTGCCAACCACACGGTTGTGAAGGCCAGTATTGTCACTGTCCGGGAAAGCCCAGCCACCCCTGTCTCTTTCCAGTCAGCATCTACCTCAGGGGTATCAGACCATGCCAAGCTACATGCCCCTGTGTCTGAGGGCCTGGGACCCAAGGGGGGTGGGGGGGATTGTCCCCGACGCAAAGGTTGGGCTCGTTTCAAAGATGCCTGTGGAAAGGGGGAGGACTGGAACAAAGTCTCCAAGGCTGAGTCGATGGAGACACTCCCCGAGAGGACAAAGACATCTGGGGAGGCCACCCTGAAGAAGACAGACTCTTGTGATAGTGGCATCACCAAAAGTGACTTGCGCTTGGACAATGTTGGTGAGACCAGGAGCCCTCAGGACCGCAGCCCTATCCTCGCGGAGGTCAAGCATTCCTTTTACCCCATCCCTGAGCAGACTCTTCAGGCAACCTTGTTGGAGGTGAAGCATGAGCTGAAAGAGGACATTAAGGCCTTGAACAACAAAATGGCGAACATTGAAAAACAGCTCTCTGAGATACTGAGGATATTAACTTCCAGAAGATCTTCTCAGTCCCCCCAGGAGCTGTTTGAAATATCAAGACCCCAGTCCCCAGAGTCAGAGAGAGACATTTTTGGAGCAAGCTGAGAGGACCATTTATTTAAAAATTAAAATAAAAACATAAACATTGCAACCCCTCTTCTGGAAACACATGCATAGAGCTAACATTTTCTTCTCAAAATAAGATTTTCTCATTGATGGGAAATCAGTGAGGGACCAGTCGATCCAGCATGCCCCCCACTCTCTGGACAAAAGAATTTGCCACCACCCTGCAAAAGATGGCAGTTGTGTTGGAAATGTCTTAGCACAAATTTGGAAGAGGGGGTACACTGTTCATAGAGTATTTCCTTTTTTTCCTGTTTGGACTTTTTTTTTTACTTCCACAATATTTGTAAAAAAGAAATATAGAGGAAAAAAAAAGAACCCATCAGCCTTTTGAGGATTGAAGCGGGGTGGCTAGGAATGTGTTGACAATTATGTGACCTTCCTTTTCTTTGCCAAGTCCCCAAAGACTCTGGAGGGTGCGAGAATCACTAGCACCACCCTGCTGGGCTGCCTTCCTGTACATTTGTACAGCCAGTATCCAGTGTCATAGTATATTTTCATATCATAAGAATCATTTGTAACAAGCATGGGGGAAAGGAGGGAAGAGGCAGGAGGCCAGAACACCTTTTTTCCTTTTATCTGTCGTGATCAGGACCAAAAGACAGATGCAGGTGTTGTGCCTCCCACCAAAGGTTAGGATCATGAAGTCCTGGGGATTTGCCACAGGGTCTGAAACCCAGCGGATAACTTGGGGATGTGCAGACCTAAGCCCTCTCTCTTGGTCTGCAACCAGTGACTTGGATTTTTATGTGTCTCCTAACTATTTCTGGGTCCCCAAGGCTCCTGAATGCCTGCATAGAACCCTAATCTCTCATTCCAAAAGAGTTAAGAGCTGAGCCAATTGTTGGAGGTAGGGAGATAGAGCCTCCTTATCCAGGATCATTAGCAGGCCATTCTTCTTTTTCTGGAGATCTTGCATAGACACTGGGGACCTCTAAGTGATTCCAGGATCCTGATTGACTCCTGTCTCCAGGTTCAGTTCTGTCTGCTTTCCTCTATATATACCACCCATCAGGAAAGGAATGCCTATGTAGCACTCCTTGGGGTATACTGGAGATGAAAAAAGGTAGCAGAAACCCAGATTTGACTTTTTAAGGATTATAATATTTTGTGGCATGTATGTTATGTTTTTTTGTTATAATTCTCAATAGAACTGACCTTTGCTTTACCTTTGTCCTTAGCCAGAAATCATTGTGGGATACTTATAAGTCCCCCAGTTGCTATCTCATGAGCAGAAATCCTTAAGTTGACTTATAAAATGGTATGGAGTACCGCGTTAAATAATGAATTCCCTACCACTGGAGGGATTCGAGCAGAAGTTAGATGACCACCAGTTGAAGACAGAACAGGGGATGCTTTCCCTGGGCTCCCCAAATGGACTCAGTTCAGGGCTGGAGGTCATTGCAGGACACATTTTGGAAATTCTAAATCCTCTGTGTCTTATACTCTCAACATTAGAAATAGTATCAGGAAGCAAGGAGGGGTAAAGGGTTCAAGGATTATGTTTTCACTTTCAGCTGAAAAAGATAAAAGGAGCCAGCATTTCAAGAACAAGAGTGTTTGAAAGCTGGCTCAGTCTATAGTCCAAACAGGGCCCCATATCCAGGCCCATAAATTAATGATCAATGTAGAAAGGCTCTACCCCAGCCAACAATTGTGATCCTTATCCCATGATGCTTGGAGGCTTTTCAATGCAACTGGAGTTACTTCCCTAAATATTGGTTTCCTCCAGCAATATTTTGGGGTGATGAGTAAAGAAGAGAGAGGGAAGTATCAGACTTTTGGATGCACAGATGATTCTGGAATATGCAAACCTCTGACGTAAGGTAAAGTTGGCTTGAGGTGTGCCCTACGCAAAGGCAACAGGGACCCAGAGAGAGACTAAATGTTAGAAGGTCAATGCTGAGAGTTTAGCGTTAGAAAACCCAGTATTAGAAATGCAGCTGTGTCTTAAGCATTGCTGGCCAACTGGCCAGACCAAGCCTATCAGTGACACTTGAGAATTCCTGCTCCAAGTTTTAATGAAAAGCATCTTCTTGCATGGATTCTGTAGTGAGGAATGTGACCATGGGGCTGCTACCTTTTGCTTATGCTAGTTAACATCCTGACATCAGTCCTCTTTAGGACTCTGCGGTTATAGTGAACTGATGTGCTAAAGGCATACACTTCTTCTGAGAACTTTCTGTCAGGTCCCATTCCCCTTGTCTTTACTCTGCATCCTCAGGAAGCACAAATAGGCAACTGGGTGGCCTTGGCCCGCCAGTTGCTCCCACGGGCCAGCACTGTCAGGCTTTCTCTCCCATTCCCCTAAGAAAGCAGGCCAGAGTCCAAGGATGTAATCATTCCCAGGATGATGTCAACACATGAAGAGCTTTCGTTTGAGGATGATGCATCAAGTTGCTCTAAAGTTGACTTGGTGATGCTACTTAAGTCATGGACAGAATCACTTATGATGAGGAGCAGCATTTCATTTCTATGAGGACCTCTGCCAGTTACTTTGTAAATGTGATTAAAGCTTTGGAGAAAGCTACACAATCCCACTGCCCATCCTCCTACCAACTTGGCTGATTTTTTTTTTTGGCCTGTCTGGTGCTTAATCAATCTATCAGCAAGTATTTATTAAGCACCTCTTAAATGCCAGAAACTTTGCTCAGCACTAGGCAAAGGCAAAAATGAAACACTCCCTGCCCTCAGGGGGCCTCCATCCTCATCCCCCATTCATTACAGTATGCCATGCTGTAGAGCAAAGTGAGCAGAGCACACCAATATCTACATCTCCCAGGTTACTGAAATCTCTACATGCTTTGGTCCTTTTTTTCCTTTAGAAATAATGAGGGGAATGTTGTAAAATGTCTCTAAAACCTCATATCCCATCTTTTCTTAGGCAGGGCATGTTGCATAAGGAAGAAAAATCCTATGTCTACTTCCAGGAAGTATCTGATTCTAGAGACTACATGTGCCAATTGCCAACTCCACATTTCTTCCTTCTTTCTACCATGCTCTAAGGATCAGGCCAAAAGCAGTGTTTAGCCAGCAGGTCTAGCAATGTACCAGCCAATAGAGCTATTCTTCTTTTCCCTTTTTTAGTTCTATCACCTGAGAGGCAGTAGAAAGTGTACCAGATTTGGAGTCAGAAGACCTGATTTTGAAAGCCTTTCTTAGCTGGTGACCTTCGGCAAATCAACCCATCATTCCAAACCTCAGTTTCCTTATCATAAAATGAGGGAATTTAATTATACTTCTTCAAGGACAAACATTTTTGACTTACAGTTCATGGAGCTTGCCTAAAAGTCTGTGGATAAATTTCAGGGCGATCTGTAAACTTGAATGGAAAAAAATCTTTATTCTCTGCCTGAAATTTAGCATTTAATTTAATTATTTATAATAGTACTCTGAGAAAGGGTCTGTGGGATTCACCTATAGACTACTAAAAGGGTCCATGTAAGAAAAAAGGATCAAGCACCTCTGTTCCAAGATCTTTTTAAGCTGTACATTTATAATCGCATGATCTTACTCATGGCATGGACAAATTTGTCTGTTAACATACAGTTCAGGGTCAATATAGGTTTGACCTTTCTTGGCTCAGATACTAGCTTTTGACCTTGTGGGATGGTTCTCTTTTGGGATCATCCTTTTGAGATGATCATTGTATTCTCACAGCTCTAGTATGTTTCTAGCCTAGAAACCCCCAGGGAACTGTTAAAGAATTTACAGATGTGATCTCTTTCCTCCATAATCCCCCTTTCTAAATGTGGCTTCCAGGTCTATCCAACAGTAAATTCCTACAAAGTCTGGAGTTCATAAGATGATAGATTTAGAACTGGCCAACACTTCTAAGGTTATCCAGTTGTCCAATCCCCACTTTTTATACTAAATCCAGGATCTCTTCCACTATATCATTCTGTAAAGGCAAGGTTGCACCCCCACACTATTGCCAAAAACTATGCCTGTTTTGCTGGGTTTTGTCTTTGAGAAGACAAGGAAGAAAATGTGTTGAGACCAGCCTAGAGGAGCCAGCTCCTCCATCTAGCTCTCAGTATCTCAGAGCCTGGACTGTTGTATTTTATGAGTGGGAGTCAAGGAACATCGTGAAGACTTCTAGGAAGGACATTGCCCGTCTCAGGATGATGCAACTCATGGTCTGTGTTGTTTTGTGGGTGATCCCTTACTTCTGAGTGTAAGCATGTGTGTCTTATGTCTTTCATTTGCCTCCATTGGTGATTTAAAGAGAATTTCCCTTTCTTTTTTCCCCTGAAAAATATTGAAAAAAATATTTTTCCCCTTTCTTTTTTTTAATTTAAATATGTGTACGTGTGTGTGTGTGTGTATGTTTACATGTCCTTGGCTTCAGTCTGCCTTTAGCTCCAGTAAGTCATCTGCCAGTCCACTCTGGGTAAACAAGCCAGTGCTTTAAATAACAGTGACCTGTCTTATCAGCTACACATGTAGTGGCCAAGGTGAATATGTGATCCCATTGAAAATCGGTTGTTGAGAGATTAGATACTAGGGTGGGGAATCCAGCTTGGAATCAGTTAAAGGGCCACACTTGAGGACTTAAAGAATCACACGTGGTCTCAAGGCTGCAAAAACAGAACAAACAGACAAACTAAAAGATTTTCCCATAAGCATTCAAAAGTTGACATGCTCTGTCTGTTGGAGGGCTTTTGGCTACAATGAAACATAGACTTCTCTTTCAGTGCCATCCATAGTGAGGTCTTGCCTGTCAGAGTTAAAGACCCCATCAATCGTGGGGGTGGAGGTGAGGGATCTTGCAGGAATCTTCGCTCCTTCAGCACTTTGCCGTATATATCAAACATTTTCTTATCTTGTTTACGCACCAGACTTAGGTCTTAGTTCATGGAGCTAAATGGCCAACCAGATGTGAGAGGAAGACTTTGAACCCAGGCCCTTTGACTCCACGATCTGTTATCTTTTCCTTATCTCTTGGATATCCAGAAGTGACATTTCTATTTCCTATGGAGAGGTGTCCCTAGGAAAAAAAAGTGTCCTGGGAAGCTTCCAAAATCCTGTTCTGCAATAGCATTTGGAGTGGCCCAGAGACCTTCTGGAAGTGCTCAGACTCTGATTTTAGGGGTTCTGTGCCCATTAAACTGAAACTAGAGGTAGGCAACAATGTTTAAACAACTGTGATCAATACAAGTATCTAT
Source organism: Petaurus breviceps papuanus (assembly GCF_028583685.1). NCBI lineage: Eukaryota > Metazoa > Chordata > Mammalia > Diprotodontia > Petauridae > Petaurus > Petaurus breviceps. Next base: position 2,774,303 of record NW_027187251.1, read on the forward strand.
AAAGCTTCTCAATATGTGAACATATCAAACTGCTGGAAATATTTCTTTTGTTTCATTCTCTTCTATGACCCCTTCTTCTTGTTCCTATTATCTTTCTGTTTCTTGATTTCCCTATCGTGTCAGATGGGCAAACATGAAGCCTTTTAGGTATTAGTATATTCTCCCAGGCATGATTTGGGGGTAAAGGCTGAAGTGAGGTATTAATAAGAGGAAAATGAGTTTTCCATCTTTAGGTGAAAAGGGAAGGAGCTAAACCAAATTACTGAACTCTTTCTTGTTCTCAGTTGTAACCTGAGACTGAGAGAAGATAGACATAGTCAAGTCGATGCTCCAGTTCCCCCTTTTAATGCTAGGATCTCAGATGGGAAGCCCTCGTGTTACATTTAGCCTTTGGCAATTAGGACATTTAGCCTTAAGATCCTTGAATTAAATTTTAACTCCCATGGAATTCTGTAGTATTTGGTAGTGCCCAAAGAGGAGACCCCACTGATGATTTCTGGGAGAACAAAGGAAATCCTCTCCAGTAGGTAATTGGTTTTATTGTTCCACTTATTGCCTTCTAGTTCACTTCAATAAAAATGACCTTAACTGGCCTCTTCTCTCTCTCAGATGAGAGGACAGTCATCTTAGCACCAATGAACACTATCAGAGAATTGATCCAACTTTTTATTATAGATGTTGTTGGGAAGAGGTTCTTTGATTTTTTTAGTCCAAGAATGGCCACAGAGCTCATTGAGCAAGAACTAGAAGGTGTCTTAGAGATCATCTAATTAAACCCATCTCATTTTACAACTGAGGAAACTGAGGCCCAAGGAAGCTATGTGACTTAGCCAAGGCTGTATAAATAGTGTCATAGGCAGAATTCAAACCCAGGCACTACAGGATAAAAGATGATGAACTGGGAAGGGTTTCAGAGACCATGTAGCCCCAATCCCTCATTTTACAGATGAAGAAATTGAAATCCTGGGATTATATGATTTGCATAAGATCGTGCAGGCAGGATTTTTGGGAGGGAGGGAAGGATTTGAAATCCAGGTCCCCTGACTCCAAGGTCAAGCATTTTTTCTACTGTGACACATTGCTTCACTTAGGGAAGGATGGATCAGGTTAGGGTACGGTTCATGGCAGCCATAAAACCAACACCAGTAGGCATCGAACACTGGAATCTACACAGACCCTATAAAGCCCACATGAGTTTACTAGAATTAAAGAGAACTTTCCCATGGTCCAATTTGTTTCAAGTGGAACTGGTATCATGTGAAGCTATTGAATATGTTACTTTAGTTACATCTCTGGAAATGGATCTGCTGGGTTTCTCTCACCAAATTTTTTTTTTCCCAGAGTGGGTTTTTTTTCCCCTTCCCTCAATCAGTGACCTCTGAATCATCAAATGCATCTAATTATCTAATGAGGAGGTCAGGTCTTGTTTCTCATTGAACTGCCTAGATTAAGAAAGATGCCAATTCCTCATGAATGTATTATCGAATTATTCTGACTACTTGGTCAATATTTGTATGTCTGTCAACGTCCATGTTCGCTATTTCTCTGATGCTGCATGGACCCTTTGGCACGGTGCAGCTCCTTCTCCTGGGGCTTCTCCATGTCTCACACTTCTTTTTTTCCTTCCTCCACAAAGTTCCCCGGTCCTCTTCCCTCCCCCTCTGCATTTGTCACTTTGTTCAAATGAGCATGAAGAAAAAGTCGTGCAAACAAGCAGATACTATTTTTATGGTCAGCCAAGGATGCTGCCAAGAGCTCTCCTGTATTGTATATCTCCAGTTTGGGAATGTTCAGAGGAAAATGCAGGCACTCCTTGAAGAATATTCCCTTCTCAGACATTTTTAAACAAGCACAAATAAGATTTGTAAAGAAGTTTAATTTTATTTATTATAGTAATAAACTATTTTATACATGACATTTGTTTTGTGCATTTTCTTCCACTTGTTTGAGGTCCTGTGCTTACTACCTGGATCACAGAATGATGTGGGGAGGGCTCTTCCCATTCATTCTCAAATGACAGATGCACAAAGGATAGAGCATGAAGGGTCTGGAGAAAACATTGAGTATACAGCTTATCAACAAAAATCCTTGATCACAGTAGCATAGATCTAGAGCTTGGAGGCCATCGGTTACAAGCTCTCCCCATTTTGCAGATGAGTAAATAGAAGTACAAACAGGTTTAACAAATTTCTCGGTATCTTAGAGCTAGTAAATGTCTGAAGCAGAATTTGAGGGCCATGGGTTTCCAGGCTTCAAGTCCAGTACCCTATCTATTACGAAGCCAAATCCCCTAGTTTTACAAAACAGTCAAAGTAGGCAAAAGTCATTAGGCCACAGGGAAAGGCAGACTGGTCACTAAAACCAAAATCTCCTAACTGCTAATTGTAGGATTTAGAGCTGAAAGGGGCTGCCTTAGAGATCAGTTAGAGAAGACCAACCCTCTTATCTTACAGATGAAAATGAGACCTAGAAAGGCGAATGGGCTTTCCCTACGCTTAAATAGACCCTACCAGGATCAGGATTCAAACTCACATCATCTGACTCCAAATCCAGCAATCTTCCAATTCTCTGCTATCTCTCTACTGTTTGTTATTAAAATGGAACTTAGATCTGCTGTTTGGAGAAAAAAATGGAAAATTCCACTGGCACTTAGGCACATGAAAATTCTGGGTCCCTGAGCTCATAAGCGCGGGTCATTCTTCCACAAGTGGAGACTGCAACCCCTCTGCATGTTCTCTTCCCCTGTCTCAGTCCTGTCTTCCCACAAATCCTCCAGAGGAGATCCTTGACGAATCATAAAATCTAGATGGACCAAACAATCTCGTGAATTCAACAAACACTTACTTACGGTGGCACGTAACCCAGGTGTCTGCCAAGGCACAACAATTTTCATCAACACCGACTGTCAACACAACTATCTTTTACGCTCCCTCCATGTTACTATGCACATTTCTCTATCTCTCTTCTCTTGTTTCTTTTCCTCCTTCTTTCCTCTCCTCTCTTTAAGTAGTTATAATATTGACCTGTGATTCCCAGCATGCTTTTTTTTTCATCATGTGCTGCAAAATCAGGTGACTTATTTATTAACACATTTATCAGAACTCACTTAAAAAAAAACAAATATTCTCAGTAGTGCCAAATTCTTATCCTGGAGGATAGAAACAAATACGATTCTGGGAAATAAACAGTAAATTCAAACCAATTCCTTATGAATAAAATGAGAGATCAAGTAATATTGTTTTGGGCAAAATCAAAACAAAATGTGTGATCATAAAATAACAAGACCTATAACCTATTGTGGCCTCTCTGTCCCTGTGGCCATAACTCAATTCTCGAAGAGGAACTCCCCAAATGACAGTATCATTTGCATGTGTATTTACTGTAAGCATCCAACATGGATGCAGCAGGGCTTGGTAGCTAAAGTGTTTGTTATGGAGCCAGAAGGACCAGAGTTCAGGTCCTGCTTTTGACCCCAAGTAGCTGTGTGATCCCAGGCAAATCCTTTAAACTATATGTACCTCAGGTTACTCTTAAGATCAATCTGCTAAGTTATAAAAGGGTGGAGAAAGATCTTTCCTTGGGCCTGCTATCACAGGCCCTTTCCCTTACATTTGAAAAGGACTACATAAATTTGTTTGTTAACGAAAACAAAAAAGTCTTATTCCTTAATAGGAACCCAATGCCTTGCCCAAAGTATGCTTCCAAATAAATGTTTGTTGAATTGAACGCTTTGTATTTACTGAATAAAATTGTGTGCTCTGTGTTTCTAATTTTAAAAGCAGATGAATTTAACGTTTTTACTTCTCTAAGATAAGAACTGTTACTATTTACCTGCTCAAGGTCCTCAATAATTTTTCCTCTGGGTCAGCAACTCTCATCAGAAGAAAAGGTTCTGAGCCTTGCTTTAAATAGTATTTGTGTACATAGCACTACTTGATTGGGAGCTGGGGAGGGTCAAGGAGAGGAGACGAACAGGTGAGGCACCAGCCCACTGAAGCTCAGACAAAAGAAAGCACCTCTGATATCACCATGGACTTAAACTAGGGGAAGAAGATTGAATTTCTTGAAGACTTGAACTGCACACAACTTTTTAGTAATTTATCTATTATATCAAGCTAGAGAAAGCTTCAGGTGGAGAAGTTAGAGCCTGTAAAAATTGTGTTTATATAGTATTTGAAGGTTTGCAAAGCACTTAACATATTTGTATGTCATACATACATATGTGTACATGTACATATCTCTACATATATATGTACATATACTTGTATGTATGCACATGTAAATATAATATATAATTTATACATATAAAATTTATTTATACATTTATGCATAAATATATATTTTAAAATAGATTTTATATATAAATTATATATATTTGAAGCACACTAGATATAATAAAATGAACACACTATATATAATGAAAGGGTAAGTGACTTTCAAGGTCACATAGCCAGCCTTGAACTCAAGTGTTGACACTTGAATCCAAATGTTTCTCATTCAAAGGACATCTGTTACACACTTTTACTTTATCCTCCTGTAACATACCTCTACTGGTCCTCCCCAGCAGAGTTACAGTTTGTTTCTTCCATATGAAAATGCTTCATGCCCCAAACTAATTTATTTGGATAATGGCCTAACCCTTCCTTCTCTACCATCACTTATTTTCCTTTTGGCTCAGATCTATGATTTTATTGGTATTTATCCTGTCAGGAAACTGAACAGTTTTAGCATGGCATAAGGTAGGCTCTCCTCAGGGTCAGGATGATCTGGATTCATATTCTGTTCCTGAAACATACTGACTGGGTGAACCTGGATACATCACTTAACTTTTTAGGCCCCCAGGTAATAATCTAAGACCATGATTTGATAGAGCAAGCAGCTATCTATTTCCCTAGGCTATAGCTGGAAAGAACATAGAGGTCATCTGGTCCAACCCCTTCATTTTCCAGGTGCAAAAACTGAAATCAAGAGGTGAAGAATGACTTATCCAAGGTCACGCAGATAACAAGTAGAAGGGCTAGAATTTGAACCTGGGTCTTCTGACTTCACTCTTCCCACTACACCAAGCAGGCATTCTCCAGCTTGATTCCAAGGTTGGGATCATAACATCTGGGAGCTAGAACTGACCTTGGTAGGTTCTCCCGGCCCACTCTCTGTATTGCCAAGACAGATGGGAATGGGAAGTGACATTTCAGATGTCAAATGGCAGATATTCTTGCATCGATAGTCTTTTTTCAAGCAACTCAAACTAATTAATCTAGAAATAAATATATCTCAGGTCCAGAAGAATAAAGAGATAGGAATTCTCATCCCCATATTATTCTGAGGGACAATAAGGGAAAGAAGGCAAAACAAAGGTTCTAGATAATTGATAGACTCCATCATCAGCACCGCCTCCCCACGTCCCCTTGCTTCCCACAACCAGAAATAAGAAATAATTATGTCAGGACAAAACATCATTAATTAAACAAACAAATCAGTGACAATATTTTTTAAATGCAGCACAATCATTTTAAACTGTATTTAGTAACTCCTCCACTTGGATAACCAAGCGTTGGTAAGTAGAAACACCAAGGATCCTGTTCCAAGCAATCAATTAGCATTCATAATAATGAATTACAGAATATTCTGCAGTACAATTAATCTTAGCTACATAGGATGGCTCCTGCACTTGGCTAACCAAGTATGTAAGGAGAAATACCAGAGTGCTTGTTTCAATCAATAAACATCATTGAATAAACAAGCATGAGTTATAATTTGCTTGGAAATTTCTTATATCTTCCAAAGTACCCCCAAATAGCTGTCTCTCCTAAGTAGGTTAAACATCCTTTTCATCCACATTTATATATAAATATAAAAAATAACTTAAAGTAAAGAAGAGATTTGTGGGGCGGCCAGCTAGCACAGTGAGTGAGAGCACCGGCTCCAGTGTCGGGATGACTTGGGGATCGAATCGGGGCTCAGACACTTAGCACCCACCCAGAAACACCTGGCCATGTAACCTTAAGCAAGTTACTTAACTCCAATTGCTTAGGGGTGGCCAGGTGGCTCAGTGAGTGGGAGCACCGGCTCCAGTGTCGGGATGATCTGGGGATCAAATCCGGGCTCAGATACTTAGCACCACACCCAGAAATAACTGGCCATGTAACCTTGAGCAAGTTACTTAACCCCGATTGCTTTAAAAAAAAAGAAGAAGAAGAAGAAGAAGAAGAGATTTGTTCCAGGAGATCCAGTACAGAGTAAGAATTCAAGAATGAGTCTCTGTAGATGGTAAGGTTCTTTGATGCATCTTTTGTACATTAATTTGTGCTGGTTGGATCAAGCTCTGGATTGATGCAACCCCAAGAAGGTCTAGAACCACTCAAAAGAATTTGGCCTGACCACCCAAACTGAAAAACCCAAGCGGATGCAGAAAACTGGTTGTTCCCAAACTTGTCTACCATTATAGATATAGTAGACAAAGAATATAAATAAACAAGGTGGATCCAGAATTAAACAGCAGGAAGAGAGTGGGCTGGATTGCCTTCACTCTTTTAATGATTCCAAACTTCTAAAAACAAACGCCAAACTTTTTAACAAGAATCTATTGATGTTGTTATATGACCATTATGGAATACTATCATCTTTAAAGAATTAAAAATGATTGATACTCAAAAGACAATGAGAGTCACATTGTGAGCATGATGAAGCTGCAGAACAATTAAGGAACCATGAAGAGGACTTGGAGAAAAGGATACCATCAAAGAAAGACAAGATCAAAAAAGAAGGTGGACTGGTCAGCAGCTTGTGTACTCTCCTGGTATCTTTCTGATGTCAGAAGAAGATGAGAAAGACTAGCACATAAAGTGGACCCCTGCAATAAATCTCGGGGAGGACATGAACAAGAGTTATATAGGATGGGCAGGCAAAGATGGGATGAAAGATGCATGGTTGGAAGGAACATTGACATTGATAAGATCATACATTCATTTGACTATCTGTATAGTACCAATCAATCAAACATGTATTAAGTGTGTCCTGTGTGCCAGGAACTGTTCTAAGCACTAGATATGTTAATATATTTAGTAAACTCTTTATAGGCAAACAGAAATTATAAGCCCATTTAATCAAAATTACAATCTATCCTGAATTAGCAGTGTAACATAGCAAATAGAGAATAGGTTTTGGAGGTAGGGGGACCTGTTTCTGACAGCCACTGACTATCTGACCTTGTACAAGTAATTTACAGGCTTGGTGACAGTAGAAAAACTCTCTGAGCCCGGTTTTCCATCTATGAAATGGAAATCATAATGCCTTCAGTACATAATTCGAGGTACCTTGAGTACCCTGAACCTCAGTTTCCTCATATGTAGAATGAAAGAGTTGAACTAGATGAGTGTATGAACTCTTCTGAAACTTTCCCATGGTTCCTTACCAGCTGGAGCAGAGACTTGATCAATTTGCTCAGGTTTTAAAAAAAGAATGAGTCGATGCAAATTTTGAACTCCATCTGTAATATAAACGTATATATAAAAACCCTTTAAATATATACACCCACATACATATTTAAGTATCTTTCAGCTTTATTTTTAAGAAAATGTAGTTGAGACATAAAAAAAGCACAAACTACAAAATTTAAGTGGGGCTTTTTTTTCCCTTCATTCTTTCCCTTTTTAGGTTTCATGTTTGAACCAAGCAAGCCAGTGATATTGAGTACATCTGCAACTACCTGTTAGCGGACTGGAGACCTTAAACAAGTTAGCTTTTCAGCTCCCTTATCTTACTTTATCAACTTTCAAGTGGGAGGTCAAAGGCCAACAGGATTTCTTAGGAATCATCTCCCTAGAGAATTACCTGCTCCACAGCTGCCCAGCACCAGGATGCCAGAATCGAAGACTGACTCAATTTGCTGAGATTTTTCAAAAGAATGAGATAATGCAGATTTTAAACACCATCTGCAACGCACACACTCCCATACATATATATTTAAGTAGTTTTCCATTTCTTTTTTTCAGAGAATACAGTTCAGAAATAAAGTAACAAACAGAAAAGTTTAAGTGCGACTATAAAAGTTCGTTTTTTCTTAATTTTCTTCCTCCTGCTGACTTCTTTTCTTAAGTTTTATGCTAAAACCAAATGGTACAGAGACTTCATCTGACAGAAAATGCCATGTTCCCTCTCCTTTGTTCCCCACCTCTCTGGTGAGAGATGAAAACTGTTTCAGCATTAGTTGTCTGGGACCAAGATTATTTATTACAATACATCAGACTTGGACTGCCTTTCAGGTGTAAATTAGGTATGCTTTTAAAAATCTGCTAAAAGCAGCCCTATCTACCTTACAGCAATGAATTATTCTATTGATGGAGGGGAGGGGAAGCAACTGTAACTCAAAGTGGGAGGCTATCTGAAAACAGCCCGCTGCCTTCCCCTGGCATAAAGGGGAAGAACCTGGAGACAATCAACCCCACCCCCCATTTCTCTACCTTTAAATGAGACTGCAGCAGTAACCCATCTCTATTCCTGTCCACTTTTCTAGTTATTGCTTCTATTTGGAGAGGTAAACAGCCACAGGATCTCAGGCTTAGTTTGATTATGAAGTCTATGAAGTCTCACTGCTGAATGACTTACTCTCCCCAGAGATTTGTCTCCTTCCTCTGGTTTCTTTTGTTCAGTTCTATCTGACATTTTGTGACCCCATTTGGGGCTTTCTTGGCAAAGATACTAGAGTGGTTTGCTATTTTCTTCTCCAGCTCATTTTCCAGATGAGGAAACAGAGGCAAACAAGGTTAAGTGATTTGCCCAGGGTCACATAGCTAGTAAGTGTCTAAGGATAGATTTGAACTCAGCTCTTCCTGACTCTAGGCCTGGCACTCTATCTACTGAGCCAACTATCTACCCCTTCTAGAAGTAATAGGAACCATTAGAGTTTGTTGATTGGGGGGTGACTGACCTGGTTAGATTTGTGCGTTAGGAAAATGACTTTTGCAGAAAATAAGAATAATAACTATCACAATCATAGCCAGCATTTATATAACACCTTGCAAAGCACTTTACAAACATTTCATTTTATCTTCACAAAAATACTAGAAGAAAGGTGCTGTTATTATACCTATTTTATAGAAACTGAGGAAGAGAGGAATCAAGTGATGTTTCCTAGGATGGAAGAAACTTGGGAATGTTTGAAGGAAGAAACCAGGAAACAGGAAGAGACTGAGGATTACAGAAAGAGAGGGATGTGAAAAGAAAATAATAGGGGGCATAATAGTGAGGGCAACTTGCTAGAGATGATGGCATCAAGGGCACCTGTAAAGGGGTTGGCTTTGGAAAGGAGGAGGGTGACTTCTTCATCTAAGACTAGTACAAAGGAGAAGAAAGTAGGGCTGATGTCAAGGGATGTGAGAGGAAGGGTAAGGAAGAAAAGAGAATTCACTGCAAATGGCCTCTTTTTTTCACTGAAGTCTAAGGAAAAGTCCTCATGAGGGATGGATGTAGGGGCCATACAGGAGGGGTGAGGAGAAAAAGAAGGTTTGAAATATTCACTGTGGTGACTGGGAAAGAAAATCAACTAGCCAGGCTCAGAAGGATTGTCTTGTAAGGGCCTAATTGAGATTAGATAAAAATTTGTAGCAGATCAAGTCAACACTGACTTGACCTCCTCTGGTTCTGTTCAGCAGCACATGAACATGAGCAAAGGAGATAAACAATAAAAATAATCCAGAATTGAGTCTTTGGTAAGTCATGAAGGGCTTTAAGATAAGGGAGGAGGCAATTTGAGAATAGAGCATAGAGTAAAGCTAATCTGGTTCACCAAAGGACAAGATTAGGAAGGAAGGAAAGGCTCTGACATTTTCTGGCTATGCAATCTTGGATCAGTCATTTGACTTGTCTGGGTCTCAGTTTCCTCATCTATAGGATGAAGAAGGTTCCTTCCAGCTCAACATCTGTGATTTTGTCCAACCCCCTTATTTTAGAGATGGGGAAATTGAAACTACAGAAATTACTTGCCCAGGGTCACAAAGAATATGTAGCTGAGCTAAGGTTTGAATCCCGTTCTTCTGGCTTTAAATCCAGGATTCTTTCCCCCATACCATGTTCCTATAGCAATAAGACAGTTGTTCCCCTGTTCTCTCTCCATGTCGCACTGCCTACACTCTCATTACTAACTGAGTTCCCCTTGAACATAGAAATGATGTCACAAGGGGCGGCCAGGTAGCACAGCAAGTAAGAGCATCGGCTCCAGTGTTGAGAAGACCTGGAGATTGAATCCCGGGCTCAGACACTTAGCACCCACCCAGAAACACCTGGCCATGTAACCTTGAGCAAGTTACTTAACCCCAATTGCTTAGGGGTGGCCAGGTGGCTCAGCGAGTAAGAGCACCGGCTCCAGTGTCGGGATGACCTGGATCAAATCCAGGCTCAGATACTCAGCACCACACCCAGAAATAACTGGCTGTGTAACCTTGAGCAAGTTACTTAACCCCGATTGCTTAAAAAATTTTTTTAAAAAAGAAATGATGTCACAGTTTCAATCTCTTCAATAGGTTAGCTAATTTTGTTCTGTTCCTTGGCCATAGATTATGCCCAAAATTCTAGACATTTTACCAATTTCTGTTCTTTGTCACAAGAGGGCCCATGTAAGACAATGTGGATATATGATTCCATGAAACTACAACCCAAAACATGTACCCTACTTCCATGGTATGTCAAGATTTATCACTTTTATATGCTGGGATTTTCTCATTTGTTCCATTGCAAAGTAAGGAGCCTTGGGCAAGAGTAGGGAGTAGGAACTAACAATATTAAGCTGTATTACAAACTTTTATATATATATATGAATCCTTCAAAGTGTCCAGATCACTTTACATGGATCATCTCCTTTAAACTTCAAAACGATCCTATTATAGGTATTACTATTCCCATTTTTCAGATGAGGAGACTGAGGCTGAGGTGATTTACCCTAAGACCACAAGCTAAAGGTGTCAAAAGTTGAACCCAGGATGGGGAGCAGGGAAGGAATAGAACAAACTATGTGACAGGCAGACAGAGACAGGCAGATAGATGATTGTCAGATATTAACCATGTTGCGAAAGAAGAAACAGACCAAAAGGAAAAAAAAAATAAAGTGAAAATAGTATGCTTGGATCTGCATTCAGAATTCATCAGTTCTTTTTCTGGATGTGGACAGAATTTTCCATTATGAGTCCTTTGTAATTGTCTTGGATTATTATTATTGCTTAAGAGAGCTAAGTCATTCATAGTTTATCATCATGCCATGTTGCTGATATTGTGTACAGTGTTCTCCTGATTTTGCGCATTTCACTTTGCATCAGTTCATTTATAAAAAAATCTTTCCAGGTTTTTCTGAAATCTGCCTGCTCATCATTTCTTATGGCACAGTAATAGATAAATGATAGTCACAGAGAGAGAGAGACAGACAGAGACAGAGAGAAAGAGAGAGAGAGAGAGAATGAGAGAATATAGAGAAATAGAACAATCTTTTATTAAGTGTTTTTATTAATTGCTTACTATGCGCCAATACAAAGAAAGGCATGCCAGACACTCTCTGATCTCAAAAGAATTTCTGGGGAAGGGAGAACCCATGAATGGTAGCATGGCTAGAGATGTCCTGGTAGTACAAGGAGGCTTGGAACCAAACAAAAAGGCCAAACGTGGCCTGACAATGCCCAGAGAGGGTCTCAGGGTGGGATATTCTACAGCTACAGGTCAGCCCCAGCCTAGGAGGATAATGGTTAAGTCTGGAAGGAAAGAACAGGAGCTAACATCAAATAGAGGTTGCTTAATATTCTCAAGGCCAGGCTGTGTCTCTTCTTTCCCTAGCCAGGTGGATGGAGGGGGAAATCTGACTGTGGAATCTGGACACCCACAACCTAGAAAGTTCCTCTTGGCTGCTCCACAGAGGACAACAGTAGAGGGCCCAGGTGCCTGAGTTTCAGTTTTAGGAAACACTTAACTGGAATTAATATTCATTTCTCCTAGGGAGGTTTGGAAGATGTCTACCCCCCATGGGACAGATAGGAAATAGAATCCCTAAAAAAAGCCTTGTTCTCAAAACCCCCCAATTAAGTACCTGTTTGAACATAGCAGGGTGAGCCAGCCACCATATGGAAATAAGCTGAAAGCCTTTTGGAAGTAAAAAGTGTAAGAAGGGCAGGCCAAGAAGAATCATTCTACTCTAGACCCCAATGCCCTTTTCCTACCTTTCCTACAAAAGCAGTCACCTCTGACCTAACTTTCCTGCCTCCAGTCTCTGCCTTTCCATCTTCCACAGAGCTACCAAAATAACCTATCTAAGGTACCATGTGACCATGGCATGCTCACTCAAATCCCTCACTGGCTCCCTATTATCTTTAGGATAAAATGTGGAACAAACTCTGCCTGGCCTGTAAGGCCTGTCACAATCGGATTCCAGTCTACTTTTCCAAACTTAATTCACCTTACTCTCCTTCAAAACTATATTCCAGCCAGACTGTACTACTGGACTCAGCATCCCATTTCTAGCCTCAGTGCCTTTGCCCATGCAGTCCCCTATGCCTGGAATGTACTCCCTCAACTCTCCTCTGAATCCTTGTGTTTAAAACTCAGTACAGATGCCACCTCGTCTATAAAATTTCCCATAATCCTCACCACCTCCAACCCAGTTTCTAAAACTCTCTCTTCAAATCACCTTTTATTTACTTCTCTGTGCACAAGATATACCCATTAGTAGAATATAAGCTCCCTGAGTCAGAGATAGTTTTATATTTATCTAGCATAGTGCCTTACAAATAGTAGGAAGTAACATAAGTCTCTAGGACTGATTGAAACAGATTAGTGTCAATAAGGTAGAGTGGAAATGCCACTGTGAATTAGACTATCCCAGCTTTGCCACTTAATGGTAGTGACCACAGACAAGTCACTTCCTTTTCCTGTGCTTCATTTTGCTCATCTATGAAATGGGAATAATGATATTTGCACCACCTACTTCATTTCTGTTCTTATTATTACTGTGTGGACCACTGAGTTACTACTGAGCAGCTAAGGAAGGAGCTCAGTCCAGGTCAAAGCTCCATGCTGTGTGCAGAGCAAGGTCACTCAGCTCTTGCTAGTACAGGAGCAAGGAGAAGACCTCTGGGGAGGTGACGCTTTCTTCCAGACTTGAGACTTCTCTTCCAGATCCCATGGTAGCAGAACCAGCTTTGTAGAGAAAAGTCTGAAAATGATCTCAGAAGGACTTTCCCAGCTTATATGCTTCTCATAGAACCTGGTGGTCACTGTTTGTTCCTGGCCCTACTAGTCAATGAACATCTATTGGAGGTGTGAGTCATGGTGGAGGCCTGGGGTGGAAGCTCCTAGCCCTGTCTAGAATGAGGAGTTGGGACTCAAGAATGCAATCAGTCAATCTTTGGTTAGGGAAGGCTTATAATGAAAACTGGAAGAACTCTTAGAGATCACTTGTTCAGCTTTTACAGATGAGGAATGAGAAAAGAACCACATTATCAAACACTTTATCATACCATGAATTTGGATATATGAAGTCTTTACTGGTCCAGCTTAACTCTCCCTCCTTGTCCCAGAACCATCTCAGAATTTTGGAAGGAAGAAAGAAAAAAGAAGGGAAGGGAAAAGGTGGGTGGTCTTAAAATAACTGTAAAATAAGAGGGGTTTTTTTTGTTTTGGGTTGGTTTTTTTTTTTGTTTTTATGGAGGGGGGAGGGCAGGGCAATTGGGGTTAAGTGACTTGCCCAAGGTCACACAGCTAGTGTGTCAAGTGTCTGAGGCTGGATCTAAATTCAGGTCCTCCTGTCTCCGGGACTGGTGCTCTATTCACCGTGCCACCTAGCTGCCCTGAAAAAAGAGTTTTAACCTGGGATTCACAGATACACTCCTCCCCCTCCCACCCCCAAAAAGGATAAATTTCAGGAAGTCTGTGAACTTGGATGGGAAGATAATTACGCATCTATTTCCATTAATCTCTAACTAAAAATGTGTTTTTGCCCTCAATTATTTAAAAATAGGCAGTTAGGTGGTACAGTGGATAGTCAGGAAGATCTGAGTTCAAGTCTGTCTTCAAACACTAGCTCTATGATCCTAGATTAATGGATCATTTTACTTCTACTTGGCTCAGGTTCTCATCTATAAACATGGATATAATAATAGTATCAACCTCCTAATGTCGAGGGGGGTAAATGATATCTGTAAAATGCTTTGAGTGCTATATAAATGTTAGCTATTGTAACTATACTACTTTTTTTAAAAATAGTTTTTAAAATACTATTATGAGAAGGGACCCATAATCTTCATAGGAAGGTCAAAGGGTCAACGACACATAAAAGGTTAAGAACCTCCATTCCAAAGTAAGGAAGAAAAATGAATACAGTGTATTTCTCACTGCAATGCAGGAAATCTGTATGTGAACCTGTAAGAGTTGGCCATGACATAACCAGATACATTAGCACAGCACCTAAAATACTTCAAAACTACTTTACATCTTTGGCCTTATTTTACCCATGCAACTGCTGTTGGAGTTAGTAAGAAAGTGATTATTGTAGATGGAGACAGCAAAGTATTGAAGGTGAGTGACCTGTCTAAGGTCACACAGGGAGTAAGCAGTGGAACCAGGACCCAAGCCTTATGACTTCAGGCTAAGGCTGCCTTTGCTAAGCTCTCTGTTTAGAAAGGGACATCACACACATACACATGCACACGTGCACACACTTGAACATAAAGAAAACAAGTCAAAGAATCATGTAAACCAATAGAGACGTTGTTGTTGTTCAGTCATTCTTCAGTCGTGTACGGCTCTTCATGACGACATTTGGGGCTTTCTTGGCAACGATACTGGAGTAGTTTGCTATTTTCTTCTCCAGCTCATTTTACAGATGAGGAAACAGATAAGAACAAGGTTAAGTAGCTTGTCCATTGTCACACAGCTAGTAAGTGTCTGAGGCCATATTTGAACTCAGGAAGATGAGTCTCTGAACTCAGGATTTACATTCCTATCATTCTCTAACATCATCTCCAAAGTTGGCTAATGGCATTGATTTTCTTACCTGCACTGAGCCAATGGAATAAGCCAGAAGGATTTCTTTAAATTGGGATGTTAGAGAAACAGATCTGGGGGCATGACGTGGCCTGCTGGAAAGTACCTTAGACTGATCAGAAGCCAGCATTTCAGAAGCAGCTGGTTCTGTGGCTTCGGAAAAGTCATTGCTTCCTGTCTCTATTTTTCATCAAGAAAATACAGGAAATTAATTCATGACTTGTCTATCTCTACAAAAATGAGAGGAAAGAAGCAGAAGCAGAAGAAACAGGAGAAGAAGAAAAGAAGAACAAGAAGAAAGAAGGAGGAGGAGGAGAATGAGGAGGACGAGGAGAATAAGGAGGACGAGAAGGAGGATGAGGAGGAGGAGGAGGAGGAGGAGGAGGAGAAGGAG
>NW_027187251.1:2789814-2802416 GCF_028583685.1 Petaurus breviceps papuanus
GAGGAGGAGGAGGAGGAGGAGAAGGAGGAGGAGGAGGAGGAGGAGAAGAAGAAGAAGAAGAAGAAGAAGAAGAAGAAGAAGAAATGGAAGGATAGAGAGGGGCATACAAGGAAGACAATAAGTGCTATTTTTGTTAGGAAAAAAGTAATATCATTAAGATCAATAATAGGTAGATGGTATAGTGGATAAAACCTAGACTAAGACTTAGGAAGACCTGTGTTAGAATCCTGACTCAGACATTTACTAAGTGACCCTGGGCAAGTCATTTAACCTCAATCTCGGTTTTTTCATATGTAGAATGTGAATTATAATGAGGATGATGATGATGATGATAGCACCTACCTTACAAAGTGGTTGTGAGGATCAGATGAGACTGCATGCATGCCATCATTTTCTGTGACATACTTAGGCCCATCATGAGTCTTTCCATTTCACTTTGGGTTACTTGAAACTGAGATTTTTCTGAAATCATGATGTGATGACAATTTTCATGTCAAAGAACATTAACCATCATCAGGAGAATAATAGTGATAGAACAGAATATGGATTTGTTATTGCAGCAAGCAGTTTGGGAGTATTGAAAGCACTGTGTAATTTCCTTAGTGCAATGTAGCACACACGCCTCATTCTAGTCAGTTCTAGACCAAACTCATTGTCTATCTGCAACACAACTCCAAGATGTGTGTGTGTGTATACATGTACACACATGCAAATATTCAGATAGATAGGAAGGTCAGGAATTAATTTCCGGTATTTTCTAGATGAAAAACGGATATGGAGCAATTGAATGAACTTTCTGAAGTGTGTGTTTCTGTATATATATGTGTGTGTGTGTGTGTGTGTGTGTGTGTGTGTGTGTGTGTGTGTATACATACACATATTTACACACACAAACAGACTTACACTGTTTCAATTGGTTTTCCTCCAACTGCATACTGTAAAGTGTGAATGCTTGGGCTGACTTCTTTCAAGTGACTCAACATAATCGAGGAGACCCTGAAGTATTCTGGGATTGGAAGCAATCAGTACGACATCACCCACAAGCAGGAACAACCATAAAACCTTTCTATTCCTAGGAGATCCTGATTCTATTTGGAATTATGGGAAAAGTGGCAATCTAAGTGTCTGTGATCAGAGATACAAGTTCAGACAAAGAACTAGTAGACACTGGAGGAGGCAGAAGTCACTTTTAACCTTGTTTGGGTAAAGCTTCATAAAAGAGGAAACATCAAGTTGGGGCTCAAAGTAAGGGAGAGACTTAGGAGTCAGAGGTGTAGGAGGCAAGAGGACATTGAGCCAAAGTTCGAGATGGGAGAAAGGACAGGAGAACGGGTGACAGGGCGTTATCCCAGTTTGGCTAAAATGTAGAGTATGTAGAAGGGAGTAATATAATATAAAACTAGAAAGGTAGCTGAAACCACATTGTGAAAGGCCTTAATTGACAGGACCAGCATTTATACACAGAGGAGGGGAAGGAGGAGCATCTGAAAATTTCTGTAGAGGAGTGAAATAGTCAGAGCAATGTGAGAAAAATTACTGGGCAGAAGCTATATGGTTGTCCAGTACAAGATCGGAAGCCTTTTCTCTGCAGGTGTCCAGAAGTGTTTATTAATATTGCTTATGGAAATACATACTATTTAAGTGATTGTCAGATTGCCCTCTATACCCAAGGAGTGGGAAACCAGCTCTGATGGCAAAATAAGAATCACATGTTATGATGAAATTGGAAAAAAAATAAAAGCATTAACTTCTTACCCTGGCATATCATGGAAAAAATTTTATTCTGCCCTGTCCTGAGAATCTTGCCAGACATGCATGACTGGCTTTGTTTATTCTCTGTTGCAAAAATAGATAACACAAGGCACTTAAGACAGCTCTGAAGAATACATGACAGGATATGGGGAAGGCATCCTTCTTTGAAATACAGTTAAAATGTTACAGAAATACAATGACCAGTAGATTCAATTCAATTCAACTCAAAGGCATTTATTAGGCACCTGCTATGTACCTAGAACTAATAAAAATACAAAGACAAAAATGGAAAGAGATTCTGCCCTCAAGGGGTTTCCATTCTACAGGGAGGAAACAAAATATATACAGATAAGTAAATATATAACATACACGGAACACTGGTGGGGCAGGATAGAGAAATCACAGAAGGCTTCTTGTAGGAGGTAGATCTTGAGTTAAGCCTTGAAGGAAACTAGGGAATATAAGAGGTAGATGAAAGTTCTGTTGAGCGCACCTGCCCCACTTCTCTCTCTCTCTTCTCCTCCCTTCCCCAGCTCTATTGGTATAATCATTTAATACTAGAATTAGAAAATTAGAAGGAACTATAGAGGTCTTTTAGTCCAACCTAGCCCAGAACAAGAATTCTCTCTACATCATTCTTGCTGAATAGTCTTATACCCTACCTCTCTGATCAACATGGTAAACTATGTAGCAGAGTTATCTGATTTTTGTTTGCTCTGTGTGTGTGTGACACATTCCTTTATTGGTCTATAAATCTCACTCCATGGTACCACATTTAATCCTAATTTGTTTTTTGAATCTCCCGTGTTTGCACATAGTAGGCACCAAAGATGTGCACAGAATGTGGGGCAAGTGGACAGACACAACCGGAGGTAAGCATTACCTTTGTGTCCCACAAGATCCACATTCCACGTATGCTTATGGTGAGCACTTTATGTCCATTGGCTGAATGAATACCCAGGAAACGAGGTTGTCAATGGAATGGCAGAGTGTTTTATTCTCCCCATCAGTAAATGTTGCTACCTTTAAAAATATTATGAACTTAATAAAACAAAACACATAAAATCAGTGGGATGCTCTAGCTACCAATCAGTAAATATGACTAGTTAAAATTATATTAAATTCAAATGCTATCAGCAAAAATACATAAGAGATAGAATCACGAAAATGTTAGCATTTAACAAAACAGAACCAAACTAATTAGCAAATAAACAAAGAAGATGCTTCTGTCCTGTGCTCTCTCTCCCTTCCCTTTCCTCTCTTCTCTCTTTCTTCTCTCTTTTCTTTCATTTTATCTACATCTTTCTGTCACTACCTTAAACAAAGAACCACCTCGTGCTGTAGTAGAAAGAGAACTGAATTCAGTGTCAAATGATCTGGGTTTGACTAACTACAGTGTGATCTTGGGAAAGTCACTTCATTTCTCTAGGCTTCACATTCTTCATATGCAAAGTAGAGGAGAGGGATTATTAAATGATCTGCAGCGTCTCTTTAAACTCCAAAGCCTATGCTCCCATAAATGAGCTATAAATAGTGGTACGCTGGTAAATATTTAACAATGGATTCTGCAGGGGGGAAAAAGTACCCATGACACACTTGAGTTTAATCTGCATTATTGACAATTTCTCTATCACTTTCTTAAGCAGAAACAATAAATCAAGGCCTGATTTGTAGTGGTTCCAGCACACCATTAGCTCTAAAGATCTCTTCTTGCTCTAAATTTTTTCTAAATACAAAATTCCTCTGGTATGTAAATATGCTGTGTGATTTCAAATTCTCAGCCCCAGGTTGGGTTCTTCTGGAGGTGTCTTGGACAAGCATAGGGAAGGTAATGTAGAAGGTGGCTCCTGGGTTCCCCTTCAATGAGAAGTTCTTCAGGTTGGAAATCACAATGGGGAGCCCTCCTGTGCCAATGGTTTCATTGTCTAAAGTGTCTCCCCACCCTGGTCCATCCTCCATTCAGATGTCAAAGTGATCTTCCCAAAATGGAGGTCTGACCAGGAGTAGGAGGTGGTTTTAGTTTGTGGCATAAGTCTGAGACCAGGCAATGCCCACATGGGAGTAGGAATAAAGGAATCCCCCGACAGAGAGGATCACCCATGGCTGACCTGGAAAGAGGAGGAAAAGAGAAAAGTTAGTCTAGTGTCACTGCTCATATAGGCTGTGCCTCTGCCTTCTTAAGAGTCTCAAGCAAAGCCCAAATTTCTTCACCTCAGCAGACACAGCCATCGCTGAGGTCCACCACATAGATGATAGAAGATCCAGAAATCGTCATCGTCCTCATGATCACATCATCTTTATTATCATCACCAAATACTGAACTGAACCAGAGCCAAATCACAAGCCGAAATGTTGCCTCAAATCACCCAGACTTAACATGAATCCAGAAAAATATTTTAATTAATTTTTTTTCAGAATTTATTTATTTTTAGTTTTCAACATTCATTTCCACAAGATTTTGAGTTCCAAGTTTTCTCCCCATCTCTCCCCTACCCCCCATCCCAAAATGGCAAGCATTCTGATTACCTCTTCCCCCAGTCTGCCCTCTCTTATATGCCCCTCCATCCCTCCCCTTAGATACAGAAAAATCTTAAGAATGACATTTGAAATCTACGCAGTCATACCAAATCCTCAATCTCCAAGCTACATGGAAGGAACTTGTAGAGGAAATCAAAATCTTGAGGAAATAGGATGAAGTAGAAGTCATCTCTTCTCTGCTCTTGAAGCTATAAAGAGATACCTTTCAATGAGCCTATAGAAGATAAGCTTATATCCAAATGTTTTATAAAACAAAAAAAGAATTTTAAAAAATCTACCTGTTCAATAATCTGTAGAACAATAAACATAAAAGTGTAGTAAGATAGAGACTTGCTCCAGGACAATGTCTATTAGTTGCTATCTGAATGCTCTCCAAAAGATTTGAAGAGCTTTTATATGATAATAAAAATAAATAAGAAAAATCCTTGTGCCAAAGATGTTTACACTAAACCTACAGAAGGTGAGCTTACATCCTGTTATTTTTTTTAGTTACAAAAAGGTTACCATAAGCACTTATATATAAGAATCCACAGCGTGTTAAGAATAAAAAATAATAATATCAAGACAATGACTTGTAATGGAACCATTTCTATCTGAACTCCAAAGGACAAGGTGGGAATATGATTTTTTTCTAATAATAATGATGACAATAATAACAAAAGCAAGAATAACTCCAAATTCAACCCATAATCCATGTCATGCGGGAGGCAGGAGGGAGCCAGCAAAGTGAGAAAATGTCAGCAAGGGCTCTTCGAAGAGGAGCTAAGAGGATTTTTTTTAAGTACTTATTTTTAGTTCACATCTATAAGATTTTTAGTTCTAAATTTTCTCCCCCTCCCCAAGACAACATGCAAACTAATATAGGTTTTATATATATATATATATATATATATATATATATATATATATATACACATTCCTATTAAACAAGGAGCTAAGAGTTAGAAACATAATGGAGATACCTCTTTTCCTATAAACGTTTTTTGTTTGTTTGCTAGAAATTTTCAATCCTCTCAAAACCTATGATCTCATAGACTTAAACAACTGTACTGTCATACATTTACTGACATTTCTGTCACTGTTACTGTCATAATTTATCACAGTAGCAATAAAACAAAGAGGTAACTAATTACTTACAATATCTTACAGGGACTTGAGTTCCCAGCTCGAATCACCTGTGAAATCACCTCTCCAAAAGCCGGGTAAAGACACATAGAATAGAATAAATATTCTCACCTATGTGACCACTGACTCCCCCTCAACTAGAAGTAAGATCTCTTAGGAAAGTAATTTAAGCCTCAGGAATTCTATTCACAATGTCTCTTCACAAAATAAGATTTAAACAGTTATTTTGAATTCTTTGCAAATTCTTTCTCCCTGACAGTAAATTCTCTCAGTCTTCCTAGAAAGCATTTCTCTCACTCCTTTCTATGCCTCACACAGTCTCTCTCAATATTACAATTAATTCTCTCCAGGTATCAACAATTTATTAATTACAAAATCTAAAGGCCTCTTTTCCATCTTCATCCTCCTTGACTTTTTTGAGCTGCTTCTGACACCCTCAATCATCCTCCCTCCTCTCCTGGATACATTCTTCTCTCTAGGTTTCCCTGAAGATTCTTTCTCCTAATTCTCTTCCTGAGGAGTCTGGCTACTCGGTCTCCTTTGCTGGATTTTTATCCAGGTCTAGCCCACTAATAGAATCCCCCAAGACTTTGTCCTGGGCCCTCCTCACTTCTCCCTTTATACTATTTCCTGAAATCTCTCCCCAGGCAAGTTCACTCAAGCTGTCAAGGAGATCTTTCTAAAGTGGAGGGCTGAGCAGGCCAGTCACCCCTATTTGATAAATTCTAATGGCTTCCTATTGCCTCTAGGATTAAATATAAAATCCTCTGTTTGGTTTTTAAAATTCTTCATAATTTGGCCCATTTCTACCTTTCCAGTTTTTTTTTTTTTAATTTTACTCTCTGCTTGCTGTTCCTCACATGAGACACTCCATCACCTGACTGGGCATTTTCACTGGCTGTCCCCCATACCTGGAATTCTTTCCCTCACTGTCTCTGTCTCCTGGCTTCCTTCAAGTTTAAACTAAAATCTCACCTTCTGATTCTCTCAATCATCCTTAACTGTAGTGCCTTCCCTTTGAGATTATCTTCAATTTTTAATAAATATATATGTGCTATATATTCATTCATATATGTACATACATATATATGTATCTTCTTTGTATATAATTGCTTTCATGTTGTATCCCCCATTACATTATAAGTTCCTTAAAGACAAAAACTGTTTTTGCTTATCTTGGTGTATGATAGGTACTTAATAGATGCTTGTTGACTTAATAAATATGTGCTGATGACAGTCAAGTTACTTCTCCCCAAGATTCCATTCCCTCTTAAATATATAGGAACATCCAAAATGTGTATGAAGGGCTATTGAAACTGGTGTATATTTAAAATCAACTCAAGTATAGCGAGAATACGAAAGGATTTGTTGTCTATCACAGAAAACTATTCTCTATTATAAACAGGCCACCCACATAATAATGTCAAGAATGACACAAAATACAGCATATTTCAGAGTTAACAGTTTAAGTCTATTACTATTCTGCCTTGCCTAAAATCTATTATCATTTCTTTTAAATAGAACTTCCAAATGGCTTCAAAATGAAATAGGATGTCAAAGCACTATCTTATTAATCACTTGGTGTACATGGAAGCCATCAAGCTAAGTTCACTGAAAAACACATTAAACAGCTCCTTCATTTCATGGAATCTTTCTCCAATTATATCAAAATGTCATTTTGACTCCATCACTGTAAAGTTCTTAATGTATGCCAAGGAAATATAGAGCCTTAAGGCTTTGAGCTTGACTTCAGAGGACAAATTGAACCAATGGATGAAGGTGATACAAAAATACCACGGTCTCTTCCAGGGAAGATATACTGAGCATAACGCTAAAGCATAAAGCCAACGCTAAATGAGTACAACACATTTAAAGGATTTGACACCTACTATGTGTTTAAAGGATTTGATACCTACTAGCCACGATACATTTTTTTTTCAGAACCAAAGAATGGACTATGAAAAATTTAGAATCTATTCTAACAAAAGTGTGTACATTATTAATGAAAGACAGTGTCCATCACCTTAAGGCACATAAAGAAGAAGAGATACCCTCTTGTGAAAAATGAGGAACTAGAATGGAATACGTTCTCTGAACACATGATAAACATGTCAAAAATCTACAAAAATACTTTTGGAACAATCAGACCACCTCATTAAGCAACAGTAAAGTTTGATAACAGGTATAAGGCATTGGATTTGTGAAAAGGGGCTAAAAGCAATTTAGCCTCAGAACCTATGAGGTACTTGAAATCCAGGACTGAAATCAAAAGTCTGCATGTAATCAATCAAAAATATATTGACAGATAAACACTAAATAAATGGCTGAGTTGAATTTGTTTATGCAAAAGGAAAGGTTTGTGAGAACAATTCCAACTGGATCATAGTTACAAGCAATTACAGACAGGTTATCTTTAAGGAGTCTAGACTTAGTCGTTTATGAAAGAAAATGGCAGAATCTGTGCAATACAACATTGCAGATTGGAAAAAAAAATTCATTCCTTACCCAAGACCTTCTAGAAAGACATGACCTGACAAACAGAATGATATATTAGAAACTATCTTTCATCAGTTAACAAATAAATTCCTACAACACAAATATAGTCCTTAAAATATCCTTGGGAACTCAAATAATAAACTGTAGTGGAATTGAATTATTATCATAGATTGAACTGTTGCCTGTATTTCTCAAATATAATGTTGATCTATAAGATGTTAATAGCACCTATCTCTCAGGATTGTTATGATGACTAAAGGAGACAATATTTGTAAAGTGCTTAACCTAACATCCAATGTATAGTGGGTACTTTAATAAAAGTAATTTACTTTTTTCTTTAAATACAGGATGATGGGGATACCATGAGTTTCATTTCTTCTGTGGAATCTCTTCCCCAAGTCATGTAGTTAGTAAATATCTGAAGCAGAATTTGAACTCGGGTCTTCCTAATTCCAGGTCCAGGTTTTATCTATTGAGCTGCCTCTGAAATTTTACTTTGCCTCTGTCTACTACTAAAGTTGTATTGAAGATGCATCCAAATGCTTTTATTCAACTAAAGCAAGCAAGCATTTATTCATTTATTCAACAACCTGCAAAGCTGTAAATATAAAAGAATAATAGTAGGATAGCAACTTGTCCTTGGACCAAATCTATCTGAACTGCATTAAAGAAATGAAAAGAAAAATGTTTCTAAAATGAGGATGAAGATAAGCTTATATCTCAATATTTTTATTCAACTACAAAAGCAATAATTTCATCCTATCAATGAATCAGTATTTATTAAGCTACAATGTGCCAGGAATTTGCACAAGAGTCTGCCAAACATTAATCATAAAAGAACAGCAGGATACCAACTTGTTCCAGGACTGTATCTATCTAAATCCATTGCATAAGATAAAAACTCAAATAATAACATTAATTATAATAGTTCAATTTTGTACAGTGCTTTAAATAAGCACAATTCAACAAAAAATATTTTGCTCCCCTCAAAACTATGTAAAGTAGGTCCTTTACAAATAAGGAAACTGAGGCACATTCAGAATAGCATAAATAATAAGGAATGGAGTCAAGAATCTAATGTAGGACTGGAAACCTTACAGATGGTCTGTATTAAGTAGAAAGAGCATTGGACTAAGTATCTGAAGACCATTCTAATTGATTCAACTTTTGGCTGCATCTCTAACCCTTAGACAAGTAACTTAACCTCTTTCTTCCTCAGCTCCTTCAAGAGTCAAATAAGATGGTGGCCTTTGAGGTCCCTTCCAATTCTAAGGTTCCATGACATTGACTTCTAAAGTTCTTCCTAGTTTTAATGTGGTGAGATTTCTTTCATCTCTCACAAACTTTCTTTTAAAGCAGACTCCTAGAAACCAAGCCTTATTTTCTCATTTCCTTCCACTGGAGAGTTGTTCTTACAATACAAAGTAGGTCCATGATGAAAATCACATTTAAGAATTCAACAGATTTTTAAGAATTGCATATTTATAAGGATAAAAAATTAATTTTCTGGATAAGAAGACCAATGCCAGAGGCCAGAGTACAAATACTGTACTAACATTAAAAATATATTAGAGATTGTTTCATTTGGACTAGAGCCACAGGAGAGGGAGATGAACCAGGGATGTGCCTGGACAATTATGTTTAATCTATGGCTCTCTCTCTAACCCAAAGTAAATATACCTTTTCAAAACCCCAAGCATTTAAGTATTCCTTTTCAAATGGTTTATCTTGCGTGATCTCTCACATTTGTTTTTTAACAAACCTTCCCACTGGGGGCTCATTACCCATCTGTGTGTCCTCCACAGCTTTGTCTGTGTCTGTATATCAGGCCTCAGCAGGTCACTTTGGAAATCACTCTGTGCCATGGCACTTCCGGGGAAATATTTAATGTCTCTAAGTAATGATAATCAAAAACATGTTCCTTTATCCCAGCAGAATTAAGAGAAATAAGAAAGATGTGAGATGAAGCCAATGTTATTTTTTTCTTTATCTTTTCGGTACCATCTTTCAACTTCTGTTTCATGTTGGCACTACCTGAGAGCGCCTGGAGGCATCCTCTGGGCAGATGAAGACAGAATCCAGCCCAGTCTAGCTCTGGGACTTGCTGCCTGCCCATCAGACCATCAGGACCTCTTCTCTACTCTGCCAGATGGGCCAGTTTGTGCTGAGACACAAACACCCTAGGGCCTTCATTGTCAGCAACTGCTCTTCCTTTCCATGCTGCAGAGCTCTGGTGGGGGGAAAGGATTGATGGGCTGCGGGCCACAGAAGGAAGACCTCCACACAATCAGCTGTGTTTGGGATGAAGAGGCAGCAGGGTATTTGGTAAACAATATGCCCAGAGACCTGCCAGGGTGGCTGGAGAATAGATGTGTTTAATCCATACAAAGCTGCTACTGGGGTTCTTTTCAACACCAGGTTTGCGGTTTGTGACAATCAAGGGCAAAGAACAAAAAGCCATCTGGAAGGTTTAATCTAAGAACTCTAAGGCGGGTTTTGTTTGGAAAGCAACAGAGTGGATTTTTTTTTCTTTCTTATTTTATGTAGTAGAAGGCTGATAAGAGGGGGAGATCAATTTGATTCAATTTGGCAAATATTTATTAAGCACCTAATACTGCCAAGGTACTGATAGGCCCTAGGGATACCAAGGCAAATATCAAAGTCTTTGTCATGAGACAACTAGGAAAGGACAGCTAGGTGTTGCCATGGATAGATTGCTACACCTGGAGTCAGGAGGACCTGAGTTCAAATCCAGCCTCAGAATCTTACTAGCTATATGACCCTGGGCAAGTCACTTAACTCTGCCTCAGTTTCCTCATCTATAAAATGAGCTGGAGAAGGAAATGGCAAACCATTCTGGTATCTTTGCCAAGAAAAGCCCAAGTGTGGTCCCAAAGATTCAGAAATGATTGAACAACAACAAATCAGGAAAGAGCTGTGGTTCTGGTGGGGTCAGAGAACCTGGGTTCAAATTTTATCACTGGCTCTTAGTAATTCTGTGATCTTGGTCAATGGCTTCTGATCCCTGGGCTTCAATTTACTTATCTACAAAAATTACCCTTCTGTCTTTGAAAATTCATTACTATTATATCAAATGGAAGAAATTCAACTAGTATAAGAATAAACTGTTGCTTAATGAGTCACTGAACAAGTAATTTTTTGAATCTCTATTTTAACTATTTCCACTATGAGAATAACAATGGCTTCCCTCCCTTTCAGGAATGAGGCAAAGGTAAAATAAAGTAATGGATGAGAGAGTGCTTTGAAAAATAACTTCTGCATATATATATCTACATATAGATATATCTATCTATCTATCTATATATGATATACAAGTTTTGTATGTTGTAACGGTAATGTAATTTTGAATTTGAAGATCCCTTTGTGTTGGCAAAAGTAGCAGGTACTTAACATTTAGTAACTCATCAAGCCTCTGATTGGGGGAACAGAAGGTATGAATTTCTGTCTCCTGTTAACTGAGGAAGGGGTTGACAGAAGGAAGTGAAGTAGGTAATACTGTGTATATAAGAAAAGCCCCAGAGAGCCACAGTCAGAGTTTCCGTAAGACTGAGATCTGGTGGCAGAGCAACTACAGAAGAATGGAGAACTGAGTCCTGAGAACTTGACTTGTGGTGGTGGAGCTTCTGAACAGAAGCCCAGAGCCTGGAGCCTGGAGCCAGGAGCCCAGGAGCCCAGGAGCCAAGAGCCCAGGAGCCAAGAGCCCAGGGGACTGAGCATGACCAAGATGCTGAGACTTTGTTTGTGGCTTGGTTGAGCCTTGAATTCCTTGGAGCAGAAATGGTGAAGGACCTAACATGGACCAGACCCTGTGAACATCAGTGTGGAGCAGGACCTCCCCAGAGAGCTGGCCAAGGAACTGGAAGCTGTCTGCCATTGAACCCAGGTAGAATCAGGGACCATGGAAGGGGATCCAGGGAATTTGAGAACAGGCCCCAAGTCAAGATGAAGAAAAGACCTCTCCTTTGGTACTGAGTAATTATGGAATTATAGTTTATTAGTGACCTAAGGGGTGGAGGATTTTGTGTATGATATTTAGTAAGACTTTACTGAATAAGTGACTGATTGTACTTTGAGCACTTTGATTATTGTTACCGATTAGTGACTTTGCCCCAAGAGTAGAAGACTTTGAGACCACTTATAAGTGACTGATGGAATTAACTTAAGATTGACTATTTTGTGACTGATTTTATTAACTTAAGAGTGACTATTTTACTCTGAGACTATGTTGTGAATATTATATTGTGATTTTCTGTGATAAATTGAAATATGGTGAATGCTGTATTTTGAATTATGCTGTACCTTGATTTTCCATGGATGTTTTGCATTTGCTATGGAATAGAGTGATCACTATACTGAGTAATCAGAACCTATTTTTAAAAAAGGCTATTCAAAATAGCAGTTCTTCTGGAAAGCTTCTGTGCATGACATTACATATACATATAAAAGATAGACTTGTGCAGGTAATCCACTATGTATACAAACACATTCTGGATGCTGCTAATAGTTATCAAGGACAGCTAGGTAGCACAGTGGATAAAGCGCCAAGCCTGAAGTCAGGAAGACTCATCTTTGGAAGTTCAAATTCAGCCTTAGACATTTATTAGATGTGTGACCCTGGACAAGTGTAATGGGAATGCAAATTTGGAAGATCTTCCCTGCCCCTAGGCTAA